>NC_134573.1:18901990-19201990 GCF_050947875.1 Dermacentor variabilis | reverse complement strand
GGGTTGCCCAAACACCAATCAATGGGGGACCGGTTATCGGTTTGCGTGTTTTAGTGCTGTTCATTTTAGGGGTGTCTGTAAAACACTGCAGTGGGTAGGTTCCTGTCTCGTATGGCGTGGGGCTTCTTGAAAAGACAATTTTTACAAAGGTGAAATTAGACCCATCATCTTTTAGCTCATAGTCGGGCACTCTACCAATGCAGTCATACACAGAGACAAGAGCCGATATTTCTAACTGTTACTCTTTGCGCAGCACCATCTGACTGGAATCTGTACAACTTTCCTTCTCATTTTCAATGTAACGCCTACTATTCAATTCCTAGCAACAATGATACAGTGAAGTGTTATATAAATTCTGCCCCTCAGCACTTATACAGTTCTCGAACCATAATTGTTAGTTATTACGAGTGCTATCGGCGGTGCTTGCTCGAAGCGAAAGTTTGGCGGCACCCCAGGAATTGCAGCACAACGTTCCTACAAGAGTGCCGTGAGAATTTACATATGAGTGGTGTCTTCGCCAAGAAAAGTGAGCCGAAGATGATTGAAGCAAGGTTTGGGTACGGGCTGGTTGGTATTCCCCTGTTTCAAACATCACTTACAGCGCATACAGGGACAAGGGACCAAAAGAACGACGAAGACATACACTGTCTTCGTCGTTCTTTAGGTCTCTTGTTCCTGTATGCGCTGTAAGTGATATTTGAGAAGATGATTTGCCCAGAAGTGCAAGTAAAATATATCATTTGCACTCATAGCCTCATTTGTTGTGTCTTACGCTCTGCACTTTCATCGTAGGTTTACGGTTCCATGCGTTTATTCAGAGCTTCTAGCTTACTCGACACAGTTCCTTTTTTTTTATTTCAAATACCCTCAGGGCCTTATGGCATTAAATAATGGAGTGGCTACAGAGTAGTAGTGTTAAGCAAACAAACAAGTGCAGTCAGTTCTGTTATTATAATGATTCTTCTGATTATACAAAGCTGGCTCATGTTTCGAGGAAAAGTTTGTTATCGGCGATGGAAGGTGGAAGGAAGGAAGGTGGTTCCATTCGTGAGATGTACGGGGGACGAAATACTGAAAGAAAGACTTTGTCTGACATGAATCAATTCCTACCTTACTGCGATAATCGATGCAGGTTGAAATGTACTTAGGCTGCAGGATGAATCGTGAAGTGTGGTGTGATTAACAATTTCTGGAAATAGTGAAAGACGGAAAATTTTGCGGCGGTTGGCGAGTGGAATAAGTGCTAGGTTAGTTTTCATTAGGGTTATACTCGCAGCACGGTTATAATTAGAATGAACGAAATGGGTAGAGTCATTTTGTACTGCCCCACGTGACGTAATGAGATTAAAGTGACTGGGCTCCCATATTGCAGATGTATTTCAAGTGTCGGGCGTATTAGAGTCTTGTAAAGCTGTAACATTAAAGTAGTCGGTGCTTTGAAAAAGTTGCACCATGAGTATCCGAGCGCCGTTAATCCCAAACTGTACATGAATGGTCCAATTTAAGTTATTTGTAATCTGTATACCAAGATATTGTCACGTGGTAGTGACGTATAAAGAACACAGTAGCAAATGACACGACAAAATCTAAGGGAAAGTTGTTCAGATGGTAGGTGCTAAGAGTGCAATTAGATCTGTATACGTGCATTGTTTGCCATTTGTTACTATTCGATTTCATTACCCACTTCCCGCACCAGTCATCTATATTATCCTGATCAGCTTGGAGTGTTACGGTATCATCATTGCTTTTAATTTCCCGGAAGATAACACAAATATCTGTGAACAGGTGTATGTTGGAAAATATTTAACAGTCAGACCATTAACATAGATAAGCAATAATACTGGTCTCACCACAGACCCTCGTGGTACACCCGATTGAACTTTAGTGAGTGGACAGTTACGACCGCTAGCAGTAACAAATTGAAGGTGGTTAGTAAGGAAAAGCTCTATCCATTTTAGAAGGTTTGGGTCGATATTTAGCATGCATACTCTAAAAAGTAGCAGTTTATGGCATGCTTTGTCAAATGCTTTATTGAAATCCACGAAGAGCCAGTCAGCGCACGATGAGCGATCCAGAATGCGAGCAGTTCATGAGAGAAATATGCTAGTTGTGTTTCGCAGGAATATGATCTTTGAAAACCATGCTTTGCGGTAGTAAAATCTGAGTTATACTCTAGAAAGCCGGCCATATTTGTGAAAACTACAAGCTCGAATAGTTTACAGCAGCTTCTTGCAAGGGATATGGGGCGATAATTAAGAGATGAGTTTCTGGGACCAGATTTGTAGATTGGAAGCGCTTTCCCAATTTTGCATTCCTTTGGAAGCGCACATGATTTAGGGATTGACGGAAAATTTTTGTTAGTATCATGAAACCAAGAGGCTGGTGCTTATAAAGAATTTACTGTTAATACAGTCGTAGCGAGCTGACGAATGATACGGTAAAATGTCTATTGGCGTGTTCATTCCGTGTGCCTACACAATCACAGGATGCATGGGTAAGTATTCGCGTTGGTATGCAATAGGAAATTCACCATTGCCAGTTTTCGCGAATTGAGTTGTAAATGATCCATTAAAATAGTGGCGCATATGTTCTCAGAAATTGCATTTCCAGATTATTCTTCTAATGAAACAGCATTGTTAGTTGTTGGGTTTACTATTTGCAAAAACTTTTAAGATTTCTTTTTAGTATTTCAGGCAGTGTGCTAGATAAGTAGTTGTCTTTAGTAGTTATTAAAGCTACTATATAGGTATCTGAGGCGGATTTATAGTTTGCCTAGCGTGCGCCAGTAAAGGATGATTTGGCTTTGTGATAGAAGCGCTTCTTTCGGTTGGACAACCGTTTTCGATGACCGGAGTACCACTGCGCTTGCGCACTTTAAGTGATTGTGCCATTAACGATGTATTTCTCAGTTAATCTGTGAACTCCACGTGTAAAGAAATCTGAGTTAAATTGAACTGAACAATCATCAAGGGTTTTGACAAAATCATCATAAGAATTAGCTAGTTCATTGTTTATTTATACGAAGTTAGCATTCCGATACTCGCGTATTTATTGGTGCTTGGACTTTTTAGGGAAAAGAGCGTTCATCATTAAATTGAGCAAGAAGTGGTCACTATTTCCTGGTAAGTAGGGGACATGAGATGCAAGGACAACATGTATCCAATGTACAAATTCGAGGGTGTTAGCTACATGATTTGAAATCTTTGTGGCCTGAGTAACTAACTGCGGGAAAGAAAAAACGGAGCATAATTTAAGATAGTCATGAGCCTGTTGCGAGAATGGGGAAGGACATAATGCCAGGATATTCGAGATTATGTCAGGAAAGTTAAAATCTCCTAGCAGAAACATCGGGTGAGAAGGAAAATGAGAATGTGCTATGTTTATAGTGTCATGCAATTCATTAATAAATTGTAGAAAGATCGACATTTGGGCGAGTTGGTACTGGTTGAACATCTTGAAAAGGCATCGCAAAATGAAGACTGAAGGCAGGAACACACACGACAGTGCTGAACTCACAACTAGCTTTCTTGGGAGGCATGCTATGTCAGAAAAGGAAGGTCGTGTTGTGTAAGCACACCGTCGTTAAATTTGTAGGACAGAGAATATTAATTTTTAAGCCGCCTCATAGTGTTGCATTAGATTACAGGATTCTGCGTTTTTGCCTGCGCGCTAAGAATGACGCCATCGATGGGAAAGCACGTGGCTATCGGTTGTGTATATATGTTTGTGTATGCCTTCGAATAAAGTTAGTTGTGAATTCAGCGCTGTCCTGTGTGTTCCTGCCTTCTGTCTTCACCATTTGCCGCTGCTCCTTCAAGATGTTCATTATTAAATGTGAATGGTGAAGAAGGTGGTCGATAACAAGTAACAAGAATCGGTTTAGAGTCACGTACGTCTAATAATAAACCATGCTGTTTCTGGAGCGCTGTTAACTTGGACAGGTGATGATGGTAGGTTTTTTGAAACCGCAAAAAGCACGCCTCCTCCTCTACGCTCAGCGCGGCCGCAGAGGTAAACAGTAAACTGGTGCGCATCATGGAATATCTGCGAGTCAAGCGCACGCGTGGGCAACTAGGTATCAGACAGGGCGGTTATATTCGCACCGCGTGTAACTATCGCGGGTGAGAGAGCGTGAGGGTCAATTAAGAACACTTCTGGCTTCAGAGAAGAGTACCAATACTTCGGATTATTGTGATTGCGATGATATGCCACTGCCCCTCTGCCTTTCCTAAGGTGTAATACGCGGCATAGCTGTGTCGGGGTAACTTGCCTAGAAGCCGCGTGTATTCAACTCCTGAACGAGGTCGAGGTCAGGGCACTTGTTAAAGCACTTGTTATGCAAGAACAATCTGTTATAGCGTCATCTGGACTGAGTGAAATCTGGCTGGCTCTTAGCTAAATTGATTAGTTCTTTGCGGAAAATACGCATGCTAGGCGGGAAGTCCTCGCTCACTGAAATGTTCGGCTGTTTCAGCTGGCTGCGAAGAGAAAGAATGATCTGTTTGGGGGCCTTGAAGCTCGCAAACTCGGCTGTAATGAGAGGACCTGTGGTCGGCAAAAATGGACCGAGATGATGCACGCGATCAATTAAGTCGCTGCTCAAGGGTTCGAAAAAAAAATTTTATTGCGGTTCACAATTTACCTTTTGTTTTGCTCCAGGTTTCTTTAGCGTCGGCAAGATCATGAAATATTAAGTTGTCATGCCTAGATCTATCTTCCAATTCATCATGGCGTGCTTGGAAAAGATTACTGCCGTCTGCTAAACTGGCAAATACGCTGTCCATTTCTGTTAAAGTGTTGCCGAGATGATTGAAGTTGTGTGATTTTTCTTCGAGTTCCAATACTCTTGTGTACTGGAGGTCCTTGTTTCTATGTTCTTTTGTCCATTTCTAATAGCCTTCACGTCAACAGCTAGCTCATTTTTGGGCTTTCGAACTTCGGAGGGTACGAACATGTAGATTATTGTTTCGATTTAGTAATCGAAACAAGAGTTTCATCGCTTCAGTGGGGCGTTCAGGTACAGTTTCTATTTCAATTTAATTGTCTGAACGCGTATTAGGGTGGGGGAAAGTTTCAACACCACCGTATTGTAAAAGCAATAAAATTATAGAAGAACGATCACGTACTATTTCGCAAGAGACTTGCGCGCAAGGAAAGAGCATTCAGTAAGCGTCGTCAGACCTTTTAGCACAAAGAGTAGGCTTAGTACACAACTGCATGGCAAAACGTCGATGATAAGATTCTGTGCAACACAGACTGTTTCCGTGCCCACTGAAAGGCAAGCAATGCGCCAATTGCTTTAATGGATGGGGACTGTTGGCAATGTCGATGCAGCTAGAAGGCCAAAGACCAGCCTCGCTGTCGCAACCACGCTGTAGAAACACTCTTGGTCATGCCCATATTCGAAGATTCGCACTTGCGACAACGTCATGGGAATACTTGATGAGCATCCACGTACCGTCGATGACCTGGCGATGAGGAGGAACGTTAGCAAATTCTGCTTGGCAAAACGTCGGGGATTAGATTCCGTGCAACGCAGACTGATTCCGTGCCCACAGAAAGGCAAGCAATGCGCCAATTGCTCTAATGGGTAGGGACTGTTGGCAATGTCGATGCGACTGGAAGGCCGAAGACGAGCCTCGCTGTCGCATCCACGCCCATACTCGAACATTCGAACTTGCGGCAACGCAAGGGAACTACATGATAAGCATCCTTGTACAGTCGATGGCCACGCGATCAGGAGGAGCGTTAGATAATTCTGCGTGGCAAAAAGTCGGTGAATAGATTCCGTGCAACCCACGCTCTTTCCGTGCGCACAGAAAGGCACGGCGATGCACCAATTGCTTAAAAGGATAGGGACTGTTGGCAAGGTCGATGCACCTGGAAGCTGAAGACGAGCCTCGCTCTCACATCCACTCTTTAAAAACGTTATTGGCCACGCGCATCGTCGAAGATTCGCTCTTGAGGCAACATCATGGCAATATTTGATGAACACCCATGTACACTCGATGACCAGGCGATAAGGGGGAGCGTTAGCGAATTCTGCGTGGCAACAAGTCGGTGATTAGATTCCGTGCAACCCACACAATTTCCGTGCCTACTGAACGGCAAGGCGCTGCGCCAATTGCTTAAGTGGATAGGAAATGTTGGTAACGTTCATGTGGCTAGAAGGCCGAAGACGAGCCTCACTGTCGCATCCCATCTGTAGAAAGGTTCTCGGTCACGCCCATAGTCGAAGATTCGCACTTGCGGCAACACCATGGGAATATTTACGAGCATCCGTGTACAGTCGATGACCAGGCGATCAGGAGGAGAGTTATCAAATTCTGCGTGGCAAAAAGTCGATGATTAGATTCCGTGCAACCCACACTACACTCTAAAAATAAAGAAAGTTACGGGCACTCTCTTTGAGGGAGTATCTGCTTGTCTCATATTTCACTCTCTTTTCGAGAGTAGATCGACCTTCTTTGAGAGAGAGTAGGTCAACTCCTCCCGACAGAGTTTTGTTACTCCACCACAAGGGAGTGCTAGTACTCTTCCGCACAGTGCTAATACTCTCTCCACAGGGGTCCTCAAAACCGAGTACTCCTCCAAACTTCTACTCCTCCAAGCCGAGTGTTTCTACTCCCCAAAACAGAGTGCTTGAACTCCTTCAGAAGAGAGTGATATTACTCTTCCCAATAGTGTGAAAGCACGATGCAGATCCATGGTCACGTTTGAAGGGATTCGCAATATTCACAGGGGAGGCATTCTTTCATAAGCAGCTCCTGCACTTATGCTTGGTGAATGGGATGTAATCTGTAGGCGCCGAGGTACTTAAATGAAATATTTTTCCCTCTTAAAAGGCCAAAATTTTTATTGATCAGTCACAAGACAAACTGAACAATAATTAGAGAAACATACTGACAAACACATAAAATCAGATTACAATGATGCCCATGATTTTAGAACACATCTTCTAATAAAGCATAAGCATATTCTCTAAAGTTTCATGGGTAATAAAGTGCAGAAATATCCCTTAATTTCAATTGGCTCCTTCTTTTCAAAAATAAAGTAAACAACGGAAAGTCAAACACAGAACGAACGTGTGCAAACTCCCAAAGTATTGACACTATGATCGAAGAAAAATATGCGTCACATCACTGCGCAGCAAAGGCATCTCTGTCTTGCGTACAGCTGATTGCACAAAGTTTAGGAAGGATATGGATGACGCATGTCGGGAAAGCCTTTCACATATTATCGAAGGTGCAATCGCAGAGACATTGAAAACATCAATCTGCTCGCTCACAAGGTCAGCAAGGCGAACAGACTTGGATATGGAACTGGAGAGGCCGCGTGCGGCACGCCGACAGGCAGAGAGGAGGTATCGGCGCACGAAGTGCGTCTTGGATCTGAAGGCTTCATGACGCATACAGAAGAACGTCCAGCGCCGTATGAGTAAACTGGAAGACACGCGATGGAAAGCTTTCTGTCAGTCGCTTGATCCCCAAAAAAACACTCTCGCACATATGGAGAACGGTTAGGGGTCTTCGCTCATCTCCGCATCAAAGGAAGCCATTTGCTGCTCTAGCCCTCTACCAACTCCGCTCGAAACTTCAAGTGGCTGAAGAGTTCTGCGCACGGGTCGCTGGGTCCGTGGCCATCATTACTGACGCAGCACTGCATAACATCCCTGAGGCACGTGTACCAGAAATGAACGTGCTCTTTTCAATCGAAGAGCTCGATGCTGCGCTGGCAACCTGCAGGTGTTCTTCGTCACCAGGACCTGATGGCATCACGTATGCTTCCCTATGCTACCTTGGACATGACGCACGTGATGAGCTGCTCAGCTACTACAATCAGTCTTGGCAGAACGGCGCCGTTCCTAGACAATGGAACTCGAGCCGCTTGATCCCCATTCTGAAACCTGGAAAGCTTTCGCTTGAGCTCTCATCATATCGTCCGATTGCGCTTTCGAGCTGTGTCAGTAAAATAATGGAAAGAATGATTGTTGCTCGCTTGGAATGGTACCTAGAGCGATTCCACATCTATCCGGACGCCATGATGGGCTTTCGTCTAGGTCGCTCGTCCATTGACAACGTCATTGACATTGTAATCTGGGTCCAAAATCAAAAAAGCCTCAAGCGCCTATCAGTGGCACTTTTTCTAGATATAAAAGCAGCATACAATAACGCCGCCCATGAGGCCATACTGAACTCATTTGAGGCTGTTGGAGTTGGTGGCCGAATGTAACAATGGATTCGGGACTATTTGACTGAGAGGTGCTTTTTCCTACAGACTGAAGACGGCCGAACTTCGGAACATTACATCTGCCGTGGTGTGCCACAGGGTGAAGTGTTGAGCCCCATTCTGTTCAACCTTGTCTTGGTAAGAAGGAATAGCGGAGTACCTACCGCGTCCATTGCACGTCTCAATGTATGCCGATAACATTTGCATCTGGGCTTCTGCGGTGACTCGCCCTCAGGTACGAGCCAGGCTTTAGCGGGCGGCAACCATGACGGCCTCTTATCTCCAAGAACAAGGCCTCAGCTGTCTACTGAAAAGTGCGCATTGGTTGGCTTTACGCGCAAACAAATGTCATCATATCCTGTTTCAATCAATGGTCAAGCTCTATCCTATGCTAAGACACATCGCTTTCTGGGTGTAATCATTGACCGCAACCTCTCGTGGACCCCTCACTGCGTCTATCTAAAGAAGAAATTAGTTGCCATTGCTCAGGTCTTTAAATTTCTCTGCGGGAAAAACTGGGGTACACCAGTACGTTCTATGATGCAGCTCTACAGGGTACTGTTTCTGGGACTCCTACGTTGTAGTCTACCAGTGTTGTCAAATGCATGCAAGACAAACTTTCGCGCTTTGGAGAGCATACAAGGTCAAGCAAGCCCTACGCACGTGTTTAGGGCTGCCTCGGTGCACGTCAACAGCAGCAACAATTGCCATCGCTGGGGACCATATGATCCAGACACACGTAGTTATCAACTCTCTCAGAGCATACATTTGTCATTTTTCAAGGATCCCCGACCATCATTTGGCCTCCCTACCAGCCGAGAGACCTCAAGCGACCTTTTCAAGAGTGGTTAACGCTCATCAAGAGTACATAACGTCATATTTTACATCGGTGACGAAGCCTTCATCTACCCTGTGGTGCCTACGAAAGCCTGAAGTGAATTTTGCTATTCCTGGAATTGCTAAAAAAGAAGTCCAATCATCCATCGCCGGCTCTGAAGCAACTTACGCTCCTATTACTGCACCAGACGTATCATGACCGCATACATATATATACCGATGGTTAGACCTCGCGTACCAGCTCAACTGCCGCATTCGTCGTTCCAGCCAAGAAGGTTACAGTTAAATTCTAATTGTCGCGCACGACTACATCTACATCGGCACAACTTGCAGCTCTCCATGCCGCTATGATGTACGTCACCGAAGAGCCAACAGAGAAATGGGTCGTATTTTGTGAATCTAAGGCTGCCCTTCACAGCATCAAGTCTGCATTACGTCACAGAAATTACGAGCAGATCATATCTGACATCAGGGAAGTGCACCACCACGCTCTGGAAAGAGGGCACACCATTATATTTCAATGCATTCCTGCTCACTGTGGCATCGTCGGCAACAACTTAGCGGACAAGGCTGCCCGGTCGGCCCACGAAGGTACCCAAACGATTTCAATACCTCTGGTGAGGTCGGACGCTGCCAGGGAACTTCGCCTACATGCACGCAAAAAGTCGCAAGATCTCTGGAGTTCAGGTGCCTTCAACTACCGATTATATAAACTGGACCCCACGCTACGGCTACAACTGCCATCTAGCCTTTCCCGCGGCGAAGCAACCTTGCTGCACCGCTTGTGGTTGGGAGTAGCGCTCACGAACTCATACTCCTATCGTTTGGGAATGGTCGAGAGCCCGATGTGCGATTCCTGAGGATGCGAGGAGATCATCGAGCACCTATTGTGTACCTGCCTATTGTGTACGCCTCTCTCTCCGGGAAACCTTACACCGACTGGACATATGATCGTTCACCGAATCAAATATACTTGGACCGTGGCCACCCCCGTCACTGGCACGAAAAGCGAATCGTGCATTAGTGCAATACTTGAAGTGCACCGGTTTAATAGACCGTTTATAGTGTCCTTGTGCATAGTGTCCCGCCCGCACGCACTCAGTGCTCACTCTATCCCTTTTTCCTCTTTCTATTCCCCTTTTCCCCACCCCAGTATAGGGTAGCAAACCGGATGCTCTTCTGGTTGACCTCCCTGTCTTTCCTGTCCTTGCTTTCTCTCTCTCTCTCTCTCTCTCTGGCACAAGACGCATGCACTTATATGGCAGAGGTTACCAGTTGAGCTGCTAAGCATGTGACTGGTAATGTAGATAAATTGTGCAAGAAACTTTTTTTGTGTGCCGTATTCTAAGACAGCAGCTGACTTGATAACGTGCTGTACAGCGTATGGATGTTGCTGACTGAGAGTACAGTGCATTTAGAAATGTGTTGTATATTCACATGTGAGGCTGCAGGTCTAGCCAGCTTTGCTTATATTTCACATAAAGTTATTCATGCATGGGTTGCACCCCATTGTTTCTAAGTGTGTCTTGTCGTGGTTCTGCAGCAATATCCTGCCCTGTCTCAAACCGGTACAGAGGCGTATTATATTTTTTATTCGGCTGGCCTCCTCACGAAAGTAGTTTCCGGGTGCTGTTGGGATTCATCCGCTAGACTTTCTCACAAATAAATAAAATTAAATTTACAATATTATCTAGTGCGTAGCAAATGAGTATAAAACTGCAAGAAGCATTGGCATTAAAATATCGGGCATCAACTTTCCTGTCATATATGGTAGCTTTTCATTCCCATTAGGGTAAGAATGCTATACTTCTGAGGAGCAGTCTTCATAATTACATGATCAATTATTGTGACTCGTTGAATATGCAATCTAACTAAAGTATAGCATGGCTTCAGATGTGAACCAAAAGCCAGATGTGATGAATATGGTGCATGAAAGGCGACATAAGCATAACTACAGGCAGGGAAGTGCACGAAAAAGCAAAGAAGCAAAACATCATTTGAGGATGGCACCATCCTGTTTCACATATCCCTTCCATGCACGTGGATTTTGCATGCGACAATGCATATACTTGCACAATGGACCAACTACCTGAAACCAAAGCTTTTTCCTACTGATGTAGTTCATATGCGCTAAAATAAGAAAAATTATTGCACTTCACAGAATCTTCGTCTCAAAACAAGTACATGTACATGTACAAGTACATGTGTCTAAGAAGATTAACACGTCGCCTCACTGTGCACTCTATGTAAAGTCCAGAAGAATAATGTCTACAGCACCCATGAACCTAAGGGGCTTTTGCTTAACACTATATGTTCACATCCGCCAATTGATGAACAAGCCTTCTACTCAGATGCCCTCAGTTCTTTGCATTCAATGCATCTCTACTTCCACTAGCATACTTGGTTGGCAAGTAGATTGGAGAAACCACAATTTTATATTTTTAAGATTATTTTCAATTGCAAGTGACTCTCCGGCTTCTAAGACGTAAGGTTTGCACCAAAGGCCCTAATTGCTCCTTGCCTTCGCTTCGGGAGACACGAGCGGTTCTAATGAACTGGTTTCGTGTACCCTGAAGCAGTTTACTGAGTTGTCGCTCGTAAGAGTAGCTTTAATTTTATACGCTTGCCTCGCAGTTCAGAATGCCTGATTTATGTACTGAGTGCCCGTTATTGTATACTTTCTACCAGGGGCGCCAGGAAACCAAGATGAGCAATAAGTTATCAAACAAGTGCCATCTTAACAAAAACTGTAGTCATTTAAAGCCTTCGGTTCTTCCGTTCAGGATCTCAAGGAACTTCCTGAATAATTGGTACCAGAAAGTGTTGCGAAATCTTGCACAAAATAATTTGGAAACAAATGCCAACAACCATTTATTGCTCGTATTATCTTTGGCATTGATAAACTTGCCCTCCGCCTCCCACCCCTTTCCTTTTACAGGACCATGCAGCCCGCCGTCACAGCCATTGCCATCATTGGATTGGTTGGAAACCTTGTCGTTCCGAGCTATCCTTTGGTGCACGATGCGGTAAGGCAACGACTGTTCATTAACCGTGGTGGTAATGCGAATGTTGGACTAATTCTTTGAGTCGTTGGTATTTTCTTAGTAAGCTTTTAAGGCTATCTGGCCAATCTTGGAGTGGCTTTAAGTATTCGTTTGAGTATAATAGTTTTATTTGAGCCAGGAACAAATCCTTCCAACTTAAGCGTTTAGAAAGTTACTCTACGGTGTAGCAGCTTTCCGTATATGTAAGTAAACAAAATGAGTGCTGCATGCAAGCGCTGTGTGGTGGTTGAATTAGGAAAAAAATCTTATGAACGTTTCAGTATCTTGCCTAGAGAGTGGTGCCTGAAGCCATGGGTACATAAGTCAATTTTTCGACCTATGATGCCTTACGTCGAGTTGTTCTATGGTATCTCGGCTTAATTGGGCACATAACGCCCCTTACGCTAAATATGCTACACTTAATTACTCTGATAGTCTCAGTCAACCTACGGCTTTGCAGAAACGAAGCTCAAGAATACACATCAGTATTCGCAGCTGTCTTGAAGCTACGGGAGTTAGAGGCAGCAGTGATGGAGTTAGGGAGGCTGTGGCAGTCTTCCAACGTTCTTGGCACAAAAGCAATTTCGTAGGTAGTCGTGCGGCATAAATGTGCAGTAACATCTGAAGAATGGAAAATAAAGTATGACACGTACGACTGTTGACGGAGCATCTCGCATCTAAGAATTTGGTTGAAATAAAGTATTCAGTGGAAAAGACATAGTCTAGAACACTTTTGGTGCAAAGCGAGGTCTTCAGGGTGATGCATTTATATCATTCCAGAAATGCTGCGCTGACGACTGTAATTATTTCGGCGGAAGCAAATTGCGAAAACGCCCGTGCAACGCGCAGTCGGTGCCCATTAAGGAACACCAGGTTGTCAAAATTATTACAGAGTCCCACACTCCGGCGCCATAAACAGATCGTGGTTCTGGCACGTACAACCTCAGAGATTCGTATTGTGCTTATAACGACTGTAGGTAGAAATAACAAACGGAGGGGTGGGATTCTCGATGAAATGTCAAATGTTCGTTAGGCCTAGATGCCTGACAAATGAACCAGAATTGCTGAGTTGCACTCAAGGCTTGGTGTAACGAATGTTCTGTAAAGAAGGTCCACAGTGGTGGTGGCGCGTGATAAATTGCAGCAAAATAAGCTTGACGCGCGAATAACGTTGTACTTGACATAGTTTTTTTACAGTAATGCCGAGATAACGATAACACAACCTTAACAACAAAACACCCCTGAACAACCGCCACTTCTAAGAAGTGACGGTTGTCAGGAGTGTGTGATTAAAATGTTTATGGTGTGTGCGTGGGGGAGGGGGGGTAGCAGAGATGTAAAGTAGGAAAGTGCGCGTGCTTTTAGACTAGCTAATATCGTCACGTTGTAGTGACGGTGAAGCACAAAGTGGCGAAAAGTCTATCATGAAACTAACTTTTATTGACGAATTTCGGCCCTCAAAAAGAAGTGACACTCAAAGCACAACGATAGCGGCGAGCATAGCTAGCGATCATCGAAAACGGATCTGCGCATCAGACGCATCGGTTATTTATGCATAGCTCAATGAACCTGCCAGCGTTATGAATGGTGCTGGCGCAAGTTCGTGAATGTAGCCCAGTATTGCGTCGTGCTACAGAATTTGCTT
The DNA here is from genome assembly GCF_050947875.1 of Dermacentor variabilis. NCBI lineage: Eukaryota > Metazoa > Arthropoda > Arachnida > Ixodida > Ixodidae > Dermacentor > Dermacentor variabilis. Next base: position 19,188,235 of record NC_134573.1, on the reverse strand, counting down.
ACACAAGGTTAGGCGACAAGATGACAAATAAATAGAACCATCGATAACATTCTAGAAGCTGCCCATACAGAAAGGCGCGTCTAGCGCTGATAGATAACCTTTAACAGTTGTTAGCCAAGGAAATGCGGATGCCACATAAACAAGCATGCGTGTCAATGTCTTGTTTCATCCACCAGCATGGACGCGAACAATAACATTAGGGCTTGTTTGTAACGCAATACAGTAACAAGAATTTGTAACAATATACGACACAAACAGCGGCAAACTATTTTAGCAATAATAACTTTGCAAAGAAAATTTGTTAATGCATGTCAGATACAAATACCTGCCATAAAACACATCCCTGATGTCGTCTGGTGGTTACCCAAAGCCGCTATAGAATTAAGCATTCAGTCTAATTAAGAACATTAGTATCGAGGTTCCGTAGGCTTCAAGAAAATTACATGACGCGAGACTGATAAGTGACTACTAGCAAAATCTAGAAAAGTGTAGTTTAGAACAAAATCATCAACAAGAAGTGGAGAGCAAGAACTTCGGGAGTCCCGAAAAGCTGCCTTTACGTTTCATTTGCCGCCAATAAATAAAAAAATTATGAGACCTCTAGGAATAATAAAACTAAGTAAGAGCTAAAGAATGGCCAAATTGACGAGAATTCTTTAACTACAATAGACAATTTTGGGCCGCCACTAGCACTGAGTTATGACGCCAACCAACACAGAAAAAACTCGTGCGGCCGCCACATTCAGATGGGGACGGATTAACAGCCAAGCTGTTTACGCTGCGTAAACCTATGAAATCACCCATTCTTTTTTCCCATGCGCCACCACACTACGCTTACGCAGACACCGCCCGTGCCGGAGCCGCGCATGGCGCTCTGAGCAGAGAAGCGCCCGTCTCCCCCAAATGGTCGGCTGCATTCCTCTGCATGCATTGTGTCTCCCATGCGGACCCAAGCCGCCAAGGGTACCCTCTTGCAACGCATGTGGGATAAGCATACGTGGGCTAGGGGTAAACACCTTCGCTGTCAAAAATTTACCGTCAGTGCCAGTCTTGAATATTACCATGTGGTTAACGATGGAAGTCAGTTGCATTCACCACCTACATCAGACAATACCTATAGTAAGCAGTGCTGGTAAAACTGTGCTCTTACTGGAAGACCTAACTCGAACATAATACTCGTGAAGCTTTGCAACAAGGTGGGATTATTCAATCCTCTCCAATGCAAAAGAAATTAAAAAGGCGTTCTCACAGTAAAAGCCCAGTTCGGCTAGTGTACAAACGTTGCGGCTCGTCTGCTAACCCACCGCTCTTTTAATGCACATAACTTCCAACTAGTTCGTACGCTTAGGAGAGTTGCCTCTACGCGAAATACGGAATCTGTTCACGAACCACCAGCAAATACACCGACAAACAATGACGTGACTTCCAATATGTACATTATATTGTAAACTCGGTGACCGGATATTCAGAAGCGAATGTTGCTTCCGCTCCTCTTCCCACCGCTCTGGAATAAGCCGGCGTGTCGATTAGCCTGCGATCGACGATGAATGGCGGACTGCCTGTTTACCAGCGAGTGTGGCTCTTATTTCTTGACCCTACGCTTTCGCGCAAACCTGCGTCGTGACTTGCTTGCGCCAGGCGACGTTTTGTTGCGTCCAGTAAATTTATTCGTGCTAAGTAGATTTTTCTCTTGCTGAGCCAAAAGGTCTCCCCAGTCTAAAGATGCAGAATAAATAACTTCTGGCGTTTTAGTTGCCAAAACTATAATTTTCTTATCAGGCATGCCGTAGAGGGGGACTACTCATTAGTTTCTACCACGAGGGGCTATTTAATATGCACCCAAATCTAAGTATCGGATCATTTTGCCGCCATCAATACTTGTCCAGTGAGATAGAATATGGCACCTCGAGTGCAGAAGTGCAATGCTGTGGCATCTAGATGCCTATATTTTTGCCACTTGGGTGGTCGCACAAGTGTACTGCACCTAGACATGGGTGTGTTAGCCCGCCTCAATAAATTGTAGGGCACCCCGTTGTAGTAGCGAGATGTTCTCGACAATGAATTTTACTTTTGGGGTTGCGCCGATTTTCGTGGTAAGTTGTTCTTGACAACGAATTTCGTTTGCACTTCTGGTGTTTTTGGAGAAGCGGGCAAAGTAATGTGTGACAACAATACGATGACACCGGGAAATGCCTCAATCCAGTCAGCTCGATGGGCTGTGAAGGACACGTGATAAGCTATAGGAGGCCAGTGGCTGGTGTCTTGTGTCCCTGACAGCCTCCACGTGCCTTCCGCAATGTTCCCCCCGGCGTGGCCAGTAATGCTTGTCTCGTATCTCCGCCAGTGTTCTAGAGAATTCGAGGTGTCGTTAGATCAGGTAGGGCATGCAAAACTTATGGTCGTAGTGCTGAGGGCACAACGGAAAGGTTCTTGGTACGTAATGGTAAGAAGCGTGCCTTCAAAGCGCTTTTCGGTGAGCAAAAATAAGATAAACGAAGATAATCGGTGCTTAAGAACCCTAGGAACAAAGCTAGTCTGGCCTTCAAAGTACTCGACCAGGGTTCTTACTTCTGGACCTGTTCATTGCAGTTCAGCGAACTTGTCTACACTTATTGTGCCCATGAAGCGGCCCTCGTCTTGTTCGTCTTGCGGTGGCGGGTCAGTATAGGCAGGGCACAGCATCTTGGCATGGGTCTTGTATGTGAATGAAATAATTATTCTGATGACAGTAGAAATATTGTAAACGGTGATGCCAGTTTTTCCGCAAGCAATATATTATACTGTCACGTGGTCGTGACGTCAAAGAACACAGTAGCAATACTGTGAAAGGCAAGAACTACCTTTTATTGGGCGAACCTGTGCCCACAAAACAGGCTACACTTAAAGCACAACGAGAGCGGCAAACACAGTCGGCGATCGTCGTAAATCTGATCAGTGGGTCAAGCGCGTCGGCTTTTATAGAGCAGTCGTCGAATGTTCCAGACTAATCGTTCGGACCCGCGTGCCTTCCATAAAGTTCTACACCATTCGCGTTACGCGATGAAATCAGATAACACAAGGTTCAGCGACAGCAGACAGCCGGGTAGAAGCATCGATAACTTTCCAGAAACGTCGGATACATGCAGGCGCGTCACTCGCTGTGCGATTACAGTTGTTAAACGGCGAAACGTGGTCGCCCGATAAAGATAAGTACACGTGTCAATACAATTTATGAAGGATGATAGCATGAGGGGACATAAAAAGCGGTCTAACAATGAAACAGATTTGCTAATGTACCTTAAACAGCCACAAACAATTAGAAAAGGAAGGAAAGCACATCTTTCTACAATTATACAATTGATCGTGTAGGTGACTGTGATTTCGAATTGCTGCACTTTCAGGCTGCACCACGATGGCAGCCTTCAGATTTCAGTCTTTAGTTTTTCACATTTTCCAACCGACTGAAGGCGCAGTGCGTGGTCCTGATTTTCAATGGTCTAGTGCACATTTCAGGCCAGAATTCAGCCATAGGCCAAATGATTGCAAAGTACCGCTTTTCAAATGTACAAGATTCGGGTTCAAATCTTGATAGGAACCGACTAGCGGAGGCATAATTCCGTATTACTTAGTGCCCGCACGTCACCCAAACTTACTCCACTTCTGCAGGTGTAAATTTTGGTAGCGGCGTCTTCGTTAGAGTTTTCTACAACGCTAGGCCATGTACGTCCCCATGCTGGTATACTGACAGGAAGGTATACCCAGTAGGATTGGTGCCAAGGTTTCCCGTATACCTCTGTTTCCTGTTAATGACATACATGATAAGCATAGATAGGAAGCTAGAGGTAAGGTAGGCGAAAACCTTTCGTACGAGATGATATAGTCACAGTTGCTTGAGACAAGAGCGGAGACTGGTACTTAATCGAGACAGAACGAGCGTTCAGTGCAGCCTTCTTTTCTAGCGCCTCGCTTGCACGCACGAGGTCCTCGTCTTCGTCGTCAGCCTGGTTGGGCACAGATAGCGTCGCGGCATTTGTCCTCCTCCAGAAGGAGTTCGGCAGGTAGCACCAGGTGTCCAGCCAACCAGAGAGTGTCCATGTCATTCAGAAAGATAAGGCTTCATGCGCACCACGTGCACAGTCTCAGGCAGGTCCTAACGGCGCCTCGAGGAGGATGGGCTGTTAGGAACGACTTCATAGTTGACGTCGCTAAGGCATCGTAGAACGTTGTACGGTCCGAAGTATCTGCGCAGAAAATTCTCTGCGAGGTCTCGGCGGCGTACTGGAGCCCAAACCCAGACTCTCTCGCCGTGCTGGTAGACTACGGACGCATCGATGGTGTTGATTGTAACGGCGGGCATCACGGTCTTGCTGGCTAGTTATGCGAACGCGCGCGAGCTGTCTTGCTTCTTCGGCGCGCTCTGTAAAATCTGTGGCGTCAGTCTCGGAATCGCTGGAATCATGAGGAAGCATAGCATCCAGCATTGTAGTCACTTCTCGACCGTGGAGGACACTGAGTGGCGTCATTCTTGTTGTTTCTCGCCGAGCCATGTTATAAGAAAACGTTACGTAGGGTAATATTTGGTCCCAGTTCTTGCGTTCCACATCGACATACATGCACAGCATGTCTGCGAGAGTCTTGTTGAGGCGCTGCGTAAGTCTATTGCTTTGCGGGTGATAGGCTGTCATGCTTCTGTGTGCTGTGCCACTAAGTGTGCTTACAGTTCGCAAAAGTTCAACCGTGAACGCGGTTCCCCTGTCGGTTACGATGACCGCTAGAGCACCGGGACGACGTTTTCGATGAAGAACTGTGCTGCTTCGGCTGCTGTGCTGCTCAGAAGTGCCTTAGTTTCTGCATAACGCATGAGGTAATCTCTCGCAACTATGATCCGCTTACTTTCGGCAGCAGATATTGGGAATGGGCCCAAAAGGTCCATGCGAATTTGTGCAAACAGCGTTTCCGGCACTGGAATGGGATGTAATAGTCCGGCAGGTTTTGTAGGTGGCCCTTTTCGTCGCTGACAGTCAAGGCATGTTCGAACGTAGTGCTTCACCTGTGCTGCGAGCCGTGGCCAGTAGTACTTCTCTTTGATCTGTGCTAACGTTCTTGTGTAGCCTAGGCGACCCGAGGTAGCTTCTTCGTGACAGGCCTGCAAGATTCCACTGCGGAAAGTTTTAGGGACGACCAGTAGATATCTCTTTCCTGTTGAAGAGAAGTTCCTCCTAAAAAGAACACTGTTGCGCATGCAGGATGATGACAGGTCCCTTGAGAATAATCCGAGCTTGTTTGCGAGGCGGCCTTCTAAGAAATCAATTAGTAAAGCGAGCTCGTGGTCCTCTTGCTGTTGTTGAGAGATGGTGGCTGCATCAACTCCTACAATCCTGCGGATTCGTCCCCATCTCCACCTGACGACTCGATCGGCGATCTGGAAAGGCAGTCAGCGTCCAAGTGCTGCCTTCCTAATTTATAGACCCCTGTCATGTCGTACTCTTGAAGCCGTAGGCTCCAGCGTGCCAAACGTGTAGATGGATCTTCCATGTTGGTTAACCAACGGAGAGAATGGTGGTCACTTATGACTTAAAATGGGCGGCCGTATATGTATGGGCGGAACTTGGTAACTGCCCATACTACATCCAAGCATTCCTTTTCTGTGGTGGAGTAGTTCGACTCGGCACGTGACAGTGTTCTACTCGCGTCGGCGCATCCACGTGAAAGCGGGCAAGAACAGGCGGTGTTTGTAGATGGGGCCCCAACTCGTTAAATGCCGCCTCCTGCTTCGCGCCCCACAGAAACGTGACATCTCTAGTTGTGCAGGTGAGCGGTGAGGCGATGAGTGCAAAACCCGCAATAAATCGCCGGCAATATGCGCATAGGCCCAGGAAGCGTCTGACTGCCTTCTTTTCCGTAGGCCTTGAAAACTTTGCGATGGCTGCGATTTTCGCAGGATCAGGTCTGATACCTGTGTGACTGACAACGTGGCCCAAAAACAGTAGTTCCAAATAGCCAAAGTGACACTTTTCAGGTTTTAAGTTAAGCCCAGCGGGCCGTCTGGCTTGAACTGACCGTAGCCGTCCGAGATGTTCATCAAATGTGGCAGACTGAACAATCACATCGTCTAGGTACACTAAGCAAGTCTTCCACTTAAGGTCTGAGAGAACAGTATCCGTTAGCCTCTGCAACGTCGCTGGGGCGGAGCACAAACCAAACGGCAGAACTATGAATTCATAGAGCCCATCAGGCGTGACAAAAGCAGCGTTCTCGCGATCCCGCTCAGCGACTTCTATTTGCCAGTATCCACTTTTTAAGAAAGAGCGTAGGTTAGGGCGTGTTGGTATTCCATAACTGAGGTTTTTAGCGCACGAAAAGGGACGAAAGACAGTGGCGAAACGAGGACACGGCGCTAACTTCCAACAATGGTTTTATTCCACAAAGCGGTAGACACATATATATATATATATATATATATATATATATATATATATAGGTAACACCCACAACCGTACGCATGCGCATATGTACTGATTTTTAGTCAAATGAGACAGCACCGAGACATGTGTAATGGAAAGTTAAGATGATATCAAAGATGAAGACCGACCATGCATAGCCAAAAAAATTTTTTTGTAATAGCAAGTCTAAAAGATTAAAATGTAATCTCCATCAGGCCACCCTCTGTGTCACGTTTAAAAAATCGAATTCTTTACTTGAAAGATCTATTGAAGGCGCGCTAACACACGCGCTCCCTAAACTAGCAATCTTTGCCGCTTCAATAATCTCACGTGTTGTTTGCACTGGGCTTCTTCCTATCACCGTTCACTGTTTATAAATGGGACTGCACCCATGCTTTCTGCAGTGAAAAGCCAGATGCCCCACTCCTCCAGTTCGCACATTATTTGCGTGTTCACGCAACCTCTCATTTAGGCACCTTCCCGTTTGGCCGATGTATTTTTTTCCGCAGGACAGGGGCAGTTCATACACGATATTGTTCACACAATGAACGTAGCGTTCCTTGTGATTTGTCCGGCAACTGGGCTTCTCAGAACCACAGTAGCTGGCCTTGCAGAAGTTGGACAACTTGATTGGCACTGAAAAGATGACGCTAACATTTGCGTTGTTGCCAATCTTCTTCAGTCTGTGCGAGATATCGCGCATGTACGGTATGATTGCGCGTTTCTGCTTCACTCTCGTATTTTCCCGTGAAGTGGACTCCTCATCCTGTCGTCCGCGTTTTGTGGTCTTTAGGAGACCTTCGGCCACAGCTGTGATGATGTGCTGCGGGAAACCGGCCTGTTTCAGGCGATCCACTTGCGCCATAAAACTGGACAAATACTTGTGAGGACATGAGCGGCGAAGAGCATTCATTAGGGCTGACTTTGCAATCCCCCTCTTAACCAACTTAGAGTGGCCTGATGAAAATGGCAGTAGCGGTTTTTTCGCCCTTGGTTCATATGCCCAGCACAGCTGGTGTCCCTCAAAAAACATTTTTAGATCGAGAAATCGCAAAGTACCATCCTGTGGCGTTTCATGCGTAACAGTGAGCGGTTGTAAACACTTGCTGAAAAGATCTAGCACTTGTGCGACATCAAGACAAACCTCCCCGCTAGGGCTTCGATCGAGAAGAACAAGGTAGTCGTCAACGTACCTATAAACCTTTCTTACATTTGAGTTTTCTAATTTGGCATCCAGTATCTTGTTTACACGAGCAAGATAAAGGTCACTTAAAATTGGCGCAATACAGGAACCAATGCAAATTCCTTGTTTTTGAAGATAAACACTTCCATCCCACTTGGAGAATGTCGAGCGTAGATACATGGACAATAGTTCAAGAAAACGCTGCGTGGATATGCAGATGGTGTTCACAAACTTCAGTTCATCGTAAGCATCAATAGCCTCTTGAACACATACTAATAACTTATCATGTGGCAGTGAATAATATAGATCTTTGACATCAATAGAGAAAGCTTTCAAATTGCTGCCTACATGCGTCTTCAGGTACCCTATTACTTCTTCCGAGTTCTTGGTCAGAAAAGGATCATCCACTGCAAGCAACTTCAACTTGCGTTGAAGGAAAAGCCCTACGGACTTTTGCCAAGTTCCACCTTACGACACTATGATACGCAGTGGCCATTCTGGTTTATGGGTTTTGATCGAAAAAAACATTTCAAGGCTGTCAGATTTTTTACTTTCGATTTCGCGGACCAGTTTACTCAGGTTTAATTTCTGACAAAGCTTCTTAGCTTCTAATTTCACTTTCGCAAGTGAGACATCTTTCTTGCTATGAAAAACTGAATTCAAGGCCTCATCTGCCTTCTGTTTCAACGATGAAACAGAAGGCAGAAACTTGGGCAGAAGGCAGAAACGATGGGCAGAAACTTCTGCCCATCGATGAGAAGTAATGTGCATGCCATAGCCAGTCGAGGGAATCGTCTATGCGCGGTAAGGGATACATATCTTTTTTGGTAACCCGATTGAGCTTGCGATAATCGATACAAAACCCCAGGCTACCGTCCTTCTGCTTAAAGAGTACCACGGGCGATACCCAAGGGCTTTTTGACGGCTGGATGACATCATCATCTAGCATTTTCTTGACTTGCTGCTGTATTGCATCACACTCTTACTCAGCCACGCGATACGGATGCTGTCGGATGGGTATTACTGTTTCCTCTGTAATGATGCGGTGTTTCGTCAGTGGTGTTTGGCGCACTCGGGACGTTGTAGAGAAGCAGTCCTTAAAATGGTCAAGCAGTTTCCTGAGCCTTTGTTTTTGTTGCGGCGATAAACCTGGGTCATCTGCGACGACGGGTGCCAGTGGCATCGTATAGGTGGTTGATTCCTCTTTTACAGCAAAGCAGTGTTGGGCGTGGTCAATATCGTCAAAGTATGCCACAGCGGTGCCTTTACTAATGTACCGGCGTTCATTGGCAAAATTTGTCAGTAGTACCTCTGTGCGACCACCGATTAGGCTGACGATACCCTGAGCGATGGCAACACCTTGATGGAACAGAAGCGCAGTTAGTGCTGCAGCGCGGGTAACAACAACAGGCGCAGTAGGTGCAAGCAATGGAATGCTTTATTGAAGATAACGTGGCTGCTTTTATTCCGTACGAATCAGTAGGTGCATGCACACTTCGTGATGCGATAGGCGGGCTTGCGATGACGCGATACGGCACTTCCTCCCCCTTAGAATCCCAGCCTGTCGGGTGGTCTCCTTGTGCGCGTAGAACGCCTAGGAAGCCCTAAGCCCGCCGGTACACTTGAGGTTGCCTCACTGGAAGCTAGTGACCAAGATCCAAGTGATCCGTCTGACGATGGTTCAGCGTCCTCCACTGCAGAGGGTTGATTACACTCTCTGACTTGGTTGTCTCCAGGTCGAGTTGCGCAGAATTCTTGCTTTACTTCATCCGCTGCGAGTCGTGACCGCACTTGGTCTACGTGACGGCGCTGCACCCCTCCTGTGGTGTCCGCCGTGACCATACGCCTACCTCTTGTTGACGTCACCGTGCCGGATAACCATCTCTGGCGAGCCTGATTGTACTGCCGCGACCAAACAGGCGCTCCCGGAGAAAAGATTTGCGGGAACGGTGCCGGGGGTCTGCTCACCGTGGAATCTCGTGCCACCTCTTCCTCTGGAAAATGTGCACTTAGGCGGGTCCTGGGATGAAAACCCAGCAACATCTCCGCGGGCTACTTGCCATATCGAGTCGGTGTTGCCCTGTAGCGTAGCAAGAACTTGGAAATACGACTGAGCAGACTTCCATCCTTATTTTTCTTGATACCTTCCTTAATGGTGCGCACTGCACGCTCCGCCAATCCATTTGACTGCGGATAGTATGGAGCGGAGGTGACATGAAGGACATGGTTATCTTTGAAAAATCTTTCAGTCACTGAACTGCTAAATTGTGGCCCATTGTCGGAAACGACTGTATGGGGCAGACCAAAACGCGCGAAGATCCTTCGCAGTACTTCTACTGTAGTTTCTGCACTTGCTGTTTTAAGAGGTACTACCTCTATCCATTTCGTTTCCCCATCTACCACCACCAAGATCATGTGACCTTCCACTAGCCCTGCATAGTCGATATGCAGGCGAGACCAACGTTTGTTCGTTTTATGCCGACTTGAAGGGACCTGTACCGCCGGAATGGGCCAACATTGCACGCATTGCTGACAGCTTTGTACCAGCTTGTCTATGTCGTGGTCCAATCCGGGGTACCAAAACATCGTACGGGCCAGGCGCTTCATTGCAGTCATGCCTGGGTGGGTGTCGTTAAGTTCTCTCAGAATAAGTGCCCGCACGGTCTCGGGCAAAACTACGCGATGACCCCAGTATATTAGTCCTTTACTCACAGTGAGTTCGTATCTGCGGGTGAAGTACGTCTGAATGCACTGTTGCTCCGGTCCCAGCTGGTTTGGCCAACCACAAAAGATCCACGTCTTCACCTGTCGGAGGAGCATGTCCTCGCTCGTGCTGTCTGCCAAGTGCTCTGCGCTAAGAGAAAAATCTGTCACAGCTTGCGCATGTAGCACATATTCGACGGAATCATCTTCACCAGGGTGCCCTTGCTCCGGCAGCGGCAAGTGGCTCAAAGCATAGGCATTCGCGTGTAGTAGTCATTTCCGGAATTCTATGTCATACTGATACGCTGATAAAAGGAGCGCCCAACGCTGTATCCTGGCCGCCGCCATCTGCGGAATTGGTTTCTCGGGATGGAACAGCCCTGTTAACAGCTTGTGGTCCGTTATCAGACAAAATTTATTGCCGAAAACCTTGCCAAACCTTGCCACACCGAAACCTAGGGCGAGCGCTTCCTTCTCCAGTTGCGAGTAATTTCGCTCCGCCGGCGTCAAGGTTCTAGAGCGCAAAGCTATCGGATAGTCTTCGCAGTTGATGCGGTGGGAGAGCACTGCGCCCAAGCCGACCGATGAGGCATCGCATTCCAGTCGAATGGGTTTTCGCGGGTCATAGTGGACCAGAAATTTAGCCTTGCCTAAGGCACTCTTTGCTTCTTTAAATGCGCTGTCCTGGGACGGCCCCCATTGCCACAGCACCCCCTTTGGCAGCAAGCAATATAAGGGAGCCAGCGTCGTTGAGAAGTTGGGAAAGAATTTAGCATAATAAGTGACCAAGCCCAAGAACGATTTCAGCTGGCTTACCAATGTTGGCTTCGGTGCGGCCAGTACCGCCTCAAGGTTATATTGCAGAGGATGAAGACCTTTGGCATCGATGCGGTGCCCCAGAAACGACACTTGTGGTTCCCTAAGCCGGCACTTGGCTTTGTTCAACTTCAGGTTGTGTTCACGAAGCCGCTGAAACACCTGCCGCAGTACTGATGTGTCGTTTCCCTTTTCCGCCACAATGATGTCGTCGAGGTACACTTGAACATTCGGCAAACCTTGCAAAATCGATTCCATGCGTCGCTGGAACAAGGCGGGGGCTGAAGCAATCCCAAATGCTAGGCGATTGTAGCAGTAAAGGCCCCGGTGTGTGTGTTGAGTACCGCCGTCTTTCTGGCTTCGTGATGCAGCGGCAGCTGATTGTACGCGTTGCGTAGGTCCAAAGTGCTGAAGACTTCGCCTCCCGAAAGCGCCGCAAATATGTCTTCAACTTTGGGCAGGGGATACTGTTCCAAGTGAGACGCCGGGTTGACTGTTAACTTGAAGTCGCCGCACAATCGTATATCGCAAGTTCTTTTTTGCTACCGGAACCACCGGTGTTGCCCAATCTGAAATGCTTATCGGCGAATGCACTCAGTCTTGCACAAGACGGTCGAGTTCGGCCGAAACTTTGGAGCGCATGGCATAAGGCACTGCATGTACGTGCCTTGCAGAAACGTGGGCGGGCTCCTTCTGTGAGGTGTAATTGCACAGGGGGGCCCTTGCAGCAGCAGAGCTCGTTCTCGAAAAGATCCGAAAATTCATCGAGCAGCGGCGTCATCTTGTTATCACGAAGAACATTTACACTTGAGATGGTTCTAGTGTCCCAGAAGGACACACCCGCCTTACCGAAGGCCTCTATCGTGTTCCGGCCGCAGAGCAGTGGGCCGTTACATGCCACCACGATTAGCGTGCTGGTTACAACAGTCGATCCAGCCTGAACCCTCATGGTTATCTCGCCGACAACTGGCAATGGCCTGAGGAAGCATGTTAAGCGGAGAGACGTTTTTTCCAGTGCCGGCCACCATTTGCGATGTTTCTTAAATATGTTCTTCGCTATGACGCTGACCGGAGAACCCGTGTCTAGAATCATTCGCAATTTCCGGCCCTGCCATGTCAACTCCTCCTCGAGAGGCTTCAACGTAGCTCTGTCGGCGGAGCTGTGAGCGACAAGAGCAAGAAACATTTCTTCTTCGCTCTCACCTTCTATTTCCTCGACAGCAAAGGCACCACGTTCTCGAGGGCGGCCACTGCTGCAAACCTTCGCCAGATGACCTTTCCTGCCGCAATGGTGGCACTTGGTGTTTCGATGACGGCACATGTGTGTAGCGTGGGGGCCGCCGCAACGCCCACATGAATGGTTGTCCTTTGCAGTGTTCCACTTCGTCCAGGGTCGTCGTCCTCGCTGCGACTGTACAACATTGATGCTGGTTCCCGTAGTCTCTGGGTCTGCTCCTCGCATGTCACGAACGTCGCCTAGCGCCTTCTCTGAAGCTATGGCAAATTCTTCTGCTTCCTCAAAAGTTAGCTTCTTCCGCGTTAATAGGCAGCGTCGTGCGTCGTCGTCCCTGATTCCGCATACTATGTGGTCTCGCAGCATACGGTGCAGCGAGTCGCCGAAGTTGCAACTTTCCGCCAGTCTCCGAAGGTTGGCAATGTATTCCCGAACGCTTTCTCCGTCCCTTTGCTTGCGCATGATGAACGAGAAACTCGCCGCTATTACAATCCCGCTATTTCATTAACTTGAGGATTGTAATGTTCCTCGAGGTATTCAACGACTTCATCGTAAGTCTGGCTGTTAACCGACACGGCTGGAAGGCGTCCTTGCAACATGCGCACGACATTATCGCTCAATGAAGACACCAGCAGAGCTCGGCGTTTGGCGGTGTCGGCAATTCCATTGCCCTCGAAATATGCTTCCAGCCCTATCCTGTACGGGCTCCAGCTGCTCACCGTCTCGTCGAAAACCGGTGGGCGAGATGCTATCATTCGATCCTGTCAGTCGCTGACCATGCTCACAGGAAATCCCATCTTCGTCGCCACTGCTGTAGCGCGGGTAACAACAACAGACGCAGTTGGTGCAAGCAATGGAATGCCTTATTGAAGATAGCGTGGCTGCTTTTATTCCGTAGGAATCAGTAGGTGCATGCGCACTTCGTGATGCGATAGGCGGGCTTGCGATGACGCGATACGGCAGTTAGTTGTTCGGATATACCGTCCTTGTTGAACTGCCCTCCGGAACTGACGAAGACAAGACTGCATGATAGTGGTGGTATGCAAACGCTGTCGTCGGCGACACGTAACGATGTACGTTGGCTCTCTTCGTCGTGGTGCGTGTCAGTACTAGTTGACAATGTTATCTCGCCGGTACTCCCGCAAGAAGTCCATTCCAAGAATGATGACCAAAACGTGCACGATGTGAATGCAGGAGCCTGCATTCACCTTGTTCACGTTTTGCTCATCGTCTTGAAATTCCATCTTCCGCATTCCCCGTCTTTTCCCTGGATTCCAAGGATGAGTGATCTGCAGCACTCTTTTAAAATCATAAAAGTGGCGACAAAAGCTGTATTTTCTATCCGGAGCCATGCAGTACATTTTCCTGTAGGTATCATTACCTGGCATTCAGCACTTCGAATATAAGGGCGCGCCCATTGCATTTTAACTTTCTTAAGCCGTTCTGCAAACTGCTCACTCATTATCGAAAAGTCTGCACCAGTATCAACTAAAGCTGTCACGTCGTGTCCATCAATCGTTAAGAGCAGGTCGGCACTCACAAATTCGTCGGCGTTCCCTTTCTCCTGGTTGCTCTGCTAGTTTCTCAGTAATAATGAGGGATTTTCGGCAGTTCGATGACTTGCAACCTTCTGCAGGGAGGTCGCTGTTTTCAGTTTCCCCGCTGTGTGCTTGGAGAGCGGCCTCTTACCACGTAGGCGAAACTGCGACGGTTCGGCGAAGAATAACGTAACGGAGACGGCCAGCGCGACCAAAGATTAGCTGAGCTGCCTTGTTCCCGAGTGACACTGTCGTCGAAGCGTGGATGTCTCTCTTGAAACTGTCGCGGAGTAGCAGGTGACATTTCCTGGGTGCCACCCTGGCGATGAGCGCAAAAACGATAAATGTGGCCAGGTTCGCCACAGTGAAAACACGATGGTCGGCGATCAGCAGTGCGCCCTACGTAGGTCCTGCGAAGCTGGGGTCGCCTGAAATGCTCCCTCTGTATCCAGGGACCAATAGGTGGCCGCTGGTGGTACTGCTGCACTGGCTCGGTAGGAAACAAGTGATGGACAGCGCCTGCGTAGCTGTGTGCACGCGGCTCGAAGCGTGGCTCGGGACACGGTTCAGGGAGTGGCTCAGGTGATGCAAATGCTTGCCGGATTTCTTGGCGGACAACTTTAGCGACCGAAGCAACAATAAACTCCTTCGGTGTTGCAGTTTGCTCTGAAATCTCCTCGCGCACATTGTCTCTTATCAGTTGACGCATCAAGGTCTCGTATGTCACTGTCACTACTGCGGCTCCTAGAGGTGCATCGTTAGTCCGGCGCTCGTATTGCCGGCAACGCTGCTGGAGCTATCACTCGATTGCTGTGGCTTCCTTAATGAATTCTTCCACTTTTGTAGGTGGGTTACGCACGAGACCAGCCAATAGTTGTTCTTTGACGCCGCGCATGAGATGGTTCAGCTTCTTCGAATCAGGCATGTTGGGATCCGCGCAGCGAAACAAACGAGACATGTCCTCGGCAAACATGGAGACACTTTCGTTGGGCTTCTGAATGCGCAACTCGAGAAGGCGTTGCGCTTCCGCGATCAGTGCTTCAGAAGGTATCAAGTAGCCGACTGCAAAATTCGCCCCACGTTGTCGAATGGGCCTCGCGGTTTTGGGACCACGTCCTTGCGCTACCTTCAAGAACGAAGTACCCATTAGAAAACTTCTGGTCCGGACGCCACTGATTAACCTTAGCTACGCGTTCGTAGTGGTCCAGCCAGTCTACGGCGTCTTCATTCGTGTCACCGTGAAAGCTTGTGAGGACTAGATTGTTTTGAACAGTCACCTGTGTTGGACTTGCAAGCACCATTTCCTGAGTCGGTGAGGTCGCTGACAATGTTCCTTGCAAGAGACCGAATTCCGGGCACAGACCTTGCAGGCGACGGCTTGCGCGGTGCACAGGTGTCTACGCGTGGATCATGTCTTGAAAGGCTGGATGCAGTGCTACTCGCAGGAGTCGTCCCTATCATTAGGCGATGATGCGGTGCCCAGCACGTGCACCAGTGTCACGGCTCACTTGAGAAAACAGCGGAGACCGGTATTTAATCGAGGCAGTTAGAACGACCATTCAGTGCAGGCTTCTTCTTCTCTAGGGCCTCGCTTCCACACACGAGGTCGTCGTCTTCGTTGTTCGCGTGGCTAGGCACAGATAGCGTCGCGGCAATATGGTAGTCAAGGATGGCCTTCCGGATTGTTCTTTACCTGATTGACAGGGACAAAATGAACGCCTTATTGTAAATGGCACTTCGGCCTAATTGCGAGATATGCTATGCCGAGAGATGCGCCTTCTAGCACATATATGGGAAAGGAAGACAAAATTTTGGCATTTTATACAGGGTTCATTAAGAAAGTAATGCGCATTTTAAGGAAAAAATAGATTTATTGACAGGACCAGCACAAATTTTTAAAATTCTTCAAAATACTCGCCCCCTGCATCAATACACTTGCGGAGACGTGTCTGCCACGCCTGGAAGGCATCCGGAAATTACAAGACGGGAATGTCGCTCGGGAACGCTGCAACAGGCTCTTGGATGTTTTACACAGTCTGCCAATGCTATCGTTTCAGCGCTCTTTTCAGTCGGGGGAAACAAAAAGTCCCATTAAGCCTAGTCGGGACTGTAAGGGGAATGGGGACCACCGGGGTTTTGCTCTGGTCCAGGACTTTGGTAACGATGAAGGACGCGTGGCTGAGGCCTTTGTCAGCGTGACCGTGTCTGTGATGTCAGCCCTGACGCGCGCGACCCGGTGTTTCAGTCTCTTGAGCATCTTCAGATAAAAGGCTGATTTAACAGTTTCTCCCTGCGGCACAAACTCAAGACGGACGATTCCACGGGCGTCAAAGAAGGTAATGAGCATCGTTTTGACGCGAGACTTGCTTATTGACGCTTTCTTGCGGCGGGGGCTTGATTTTCCGTGCTACTCGCTGCTCTGCATTTTCGATTCTGGGTCCTACTCAAAGATCCAAGTTCGCCTTCGGTTACGACAGAGTTAAAAATGTCCGACTCATTTTGAATCATATCCAAGCATTTTGACAGCGCAAAACTCGAAGTTCAGTCTAATCTTCGGTCACTACTTTCGGCACAAGCTTCGTGCAGACCTTGCGCATTTACAGATGATCGGTCACTATTTCATATACCACAAATGTGGACATGTGTATGGTGTCAGCAATTAGCTGGATGTCCAATCGACGGTCGGAACGCAAAACTTCGCGCAGAAGATCCACGTTCTCATCGGTTCTGACCATTTGGCGTCCAGAACAGACGTCGTCAGTGACCTCCCGGCCTTCGTTGAACGCCTTATGCCAACTCCCAGACTGTGACCTTGAAATGCAGTCGTCCATGAGTGCCTTTTGAAGCAGGCGGAATGTTTCGGTTGAATTCTTTCTAAGCTTCACCCAAAACTTAGTAGTGTATCAGTGTTCAAGCGAACAGCTCCATCGCACCAACGTTGTCCGCTCACACTGCTCCGAGTAAACTGGCGACTGGCTGCGTAGGCCGGGCAGAACCTTCGTCACATTTCCCGACCGGTTTTACCGCGCTGCCATGGATAGCCGCGTCATAATAAAATGATGTGCATTATTTTCATGATGGACCCTGTATAGTTTAAAACACCTGCTTGGAAAGGTGACACAAGATTACAAGCAAGAATCAATGGGTGGCTGGGATGTTTAGGTACTTCTGCTGCTCCAGCGAGGTAAAGACCTTCGGAGACTTACGCCTTCCTTTAGCCATACCTCGCGGGCAGACCTCGTATCTGTTTTGCCCAAATAAAATAAAGAAAATGTTACCTCATGGTGAAGAAATAGAAGTAGAGGCTAACCACTAATTACTGTCATGTTGTAGCGCCACGTTTTAAATATTATGCCCTGGTTACAAAACGTTGCAAAACGTTTTGAGTTAAAAATCAAACTAATTTTTGGGCGCACTTGAACCTATAAAGAAGTAATACTCGGATTCATAATCACCATGAGCCCGTTTTTATGTCCTCCTTCCTGTCCTCATGAGACAGTGGAATGGATGTCCTCATCCATTTCCCCTGTCTTGCACTACTTGATCCTACGTTGTGCCTGAAAACATTCTAATTTCATCACCACACCTAACTTTTTGCCGTCCTTGAAAGCGCTTCCCTTCCCTTGACACCCATTCTTTTATTCTAACAGTTCCTCAACTGTCCGCCCTGCGCATTGCATATGCGCTGCCCAGCTCCATTTTTTTCTATTAATGTCAATTCTAACATCGTCTATCCGCGTTTTCTCTCGGCTCCACACCCCTATCTTCCCGTGTCTTAACGTTACGCCTAACATATTTAGTGTCCTCGCTCCCTGTGCGGTCCTCATGTTGTTCTCGAGCTTCCCTCTTTACCTCGAAGGTTCTGCTCCACATATGTTACGTGGAGCCAAGAATTTCTGCACATATGTTTCTGCCCCATATGTGAGCACCGGTAGAATGATTGCACATTATTCTTTTCGATGAAAATAGTAAGCTCCCAGTTAACATTTGGTAATGCGCACCGTATGTACTCCAGCCCATTTTATTCTGCAAATTTCCTTCTTACGATCAGGATACCCTCTGAGTAATTGACCTAGATAAACATACTCCTGCTGAGACTCAAGCAGCTGAATGGCGAGCATGAATTCTTGTTCCCTTGCTAAGCTTTTGAACATTACCGTTGTCTTCTGCATAGCCATATTTAGTTTAACTCTTAAACCCTCTCTGAGAAGGGCCTGAATCAATTGTTGTAATTCATCCGCCGCATTACTTAACGGAGTAACGTCATCGCAAACCGAATGTTGTTGAGGTTATCCACCGTTGATCCTCATTTGTAACCGTTCCCACGCCATAATTATTCTAAGCATGTATTGGATATTATGGGAGAGATTGTGTCTCCTTGTCTGATTACTTTCTTGATAGGTATTTCTACACTTTTCTTGTGGAGAATAACGGTAGCTCTGTAGTCCTTGTAGATATTTTCTAAGATATTAGCGTATGCTTCCTGTGCTCCTTCATTACACAACGGCTCCATTATTTCGGGCATCTCTAGTGAATCAAATGCATCTTATTACTAGGATTACCGGACCTGAATGGACGCTCATAGGTATCCAGCGGTTATAACGGCTTTAACGGTTATAACGGTTATAACTGAACTAAATTTGTCCTCCGATTGTGTTTTTGTAATCTTTTATTTCCTCGGCCTCGCGCAGTGTAGCGAATCAGACGTCCACCTAGTTAACTTGCCCGCCTTGATAAAAAGCTTTTCTGGACACGTACCAACTAGCGCCCCAAGCGGCCCAGGCTCGAAGTGAGCCCGTTTTCAATGGAACAAGCGGGGTTTTCCCGAATAACAAAAGCTGCAGGTCGATTATTGAAAAAGGCAGGTGTCAGACATGTTCTGGAGGACAATCCAGATGAGTCAAATGCTGGGATGACGCTGCGGCAAGCAGTAATTTTGTTCCCAGAGCGGAAGACGACGAAGTGTTTACTGCGTGGAACGCTGCTTTTTTGTCTCTGCCAATTTGAAGCAATTTTGTGGAAGACGCCGCTCCCTTCACAACGGCGATGGACGTGGAGTCACCTGGAGGGGTTCCTGGTCCTTCTCCGTCAGCCGCGGCCCCTCCGAGAAAGCGGTCTAGTCGCCCGAGTGACACCGACAGTGAGGACACCGTGATCTACTCAGCGACCAGTGATGAAACCTCGGAAGACAGTGACTTCGTGCCCATAGCGAAGCACAAAGCAAAGAGAAGACTCGTCAGGACATCTCCTTCCGCAAGTAAGGCAACTGTGATCCCGACGCCAAAGCCATCAGACCTCACAATTTTATTTCTGCCTGTGGCTGCTAGCGACAAACTAAACAGGATCAACCGCCAAACCACATCGGTGTCGCTCGAGGCACCGGTTCCAGGGCAGACCAAAGATGTAAGGATCAACGCACGTCAGAAGGTCCTCGCTATAGATGTCACAAACCGCAACGCGCTAGACATTCTGAGTAACGTTAAGGTGCTGGATAGCATCAACGTACGTTGCTATAAACAAGATGATAAGGACTCTACGGCCGGCGTTGTGTATGACGTAGATAGTTCCATAAGCGATGCTGACGTGCGCATACTGATCAAGCCGGCGACAGAGGGAATTGCCGTATTGCAAGCTCGTCGCCTGGGAAACTCGCAGTGTGTGAAGTTAACTTTCAAGGGAGACAGCCTACCGTCACACGTCAAGGTCGGTCTCTTCCGACACATAGTACGGCCTTTTGTGCCAAAGCCGCTTCAATGCAGGAAGTGTCAAAGGATAGGGCACGTTAGTGCGGTTTGCACAAATGCTGCCGTGTGCTCACGATGCTCTGGGTCGCACAGCTCCGACGCCTGTCGTGCAGGAAACCAAAAGTGCGCTAATTGTCAAGGCTCTCACGAAGCAACTTCAAAGAATTCCCCACATGTGAAAAATGAGGCGAAAGTCTTGAGGCAAATGGTCAGGGATGGTTCCTCGCACAGGGATGGCAGCCGCTAAGGTGCGACATCAACGTTCACGTCGTCGGCGATCTAGGAAACATGCTGTTATTGCTAAGGATGCACCACGTCCACTGACAGTCCACAAACTTCCACATACAATTAGCAATAGTAGCAATGAAGATCCTAAGCAGAAAGTCTTCAATATCATTGTCTCATGCGAAGAATGGCCGCCGTTGCCACGGCTAGATCCACCAGCGGAGCGACAAGATGTAGCACGCTCGCCGAATAATGCTTCACCTTCTGACAGCAACCAAGACGACGACAAACAAGTTGTCACCATGATAAGGACCCTTATGAACACGCTACGTGCGCTACTGACCGCCATACACACTCCGGCGGCTCGACGCGCACTTCCAATACTGGATGCTCTGAATCGGGTACTGTCCGGTCTTGAGAAGCACCATGGCTGCTTCTCTACATTCGTTTCTTAAAGAGGTCAAGGAAGCGTCTATCTTCCAATGGAATGTGAGAGGCATCAAATCCCGCATTTCGGACTTTCGTATGTTTAAGTACAATTTTCCAATAATCGTCATTTGTGAACCAAACATTGAGAGCACATTCCGCCTATCAGGATATGAAGCTTTCATGTCTGCCACCTGTAGCGACCGCAGTAAAGTAATCGCTTATATCAGATTCGATTTCACGTATGTTTTACACCCAGTGGCACCTGATGACGACAATCAGTACGTATGTTTGACTATAAAATGTAAGAACGTCGCACTCACACTCCTAGGTGCCTACATTTCACATTCGAGTCGATTTGACAACGCAAGCCTAAGTGCAATTTTAACAGCGACAACTGGACCATAGATTATTACGGGCGACTTCAACGCGCATCATCCGCTATGGGGAAGCTTAAAGAGGGATTGTCGAGGAAGACGTGTGCTATCCTTCGCGTCGGATTATGAGCTCTGCTGCCTAAAGGATAGCAGTCCCACTTTTCCGCGGGGTTTGACATACAGCAGCCACCAGGACTAAACTTTTGTTTTAAGATGCCTCAGCGCCAGTGTGAAATGGTTTACAGACAACGAAACGCATGGTAGTGACCACGTTCCAACATATTTTATTATCGACAGCATACGCAAGTCACACTCTACCACAGTTATTCATCACATCGACTGGCCTAAATGCACGTTGCTCATGGAGAAGAATTACCAAGGGATCCAGGACTATCTTCCTGGCAACATCGAGAAGTTAACGCCGATGCTCAAGAAGCCACAAGAGCTTTTCGGCCTATTCCTAAGTTTTCTGAATTTGAAGCAGAATTGGAGCGGCTTCCAGCAATCCACCGTCGCGCGGAACGAAGGTACAGGCACACCAAGTCCACCTACGACCTAAGGGAGGCGAGACGCACACAGAAGATCCAGCGTCGGATCAACTTCCTGCAGTGGAAAACCTGTGATTCCCTTGATCCGCATAAACCCCTGTCACATTTATGGAGAAAGGGTGCGTGGTCTTCGAACATCACCGCAACAACGCCACCGCTTAGAATGCCTGGCTCTCTATTAAGGTCGCAGAGCGATCGACGTAGCGGAGAGCTTCTCTTTCAAGGTTGCTGGTCTACCGCCATCGTTCGCTGCACGTGCTCCCTGTGATGTTCCCATCTCGCGGGATTCTCGTATGGACAATCTGTTTTCCATCTAGGAGAGACAGATGGTGTTGGCAGTGTGCAGACGTTCCTCATCCACAGGGCCTGACGGGGTGACATACGCAACTCTTGGAAATTTCCGTCAAACAGCCCGGCATGCTCTTCGAGACATGTACAATAATTCATGGCGTGAAGGAGTGGTTCCTGCTGCATGCAAGTCCAGCCGCCTTGTGCCTCTGCTCAAACCAGATAAATTACCCCTGGACTTGACATCTCATGGTCAAGGAAAGGTGATGAAGAGGGCGGTACTGATGCGTCTAGAGTGGTATCTAGAACACTACAAGTGTTCTACGCTAAGAACACTACGCTATTGCAGGCTTTCGACGCGGACGCTCCTCTGTAGACAACGTCATGGATCTTGGCTCGTCTGTTCAGCACGAAAAAAGCCTAAGGAGGCTGTCTGTGGCGATGCTCCTAGATGTTAAAGGCGCTTATGACAACGTAACCCATTGAGCCATCCTGGACCATCTAGGCATCCCATCTAGACATCCTGGGCCGCCTAGGCAGACATCGCCCAAGGCGATGTCTGCCTAGGCGGCCTTTTTTTTGATGGACATTCAGCTTCTTCAAGGACATGTCATTGTTTTTGCAAACCGAGGATGGTGCGCCTTCACAACACAACACCTACCGTGGCGTACCACAAGGCGGAGTCTTGAGCCCCACTCTATCTAACCCCATGCTCATCGACCTGGTTTATACCCTTCCGCAATCCGTCCATGTGCCATCTATGCATACGATATATGCATTTCGTCATCAGGAGCGACGCCTCCCCAGGTGCTCGCCAGACTTCAAAATTTGGCCACACTAACATCAGGTTATCTTCGATCGCGAGGTCTGCAGGTGTCCTCCGAGAAGTGCTCTGTGGTTGCTTTTACGCGCAAAGCAATGAAACCGTACGTTGTCAGAATTAATGGACAGCCGATTGCCTACAAGAAGACGCACCGCTTTCTAGGAGTGATAATAGATCGAAACCTCTCCTGAGTTATCTCTTACCTAAAACGGAAATTAGTCATGATAACCCACGTGCTCAGATTTCTTGCGGGAAAGTCATGGGGTGCGTCAGTGACTTTGATGCTCCAACTCTATAACGCACTGTTCCTTGGTCTCCTGCGCTATAGCTTACCTGTACTTGGCGGGACCGGTAAGACCAACCTCCGTGCCCTGCAGTCTGTACAAGCTCAAGCTCTCCGAATTTGCCTTGGTCTTCCCAGATGTGCATCCACGGCAGCAACAATAGCTATCGCGCATGACCACCCCATCTATACGTGTCTTAAAGTTGACGCTTTAAGGATGCATATCAGGCACTTCGCCAGACTTCCATCGCACCATCTCGCGTCCCTTCCTGCCGCTCGACCTCGTTCAGCGTTTAGCAGAATTATTGCCGCCAACCATGGAACTTTACTGTCAAACTTCACGTCTGCAGCCCGACTATTTCTACCGCTGTGGTGCCTCCATCCAATCCAGGCTCTTCTTGTCATTGCCGGTATCAAAAAGAATACGGAGATGTCATCTTTCGCCCTCAAACAAACCGTGCTTTCATTCCTACGTGACAAGCACAAAAAACGCATCCACGTTTACACGGACGGTTCTGTCTCCTCTAAAAGTTCAGCAGGACGAGTGGTAATTCTTGCAGAATTCGTCACCCTCAAGTTCAAGACTTCCCACATTACATCATCGACGGCTGCAGAACTCGCAGCTATCCGTGCTGCTCTGGGGCTTATTGGTGACAAATCATCACATTCATGGTCCATCTTATGTAACTCGAAGGCAGCTCTCCAGTGTCTGATGTCCCCTTTCAACCACGGACCAAATGTGCAACTAGTCGCAGACATCCGACTACTACACCATCACGCAATAAACAAGGGACACAACATCATCTACCAGTGGATACCGGGTCACTGCGGAATTTCGGGAAATCACAATGCGGATGACGCCGCCCGATCGGCCCACGATGGTGCCCATGTTATACCAATACCACTGTCACGAACAGATGCAGCCACAAGTCTTCGCTCCCTCGCCCGCGAGCTTACGCAGAATCTGTGGAACACCAGTGAATTCACGAACGCACGTCTCCATAGATGGGATCCACGTCTGCAACACCGTCTACCACCAGGGTTACCACGAGCGGAAGCAACACTTCTGTGCCGCATGTGGCTCGGCGTGGCATTTGCGAACTCCTATTCATTCCGCATTGGAATGGCCCACAGCCCTACTTGCGACACCTGCGGCAGCGAGGAGACGATTGAGCACCTCTTTTATGACTGTCCCAGTTACAAAGGGCCAAGAAAAGTACTCGCGACCACGCTCGATAAACTGGACAATCGCTCCTTTACAGAGGAAAAACCTCTAGGAAATTGGTCCAGACGGGACTCGGCACTCAAGGCCTTAAGGGCTTTGCTGAAGTTTTGAAGGACACGCTAATTGTGCGACCGTCTTTGAGTGTTGTAGCGCGTAGTATCGCGTTACTGTGTGAACTTTCTGGTTTCCTTTATTTTTTTTCTCTTCTTCTTTCTGCTTTTATTCCCTTTACCCCTTTGCCCAGCACAGGGCAGCCAGCCGGTTTCTTACACTGGCTAACCTCCCTGTCTTTGCTCCCCTTTAACTCCCCCCCTTGTTCCCAGAGTAGATATAGATTGAGCAATGGAAGCCTATGGAAACGACGAAAACTTGTTTGATCCTTGCGACAAAAAAGGGTAGTTATGATAAAAGTACTATGTCTATCGTAATAGCAGCTGCAGCGTATGTAGTCCGCAGACTCAGCTTTCTATTGATGCCTACCTCGACTCTCTACACATGGTGTAACACTGTCCCCAAAAGCGATTTTTGAAACACAGTAGTGCAAGTTAACGTGGTATTTAAAAGCCCGAGCATATCACTTGCGTAAACGTTTGAAGCCGTGGCGGAGCCATTTAATCGCTCGCACCTTCTTTTCCGCATCATGCTGCGTTACGCCCTTTTTCTTTAACATTACCTAGGTCTGAGTTCAACAGTCTCCCACCAAATGGCCGAAACACAACACGCAGTATTTTGTTGCAGTTTTGGTTTCTTCAGGGGGGCTGTTCAAATATTGTATTTTCTAATTTTAGTCCCTTAAACGCTGCAATGGGTTGCTTAGTTGTTAAGTCATCGCTTTTATTATCAAATTTTATTCCTTGGGCAACATAACAACAACCATTAGCATGTCTTTGTGTTACGTAAAAAAATACTATCGTGCCTTGGGGCATGGACATACTCGGGAATTCTGCACATTGCACACTCACTACCCTGTGGAACTTCACGGCAATGCACCTTCGTAACTGAATGGGAAATATTTTAAACAATTTTATTTCTATATAATCGCCGAGTATCAAAAAAAAGTTTCAACTGTCTGCGTGCCCGCCATGGTGGCTCAGTGGCTGTGGTGTTGGGCTGCTGAGTAGCACGAGGTCGCGAGATCAAATCCCGGCCATGGCGGCCGCATTTAGATGGCGGCGGAATGCAAAAACATCCCTGATTTAGGTGCACGTTGAAGAACCCCATGTGGTCGACATTTCCAGAGTTCTCCACTACGGCGTGCCTCATAATCAAAAAGTTGTTTTGGCACGTAGAACCCCATATTTCATTTAACTGTCTGCGCCTATAGGGTAGTCCCTTGTAACAACATTTGCATTTATGGCAATTAATCGGAACATTGGCGGTGTGTTAAAGCAGCACTTTGGTCAGGGATGGGTGGTTATGTAAAACGACAGTAGCAAATGGTTTGCATCCTCTCAGTAGAGGGCACATTGACTGGAAGAAGCGCTAAATTGAAACCATAAAGCGATTTATTATAGCTGGAGTTCTGAACAGTAATCGCAGAGTGAGTGTCATTCAGTCTGTTTGCACGCGCATGTTTTTGTGAAGCAACAGCGAAGGAGAGGGAGTGTATATGGGAGTGCACACCTTGACCCCGCGTGCATGTCCTTGTATTTGCGAGAGCGTGCGTTTGTGTCTCAGTATTTGAATATGCGTGGGCACGAGTGTGTGCCTGCGTAGGCGCATGTAAATGTGGATGCGGGCGAGCAGGTGTCGTATCTCTGTGTGTTTGCGTTTGTGTTTGTGCGCGCATGCGTGCGTGTGTGTGTGTGTGTGTGTGTGTGTGTGTGTGTGTGTGTGTGTGTCTGTGTGTGCGTGTGTGCGTGTGTGTGTGTGTGTGTGTGTGTGTGTGTGTGTGTGTGTGTGTGTGTGTGTGTGTGTGTGTGTGTGTGTGTGTGTGTGTGTGTGTGTGTGTGTGTGTGTGTGTGTGTTTATGTGTGTGTGTGTGTGTGTGTGTGTGTCTGTGTGTGTGTGTGTGTGTGTGTGTGTGTGTGTGTGTGTGTCTGTGTGTGTGTGTGTGTGTGTGTGTGTGTGTGTGTGTTTATGTGTGTGTGTGTGTGTGTGTGTGTGTGTGTGTGTGTGTGTGTGTGTGTGTGTGTGTGTGTGTGTGTGTGTGTGTGTGTGTGTGTGTGTGTGTGTGTGTGTGTGTGTGTGTGTGTGTGTGTGTGTGTGTGTGTGTGTGTGTGTGTGTGTGTGTGTGTGTGTGTGTGTGTGTGTGTGTGTGTGTGTGTGTGTGTGTGTGTGTGTGTGTGTGTGTGTGTGTGTGTGTGTGTGTGTGTGTGAGCGAGCGAGCGAACTAGTGCGCATTTTCTCGCTTACTCTACCGTACGAATGGAATGGAGAGTTTATTTAAACCCATATTTAAATCTACGAGACAAGGATAAATTACATTGCACTGACAGCACTATCTTTTTCTAAAAGAGAAATCATTGCAAAAAGAAAGAAAACGCGCTTCCCTTCCGCTCTGTGAACAAGTATGACCAGCCAAGCTGTTTACGTGGTTCCTTTCAAGGTACACTAAAGGAAAATACTAAGACAAGCTAGAGTGATAGATTAGTGCTCTAGGATCCCTAAGGCGTCCATATTAAAGCGAACAGAGCCGTTATAATCGAGAAATCGATGTAAATGCTGGACACGATTAGAGACTCCCCCAGGACATT
Organism: Dermacentor variabilis; assembly: GCF_050947875.1. Taxonomy (NCBI): domain Eukaryota; kingdom Metazoa; phylum Arthropoda; class Arachnida; order Ixodida; family Ixodidae; genus Dermacentor; species Dermacentor variabilis. The sequence continues at coordinate 19,161,704 of NC_134573.1, read as the reverse complement.
CAAACACTACTTGCCCGATGACGAAAGCACTCCTCAGTTAAATTCTGTCACTAGTACTCAACTACTCGTTGCAAAAAGCATACTCGTATTGGATTGGAGGTGAAATAAAATGCTACTTGTCCAGTTCCATTTCGTGTTTAGAAAAAAGAACTAATAGAAATGAGCGTTGACCACGACGCGGGCGCTTGAATGGTTTCGTTTTCACTCAACTCTGCGCCGCCCACGCTTTCGTGTTTCAGTACTTTCCTGAAATTGTAGTGCTACGCTGGTTTTGCTGGCTCGTGAAACTCGCATAACCTGCAAGTAGTAAAGAATTCAGCTTCCGTGTGAGGTCGCGGGATGCCCGAACGGTCTACGCCACTCGACCAAAAAGCAGCTGCAGCGGCGAATTCGCCGCTCAGTGTTCGCTCGGTGCCGCCGTCTATCGGGCGCCGTTTTACTTCCCGATGGAAGCAAATGGCAGTGATGACGCGTGCAACGTCATCACGACTCCAGTTGAATGGCGAGAGATTTGAACTTCGAAAAAAAGGTATTCGTACCCTTCAGATACAAATTTCTCATAGACGAAGTCTCGACACGAAACAAGCGCTGCGACGTTTCAAGAATGACATTTAAACAGTTCACGTCGACTTAGTATTTTCCTTTACTGTCCCTTTACTGGTGAACTGCACCTCCGTCGCGGATCGGCATTCCACTATCTTCGCGATGGGCCCACGCAGTGCGGTTCTTGACACCTGCGTCACCTCCGCGGCGGGTTGGCCCGGCATTGCGCTATCTTCGAGATTTTCTTCTACCCGCCGACACGATGGTGGGCAAAAGCTTCAGCTCGGGTGCACCTATCTAAATACATATAAAAAAGAGAATTCGTTTCCCAGTCAACCACTACGCCGAGTTTAACGGCCTTTATTGCATTTAAAAGAAAAACTTAGAACCTAGTGGCTGTTCGTTTCGAATTTTTTTATTTAGGCTGTCAATTCTTTATTACAAACCGGCAAAAATCGTAAATTTTCGGGAAATGAAACTATCAAGTTTACAAATCTGTCTTTCGGCAATAAAAAATTATATCATAATTTTGTGCATTGTATTTAACAGTATACCTAAAGCGGACAAAATTGATATAGTACACATAAATCTCAAGACGATGAGCAAAACGTACGTCGCCTTGAAGAAGACAAGTCCACTTGTCGAAACGTTGGCTCCTGCATTCACCTTGTTCACGTTTTGCTCATCGTCTTGAATTTCCATCTCCCGCATTCACCGTCTTTTCTCATATAAATCTCAAGTAATTTAGTAATATGGAAATACAGCTTTCTCATAACCCTTGTACACAACGTAAAAAGTTGAAGTAAGATAAAAATTGACATATTAAATTTGTCTGCTTTCAATGCTCTAATGGATGCCGTTTACAGAACCGCAGTATCTGTTCTTGATGCAGAGCTATTAATTTGTAGGCTTCGTGCTTCAACCTTTTTCACACTTTCGAATTTTTGAAATTTTTAACAGTATTAAGGCCCTAAATGGATATTCGGATTCAAAAAGTCACTATAATTTACCTTTCTCTCTCGAACGCAACAAATTTCATTGAAATCCGTTCGGTGATTATCTCAGAAAAGCGCTGCTGCGTTTTACATCTATTTAATAAGCCGCCTAGGAGTTGGACCCGAGCTAAAGCTTCCTCTTAACGGCTTCGCTGTGAAAAAAAAAATAGAATAAAAGAAGAAAAAAAACCTCCTCAGCCGTCAATATCGCCGCCCCAGATTTCATCACGATGGCACCGTCACCATCGGCACGGCTCGGTGAGCAGCTACCAAGCCGTTCACTTTCGTTATCTTCCTTCCCTCGGCTGCAGCTCATTGTCTTGATGGCAGCGGCGCCCTAAATCAGCACTATCGCTGCGTCATGCATCGCTTCTGCGACCGTGCAAGCTTCCGGCGGCACATGTTCACTTATATATTTACAATAGAAGTTTAAACTGATTGCCTTCGAAAAAACAGCGTGAACAAAAATAAAAATCGAAAGTGGACTGGCCACAAGGAAAATGCTCAGGGGGCCATACGATTGATGACAGCACCACGAAAGGCTAGGTGCGGTCAGGTTCTCTTAACAGGTTTGCAAGAGTTGACTGAGGAGCTAGTTCGTTCATTGTCACAGAAAGAACAGCGCTTCAAGTTGTTAGCGCAGTGTGGTTCCTCCTTTGTGTCCCGTTATGAAGCCCGACTTTACTGTGACTTTACAAATGTTCTTTTTCTGCGTCTATTACGGTTTCCAAGTTCGATTAATTGGAAAATTTTTGTTCGCATGGTTCTTAGAGAAGCATGTTTAAACAAAATTTCTTTGCTCGGCTTGATAATCTTGAGCACGGGCTCACAACTGCTCATTTTATTTAGCCACCTAAGATAAATTACTGAAAATTTCATTAACGTAGCTTTGTTAATCACGCACGCAACTTCTCAACTTACTCCGTATGCAGAGATCGATACTTGTATTGGTTTAGTAATTTTGTTTGGTGCAGATAAAAGGAGCCGGAATATTGATGGTGCTGTAGGCTTCGTAGAAATGAAGTCTGAAAGTTTGGACTGGTTATTTCTTGGCGTAAATCAAATCAACTTCATCAGCTCAAGCACATGCGGCCAACTGTGCACTTCTGCCTTCATAACCGATTCTCCCGCATCATACAAGGGACACCTGAGCGCTACGGCACGTCACACAAGGTGTAAGAGAACGTGCATGCTCCTGATTAGATTTCAGAGCGTGGCTGGCATCACGCTCGGTTTCCTGGCATAATTAGAAAAAAAAACAGCGGCCTGGGGGAAAGCATTCAATACATCAGTTAATTTCCTTTCCCTTTGTCCTCTGGTAGCTTCAACACTAGTTAAGGAGGGAAGGTGTTTATGGTCCGAAGTCGGCGCCCCTCGATGATTCGAGTGCACGGTGGCAGCGCGAAGGAAGAGCCGTTGTCCGATGAAGTGACGTTTTATTCAAACGCCGAAGCGTCTGTCCGAGTCCAAGCCCGAAACTTCGCCCTCTCCACACAACCAAACATGACTTTTTAAGCCGCCAGTTGCACAAATAAGTCGCAAACCAGCCAATCACACATGCGACTTCACATCATTGTAACCAATAGCACAACCACCTTCGTGCTGCACATGACATTGTTGGAAACAGTGGCACTCTTTACAACACGCCAGGGGATAGGCTTTCTCAGACACGTGCCATCTCCCTCCCCCCTACGTTAGGCTGTGTTTATCGGCCCTTGATGTCCTCCGCTTTTCACCTGCAAGCGGCTGCCACGCAAGCTGCGAGAATGTTTCCATGAAACCACGGCTGATTGACTGCATGTCTGCTGTACAGTGGGCTGCCCTGCCAGTACTGAGAAAACTCTGTCCCCCGTGCAGCTGTAGGCCGGTTCGCTTGAAATCCAAGCACCTTAATTTGGACCCGATGGTGATCGCACACAAAAGCATCCATCGGTCGTAGCCGGCTAAGTGGTGGTACAGCTACCGTCGTTTTCACATGCGTTCTCAGAAGGCGCACGCGGATGTCGAACATTGACCCTCGATTGAACTGGCTGGACAGTGTCGTGTCGCTCAATTTACGTCACCGAGACGGTCGACGGGACATGTGCGAAGTGCATGGGCATTAGCGGTGGCGGTGACCTCAAGCACCCCCACCTCTTATCTTCACGCCCGTCTCCCCGAGCGCTCCCCTTCAGCTCACACCGTCTACCCTTTTGTTCCGAGCGAGGGTGCAGATCTAGTGCCTTTTCTACGGTGCAGCCACTAATCCGATTTCTTTCCACGATTGGTTGTTTCCCGCGTCCCGTCTTAGCGGAACCCAGCTGCGTCCTCCGTTTCCTGTTATTGGCCGATGCAACAGCACGTCAACTCGTCCTGCGCTTTGCTGTAGTCGCGTAAACTGGGTCACACAGCAACAGCAAGGCCGACTTCCTAACGTCACACTGACTTCAGCACTTCATAACATATGGATCAGCGCCGGATATGTACGTTAGAACAAGAAGTACTCAAATATTAGGATGAGGGTTTTTCTCCATATATTTTGCTTGTCCAATCGGTAGATCTAAAAAAAAAGATATTGCGATGTTGTGACAATTAATGGTGACATAAAATAAGAGCTCTAACACAGCACCCGTGGTGGAACTGACACCTGGACAACAGGGCTACATTGAACCACGAGATGCTCGTTTTATAAATCCCAGTAATTGGAAACTGTGCAACTCTTGAATTTTTGGGATGTCGGCGCCGCTGCGCAGTCTTGGGGGCCCTTTTTAACACGAGCACTATGTTTCAGGTAATATTCAAAGCAACTGTACACTATTTTCATTTTGGAGGGCGTGGGGGTGAGAACTTCTTTTAGCATCTGGCCATACTCCTAAAGTTATCGGTTAGCTCAAGACGCGCCTGCATGTGTTTTTTATTGTCCAGCATGTTGTCCCGGATTCAATAGCGAAAGAGCGTTATATTACCCGATTGCGTGCGTGAAGCGAATATTGACGTACATTCTCCATCACATTTGAGGACCCGAGATAGCGCTGCAGTGTAGGTGCATTCCAATATGAAGAAACCGATGCCCTGATCCCTACATCAGATTCAGAGGAGGCACTACCTTGCACGCAGCCATCGTTCTTCTTTGAGAGTAATTTTCTATTCGAGCACAAGTTCGCCTTTATAATGAGTTGTATTCGCGACTCACTCTTTTGGAGCTGCCTTGTTCTTCACGTCACTACAACTTGACAGTATAGATGTGCTACATCTTCATTGAGTGAATACTGCGAAATGGGGGACTAGGACTTTTGTTGGCGTGTGCGTTTACAAATTTACTGCAGCTATTCCTTTTTCATAATTTACTTTTTACTTAGGAGGCTGTAAAAGACAGCAACCTTATACTAACAGGAGGTCTTAATTATACAGAAAACTTAAATGCTTATTAGTCGGCTTTGCCCCCATGGTAAGGAGTTTCAATAAAGATATCCTTATGATAATTAAAAGCCTATCCGCTTGACAACGTTTCGTCTGAGGTCCCCCTTTGCAAGCTGACGCAGACTTGAAGGTCGTTCGTATCGTGGGCCCTTGACATGTGCCCAACCGTCAAACAAAGGGTTATACCGAATGTTTCATTTTAAGGAAAACGTGTTACCCTCCTCCTTTTCACTCCCGTTCGCAAACACGCATAAGACAAAAGTGCTGCGTGAAGAGAGTCGTTAGTCCAAAGCCACGAGCTAGCGTAACGCACCTCGCCTATATCGCTGTCACTCAGGCGTAGATAAGAAACGTATATTTTAAATCGACGCATCACGAATCCGGAAAGTGTTGCCCGCGACCGGCCCAGCTAGGTTTCTTTTCTGTTGTAGCGTAATGGATAGCGTGCCCAGCTCCCAAATGCAGCATTCTGCGATAACATAGGCTCAAATTCTGGTGGTTTGTTTGCGAAGACGTTTGCGAAGCTATCTGCGCTTTTTGGTAACGCCGAAGCTCAGAATGAGGCGGAAGCCTGACGACAACAGTCGCCGTCAGCGTAACAGAATAAGCGGGCGTGCAAGGTCACATCTAAAGCCGAAAGCATTCAGAGGAAATACACTATGCTCCTGTCGATAAAAATAACGAGTGGTGTTCTTGAGCGAGGACGTAGACCGATAATGTCACCAAAAAGAGCACCACACTCCTATCCCGGTAACCAACGGAAATGTACATCGACAGCAAGTCAACTAGCGTGTAATGGGTACTTCTATAAGGTCTTCCAAAAGGACTTCTTGGGTAAGTTGGTGCTTAGATTTCCTAGGTATACTTGGTGGCGCAAAATACATTGCTTGAAAAGGGGCAGAAGAAAAGAAGACAGTGAAGCGCCAACGTCAGTTTGGCGCTTCACTGTCTTCTTTTCTTCTGCCCCTTTTCAAGCAATGTATGTTGCGCCACAAAGTATACCTAGGAATTCTATAAGGTCGTTGCGTGTCTGTGTTGTGTCTAGTGCGAGTAAGTAGTGTAAGAAATGACACTGGAGATAAAGCGGGGAGCGAACTTTCCGAAATGTACTTGAGGATAGCCATATTGAACATCCCCGCCGTCTTGAAGAAACACCTTTTCGACCTCTGGCATAGTTTGAAAAATGAATGTGGTGAAGTATGACGCACAAAATAGTATATACCAACCCATTTACATTTGTTACAAATTTTTTGGAAGCTGATGACACAAGTATCATTGACTACTTGTCATTTGCACTGGAAAATTTTGATTCTCAAAGTGATTTCAACACCATGTGGCAATCATTCAAGGATATTATTTTATATTGTATTATCAAATTTGTGCCGGTTCGTAAAAGAAAGAAAACTAAACGGAACCCTTGGATCAACAGGGAAATCGTCCAACTAAAACGTCCAATAAGCCGCCAGAGACGGAAAGTAACCAAAGACCACGCAGAAATAACTGAGTTGTCTGCACAACTGCGTTATATGATTACTGAAGCCAAAAGTGAATATTACAAAGAAACATTGACAGATTTCATGAGGTCGTCTCCCGATAAATTTTGGCGTCACATGTCGCAAAAGGACAACGAGTCGCAGAGCATTGTAATTGATAACACTGTACTTATCCTGGAGTCATTGCTTCTTCTTACAATGACTTCTTCCAGTCTGTGTTTTCTGCTCCATCAGAATCCAGTACTGAATCCATACTCTCCCCATCGCTTCGCTCGGAAGAGATGTCAGACGCTGAAGTCTCGTATGGTGGAATTGTAGTTCTTCTACTAAACATTGACGTCAAAAAATTGGTAGGCCCCGATGACATACCCAACGCATTTCTGCGCAGGTATGCGGAATGGGTTGCGCATTACTTAAAAATTATGTTTGACGTGTCACTTGCGGAAGGCCGAGTCCCTGATGACTGGCTTACGGCAAATGTTATACCTGTGCACAAATCTGGAGATAGCCAGATAATTGAAAATTATCGTCCAATATCGCTGACCTGCGTTTGCTGCAAGCTCCTAGAACATGTTGTAGCCAAGTCAATTTACACGTACATCGAAAATGCGAACTCATTTTTTTCCCAACCAACACGGATTCCGACAGCGCCTTTCCACAACAACACAGCTTCTTGGAACCATCCATGACTTTGCCAGTGCAATAAACAATAAGAAACAGATACATGCCATCTGTCTTGATCTGTCGAAAGCATTCGACAGAGTGGTACATGCAGAATTGATTGTGAAACTGACTAATATGGGAATAAACGCGAAAATAGTAAAATAGATAACCGCGTACCTCCGGGGCAGAACCCAATACGTTGAAGTGGAACACATTAAATCAAAGCCGTTGAACGTGACGTCTGGTGTCCCACAGGGGTCTGTGTTAGGCCCTGTACTATATTTAGTATATATTAATGGCATTTCCTCTGCAATTGACGAAGGTATCACGGTGTGACTTTTCGCCGATGATTGCTTAGTATACAAAGAAGTTAACAGCACAGAAGTATCAGAAATTACTCAGTGACGCTCTTAGGGCTGTAGAAAAATGGTGTGACAAATGGAAAATGAAAATAAATGAGAGTAAAACTGTTGTATTGCGTATAACGAATAAAATAAATCATATTTTTTATTTTAATTACACAGTGAATTCTTCGGTGCTTTCCACGGTTGACGTGCTGAAATACTTAGGCATACATACATCCGCGAATTTAAGCTGGTCGAACCATGTTACAAAAATATTCCAAACTGCGGAAAGGAAGCTTTGGTTCTTACGACGGAAATTGCAGTTAGCCTCACATTCAGTAAAACTAACAGCTTACTTAACGTACGTTCGACCCACGTTTGAATATGCCAGCATAATCTGGGACCCTTGTCAGTCAGGGTTAATTGGGAGACTGGAAAGAGTTCAACGTCGAGCAGCAAGGTTTATTCTATCGCGTTATTCTCGCACAGATTCAGTCTCCGAAATGCTCGGATTGTTTCACTTGCCTACGCTCGCTGAACGTAGGCGCATAGCTAGGTTAAAGTTCTTTTTTCTTCTCACTAAAAACACATTCAACATCAATAGCGAACAGTATTTGATAGCACGACAAGGTAGAACACTACGGAAAAGGAAATATAATAATTTTCATATACCTCAGATGCACATTAACGCCTACGCATTTTCCTTCTTCCCAAGAACCATTAAAGAATGGAATGAGTTTCCGGTGTTAACGCGAGAAAGCATCAGTGCGGAAGAATTCGAGAAAAACTTAAAGCAACATTGAAAGATGCACGCACGTATACGTGTTTTTTTTGTTGTTTTTTTTTCTTCAGGAGGGGGAGTGTATGACCTCGTTTATTAACACTGCGTTTATACTCATATTGATCGGAGTATATGTATAATATTTCGCTTATCTATCTTCTTTGTTCGCTTATGTTCACCTAATAAAACGCTATTCATGTACTGCCTACATGTACTGTACTAATAGCCGAAATACCGCTATTGACTTGTTTTCTTTTGTTTTTGTTTTTTTCTATATGTACCATTGTAATACCATGTATTGTACTAATCGCTGAAGTGCTACTTCGACCCACCCTGTAACGGCCGACAGGCGAACAGTATGCGTAAATAAAAAAAAAACAAATGAATCAGCGTGGTCATACATGAACGACACGCCATGGTGAACGTGAACCGAGTTGCGGCGATGACAGTTTACATCGTGTGCTTGAGAATAAAACGAGCACATCAGAGACGTCGGAGGGGCGTTTCTACGGTATAAGAGTACATCCGAACCCCCCCCCCACCCCACCCAAAAACGAAACACACAAAAGTAGGGAAAACGCCAGGGGGCGCCGAGTAGTGCGGACTCGCAAACATCGGCTCCTGCTTTTTCAAATGATTTTGGTGAATTTTTTTCCAAATCCTGGAATGTTGTGCATCATGCGACGCAGTATGTAACAAGGAAACAGCCCATACCGGACTCTTGTCGATAGGGGAGCTTTTCAACGATTTGAGAGACATTGAACTACCGACCAAGGTATTCGTCGGCTCACCCTAACGGACGCAGCCTAGCGTCGGCGCGGCGTCCGTGGTAAGCCACGGCCTACTCGGCGTTGTGGGGCGAAATGCCTGAAGTTAAGATGGTGGAAGGGGTCGAGATCGACCCCGCCGAAGCAAATTGCCCGGGCTGGACCACAGCAGCGGGCAGAAACAAGAAGGCTCGACCGGAGACGCCGAAGTCGACGGCCAGCACGGAGACGCATAATGGCGGGAAAGGTGGCCGCCGCACGGCCACCCGACAGAGCGCGATGAAGCAGCTCGTGAATGCTTCAAGACTCCCGAAAATGCCTCGGAACCATATACGCATCATCGTCAGACCAAGATAAGACCTTGACGTTAAGAAAGTCAGTACGATTCGACTAGCCCAAGCTTTGGCCATGGCGGCGGCCTTAGCTTCGAACGAAGTTGGTGAAGACATAATCTGCCCCAACGCTGCTCAGAACATTCTGGTGGTTTCTACGCTGGTGAAGAAACGCCAATGTATGAAAGCCTCTAAACCTACAGCTAGAATAGAACTGGCAGAACTTTCGAAGTTAATCAACAAGCGTAAGACAGCAGACATAAGAAAGTATAATATGGATAGAATTGAACAAGCTCTCAGGAATGGAGCAAGCCTAAAAGCAGTGAAGAAGAAACTAGGAATTGGCAAGAATCAGATATTTGCGTTAAGAGACAAAGCCGGCAATATAATTACCAATATGGATGAGATTGTTCAAGTGGCTCAGGAGTTCTATAGAGATTTATACAGTACCAGTCACACCCACGACGATAATGGAAGAGATAATAGTCTACAGGAACTCGAAATACCACAGGTAACGCCCGAAGAAGTAAAGAAAGCCTTGGAAGCTATGCAAAGGGGGAAGGCAGCTGGGGATGATCAGGTAACAGCAGATTTGTTGAAGTATGGTGGGCAGATTGTTCTAGAGAAACTGGCCACCCTGTATACGCAATGCCTCATGACTTCGAGCGTACCGGAATCTTGGAAAAACGCTAACATAATCCTAATGCATAAGAAAGGGGACGCCGAAGACTTGAAAAATTATAGACCGGTCAGCTTACTGTCCGTTGCCTACAAAGTATTTACTAAGCTAATTGGAAATAGAATCAGGAACACCTTAGTCTTCCGTCAACCAAAGGATCAGGCAGGATTCCGTAAAGGCTTCTCAACAATAGGCCATATTCACACTATCAATCAGGTGATAGAAAAATGTGCGGAATATAACCAACCTTTACGTATAGCTTTCATTGATTATGAGAAAGCGTTTGGTTCAGTCGAAACCTCGGCAGTCATGGAGGCATTGCGGAATCAGGGTGTAGACGAGCCGTATGTAAAATACTGAAAGATATCTATAGCGGCTCCACAGCCACCGTAGTCCTCCATAAGGAAAGTAACTAAATCCCAATAAAGAAAGGCGTCAGACAGGGAGATACGATCTCACCAATGCTATTCAGAGCGTGTTTACAGGAGGTATTCCGAGACCTGGATTGGGAAGAATTGGGGATAAGAGTTAATGGAGAATACCTTAGTAACTTGCGATTCGCTGATGATATTGCCTTGCTTAGTAATTCAGGGGACCAACTGCAATGCATGCTCACTGAGCTGGAGAGCCAAAGCCGGAGGGTGGGTCTACAAATAAATCTGCGGAAAACTAATGTTTAACAGACTCGGAAGAGAACAGTAGTTTACGATAGGTAGTGAGGCACTGGAAGTGGTAAGGGAATACATGTACTTAGGACAGGTAGTGACTGCGGATCCGGATCACGAGAATGAAATAATCAGAAGAATAAGAATGGGCTGGGGTGCATTTTGCAGGCATTCTCACATCATGAACAGCAGGTTACCATTATCCCTCAAGAGAAAAGTATATAACAGCTGTGTCTTACCAGTACCCACCTACGGGGCAGAAACTTCGAGGCTTACGAAAACGGTTGTACTTAAATTGAGGACGACGCAACGAGCTATGGAAAGAAGAACGAAAGGTGTAACGTTAAGGGATAAGAAAACATCAGATTGGGTGAGGGAACAAACGCGAGTTAATGATATCTTAGTTGAAATCAAGAAAAAGAAATGGGGGGCATGGGCAGGACACGTAATGGGGAGGGATGATAACCGATGGTCATTAAGAGTTACAGAATGGATTATAATGGTCGGAAAGCGTAGCAGAGGGCGGCAGAACGTTAGCTGGGCGGATGAGATTAAGAAGCTTGCAGGGACAACATGGCCACAATTAGTACAGGGCTGGGGTAGTGGAGAAGTATGGGAGAGGCCTTTGCCCTGCAGTGAGCGTAACCAGGATGATGATGATGATGATGATGATGATGATGATGATGATGAACGCGTGTGGCTAGGCGTCCGTTCAGCAGATACACCTCAGGGAAGGCAAGTACGACGTGGCAGCTTATTTAGCCGCCTCGGACACATGCCTCGAACACATGCAAGGGAGTCGTTCGCGGGGTCGACGCCGACTTCAGCGATACTCAGTTGCGGACAATGATTGTCAACCAACGGAACCAGAAAGCACTCGAGGTGAGACGCATCAAGACTACTACGGCGGTGGTGGTGCTCTTCGAAGGTATGAGAGTGCCGAACTACGTCATGTGTGGCACGGGCATGCTGCCCTGCACGCTATACAGAATACAAGTGGAAGTGTGTTACAACTGCGGCGATTTGGGACATCGAGCTGATGTGTGCCCGAACCCAAGCAGGAAGAAATGCAGGGGATGCGGTGTAGCCTCCCCAGCCGAAGATCATCAGTGCACGTCAAAGTGTTCCATCTGCGGGGGTCCTCACCTCACTGCGGACCACAAGTGCAAGCAGCGATTCCAGCTGCCCTACATAGTACGACAAAGACGACGACGGCGCAGGCGCGCCAAGATGTCACAGGCCGCCCAGGGAGTTCGTTCACGTGACTCCAGTCTCACAAGCGCGCCTGGACGTGTGCGTTAGCTGAAGCCACCGGATCATCAATGCAGCCTCTCCAGAGGGCGCCCCCGGGTCACGCTTCAGGGACCGCTCCCACTCCAGAGGACCTCCCGCTCCAAGGGGCGTTCCCAATCCCGGGCGCGCATCTAGGAAGGACCTGGACCCTCATGGGCGGACCGAGTCAAGCCCAAGACTGACAAGGTGCCAAAAAAGGTAACGCAGGTAACATTGCCAGAGCATAGGGAAGACCCCCGAGTAACACAGCTCTTGCAAGAAAACGCTAACCTCAAGGCAGAAACCCAAAATATGAAGGCCGATTTCGAGGCCTTTCGGCAAGCAAACTTACAACAAAGGCAAGAGTCCTCTTCGGCAAACGGAGAAGCGCAGGCGCGTACTACTAAACTTAGGGCCACGTCCTCGCAGGAGGCAGCCGAAGAAACTGCCACGGCGGAGGCAGCGATGCAACGCTCGCTGAACCGTTTACAAAAATCCATGAATGAATTGATCAAGGGCTATCAAATACTGCTCTTTAGAGGCCAAGTTCTAGAAAACATGCAAACTATGCGCGCTGAACCAGTGAGTATGGAAGTCGCTCCAGCGGCAGCTAGAGAAGCTACAGGTAGCGTCCTAAAGGCCCTCTCAAGCCTTAACAATGGCGGGCCACACTAAAGAATTTTTCATATGGCAGTGGAACTGCGCCAGTTTTCAGAGGCGAAAGGCCCCACTGCAGCAATTCATCGCGACACAGTCGAACAAACTACATGTTAGCTTACTACAGGAAACTAGAACTGAAATTTCGTCATTTCCAGGTTACCGAGCTACCTCGGCAACCGGAGAGGGCAAACTTGGCCTGGCGGTCCTAGTTGCAAAGAAGTGTTCCTTTCAAGAGCACAAATGGCAGCTGCGCAACACGAGGGTGGAGGTAATGCTTATCGAAATCATTCCCAGCAGCTGGCTTAAAAAGAGCGTTGAAATTTAAGCACTTACAATTCCCCGAGAGACCGTCGCCAGGCATTCTTGTCGATTATAGCCAAGGCGGCGGCGAAAGCAAGAGATTCTCAACTTATGGTAGCTGGAGATTTTAACGCGGCGCATCAGGTGTGGGGTTATGTGAGACACTCCCTTGAAGGAATAAATCTACTTCAAGCGGTTACACACTGCTCCTTGGAGCTAGTTACGGACCCACAGTTTCCCACGCGCATCGGTAATTCCGTCTCGCGGGACACCATGCCGGATCTGGTCTTCGTTAAGAATGCCACCTCTGTTAGTTGGCACAATAAGCAAGAGAACCTGGGAAGTGACCATTTTATTGTGCAGATTTCTCTGGAAGTTGCCGCAGCACCCCTTAGGGCATTCACCATAGTAGACTGGGACGCCTTCCGTAAACGCCGGGGAGAGGACATGGAGGAGTACGAGTCCTTTGAAGACCTCTTAAGGTGAATCAAAGAGGACGTCAAGGCTGCTACTAAAACAGTCGAAACTGACCTAAAAGTAAACAGGATGGATGCGCACTTGCGCACTTGACAGAGGCCAAAAACTCCTTACTCGCCAGATGGCAAAGGCAGAGGCTCAATCGGAGGCTGCGTAAGAAAGTAGCGATGTTGAATCGTGAAATCGAAGCGTATTGCCAAGCGTTAAGCAAGCAGCAATGGAACGAGCTCGGCAGTTGACGGGCAGATGCGTACGGGAGGCAAATGGAACCTGCTGAAGCAAGTGTTAGATGACTCACAATTCAAAAGCAATCAGGGCTTAGCTATTGATAGAATAATTCATGATTTAAACGAAAGGGGCTAACCGATATAGACATACTTCAGAGCCTAACAGACAGGTATCTCCCCGTAGGCCCCACGGGGAACGAGGACTACCCAGAGTATACAGGCGAACCCATGGAGGAGCCTGATGCCCCGGTGACTAAAGCGGAAGTCAGGAAGGTGCTACACGAGTTAACGGCCGCGCGACGCCGCGGCCGGATGGAATCTCCAACAGACTTCTGCGCAACCTCGCTCAGAAATCAGTTCAGAAGCTTACGGGGCAGATCAAGAGCACGTGGGAAACTGGCTGGGCCCCAGAGGACTGGAAAACGGCCTCTGTTGTTCTTATCCCGAAATCAGGTAAAGCACTCACACCCGAGAATCTTAGACCAATCTCTCTCACATCCTGCGTGGGCAAGGTGGATGAGCACGTCTTCCATGAGAGAGTAACGAGATACATCGAGGAACGAGAACGGTTCCCGTATAAGATGGTAGGCTTCAGGCCCTATCTATCCGCACAAGATATGTTTCTCATCAGAAGGCAGATAATCGACGTGAACACCGGGAATTTCAGAGACATTTTAGCGTTATATCTCGGCAAAGCCTTTGACACCATCACACACAGATTCATTTATTTTTTATTTTTTATTTATTATTTATTTTTTATTTCTGACAATACCCGCACGCCCGTAGGCATTACAGCGGGGGGGGGGGATCCATCTCGCACCTAAACTTAGGGAAACGCTTTCACACTTACGTCAGCTCTTTCTTAAGGGACCGTAAAGCCACTATTAAAATCGGTCAACAAAGATCCGACGAGTTCAAGTTAGGGGCTAAGGGCACTCCGCAGGGTGCAGTAATATCACCCCTTCTTTTCAATACAGCGATGAAAGGCCTCTCGGAAAAACTGGCTGGGGTCTAGGGCGCGAATCATGCGTTCTATGCGGACGACATCCCCGTTTGGAGCGGTGGGGGGTCCGAGGGGGCCGTGGAGCGTGCCCTTCAGGAGGCCTTGGATACTACGGAAGAGTACTTAAAAGGGACGGGACTCTGTCTATCACCCTCAAAGTCAGAACTATAGCTTTATAGACCGGATCGCAGGGGCAAGAGGCACTCTAACCCTCTCGAACAGATTCCTATTAACCTATACGCAGAATCTGGTCAGGTGATCCCTAGACTCAAATCAGTCAGGATTCTAGGTTTGATCCCAAATGCAAAGAGAAGCAACAACCAAACTGTTGTCCGCGTCAAGGCAAAAACGGAAAACATGCCCCGATTAATCACAAGAGTCTCGAACCGCAGAAGCGGCCTCGGTGAGAGCAATCTCCTTAGGCTGTATCGCATTCCTCATGAGTCACATAACCTACATAGCATCGGCGCTCAACTGGTCCCGCTCGGAGGAGGTCAAAATTGATGCGCTGATGAGAAAAAACATTAAGCACATACTGGGAATTCCCACTAGCACCAGCACGGAGAAGCTCCTACAATTAGTGGTTCACAATACCCTGACGGAGGTAATCGAAGCACAAAGAACGGCACAAACCGTCCGCCTCTCGTCTTCGAAGGCAGGCAGAAGCATATTAATGTCCGCAGGTCTAGCCCCCTTCGGTCGACGAGAATGCCATCATGCTCTCTCACGCCATTAGGGCAACCTTTCAAGTTAGCCCTTTCCCTCGGAATGTACACCCCCAATATAATGCAGCTAGGCGCAAGGCACGAGCCCGCTCTCTCATTGACTTTACGCACAAAAGCCTGCAATTAACTGCCTATGTAGACGTTGCCCAGTATGGGCGCACAGATTCATTTGTAGCTGTTGTAGCTGATCCTCATTGGAAAATTCTTAATGCAGCTTCGGTAAGACACACCACGGTAGCGGCGGCTGAACAGTCTGCCATCACGCTAGCTATGAATGACCCCTCGCGGCCTTACAACTACACTGACTTGAGATCAGCCATACGAGCCTTTCTATCTGGCCTAATCTCGAAAGAGGCGGCGGCTATAATCAAGCAAAGACCGCCTGATGCTGTTCACAGTATCGCATGGTCCCGGCGCACATGAGAACCATAGTACATCCCAGCAAACCCAACCCGAAATAGCTAGTTTATGACCAGGCGCGAGGTCTAACATTCCGGGATGGTCGTGATACGCTACGCAGTCGGGATTGTGAGCATAACTCTGATCCTCTACTCTCTTTTAATGAAATAGTTAAACACTATCAGATTGGGCGCAGGCAATTCCCGCTGCCACACCCACAGCTAACTAGACCTCAACCTTCCACATTGAGAATGTTACAAACGGGATCTTTCCTTTCGAGAGGAAAGTTCAGCCGCTTTACTCCGGACATCGACTCACACTGTCCCGAGTGCAATAAAGAGTATTGCTCGTGAGCACACATGCTCTGGCAATGCTCTGCGTTACAAAACGTATCTATTAATAAACAAGAGGACTGGGAAGAGGCCCTTAAAAGCGGCGACCCCCAGAACCAACTAAGGGCTGTCCAAAGGGCCCGCGAACGGGCGGAAGACCATGGTCTTCCGGCCGCAACGTGGGAGCGGCCCACAACTACGACTTATTAGTTCCTTAGGACCTTAATAAAGTTTGCTGACTGACTGACACAAGTAATCTTGCGAATAGGGGCATCATACGATAAAGTACTACGGCGCTTGTTGATATTGTTCACGACGTTGTCAGCGTTTCATTCAGCGTTTTTTTAGGAGAAGATTAGTTCAAGTTACATTTGTTTGCATTACAATAGCGGGCGTAATCAGGCAAGGATTGAAAGCATTTCATTAGAGGGTGCCTGGGTATTCTGTGTAGTTTACGCACGAAAATGATAGCAAGAATTCAACTTTATTAGAGAATATAATTCGAAAGAAAGTTCACTTATAAACGTAATGTAGTAGAAAGGAAGTACTTCCACAGTATAGCTGTGGAGGGCGCAAATAATGAACAGGGTGAAAAAAATCTGTCTTTAGGTCTGCAGTAAACAGGGTAGAGCGTTCGCGCCTTGGCAACAGCATAAGGTTGCACCTGAAGGCAGGAAGTCTACTGGGCAACTAATCGACCAGTTGGCTCTCGCCGCTTAGAAATCCCGCAAAGGACGCGTTGACGCCCTGACGACAGGTCACTGGGCGCCAACAAATAAATAACCTTTTTGAAGTGACGCTTTCTTTGCTTCTTCCGTCGACTTTTCCACTGGTGATGGTACTATCTTGCACGCCGTGTCGGAGGGGGGTTCAGAGCGTGCATATTGGGAGCCAGCTCCACCGTTGGAACAGCTGGCGCCCCCATCGGCGTAACGTGGTATGAGTGATCCCAGGGTCACAGCGGCCGCGCCTGCTGCTTCAGAAGTGCCGAACTGAAAACAAAAGTATAAAGTCCCACCTGCACTGCGGTTCTGATAAAGTGGCAATGTTATCCCGCCTTGGGTATCTGCGTGATAGCATTTGAAAGCACTATAATTGCTAGTGGCTACTTTTGGAGGCGTGTAGCGTGGTAGGCTACTACTCGGTGCCGTGGTGCCGGACGTACGGAGCAGAGACTGGTGTCAGCCTTATTCACACGTAGCCGTAGGAGAAGGAGCTGCGTGAAGCTTGTCTCGCGAAACTTAGAACCGGCAAACAGCAATCGCTTACAACTCGAGTATGCATCAAACACAGACGTGACAAAGGCTTCTGATGCGTGTCGTGACTGCGATGTTCGGTGAGCAGCCGAAAACGGGAATTGAGACGCTCGCCCCAGCCCGCTGCCCGACTGGTGTCATGAGGCTTTGTCTGTGAACTTGTTGATGCTACATTCTCGCGAGTTCACTGGGAAAGGGAGCGGTAAGAAGCACATTAAAAAACCCATTGCACATGGTCATTTTTGTGTTAGGAATTAATGTACAGGATTACGAAAAAGAAGCAGCGGGAAATCGCACGCTCCGAAGATCGATAAACATACAGTGTAACGCAAATTGAGAAACACATATTGAAACGTCCAAGAATGTAGAAGAAGAAAGATTGCATCGTCGCGACGGCACATTAAAGTCGCCGTACGCGTCGAAGTCTCCACAACGAATTTACTTTTCAACAGCTCTGATACCGTCCACGCAACAATGGCTGCTTGTGTACTGTCAAATGCTCATATTGTGCGAAGGCTCACGGCACGGTGCTGAAACGCGCGAAAAGTGCGCGGACGTGCATGCGGACGCGCAGTCGGTCGCTGCGAACCCGTGTGATCACTGCATTGAGGCTTCATACTGTTAGCATAGAGAAACAAATCTTAACAAGAGCGGACACTCCCATAGAGCCCAGCGGCCGAATTGACTGTAGCACAGCAAGCGGATAGTATTGACTACTTCCGGTTTCGGTTTTCGGCTCGCGCGTTTTGACCACCAGTTGGTACACGCCGCGCCGGCTCCGCTGCTCGGCGCGGCATTCATATTTTTTTTTTTTTCGCTTCTACTGAACCTCGCGTGGCCTTGGCGTGGAATCGTTTCATTATTAAGTAGAAATGATTGCGATTGACCTTTACAAGACTGCGCCGAATCTGTCAGGTGCCATTTAATAAAGAAAATAAAAGACGTCTTCTGAAATGATGAAATGTTTATTTTGCTCTATATAAATGCTCATTCCGGGTTCTTCTGCATTCATCCAAAGTTGTGGCACCTGGTAAGCAGCAGTCGTTGCCGTACGATGCTCCACCGGATGCCATCAGCTGAAAGAAAGTAAATTACAAGCATGTATCATTTCGGTATATTGACCTAACAGGAGTATTGCGTGTAGAGGCGAAACGTGCGTAAGTGGTGCATGAGCGGCATTACAGATAAATTCACTTTTACGTACATTTCGCATCAAAGGCTCCTCCCAAACAATGCCTTAAAATCTGAACATACGATTTTCAAGCACCCCTCCTTTCCCGGGCATTATTTCCTGCACTGTTAGTGCACAAATACACGGGTGACTGCGCGTTTCCAAAGCAACTTGGCCTCAGTCGACACGATGGTACGCCAAGTATACAAAGGTGGCTGCAACACAGGCTCAGCCAGATCATGTTACACGCTCGCAGAATGCCTTCTAATCGCACTCAAGTCAGACTCGTGGGTGCAAAGCCTGTTTTCAGTCGCTCAGAATACATAAATGTCACGTTCTTGAGCTCCTCCGTGTTATCTTTTACGCGTCCTGCCGGCGAACGCAACACTCCCGTGTTATCACTCTCGGCAATCGCTCGTCGCGTTTTCGAGAAGCGTGAGTACCGAAATAAGGTATATGTTGTTGCAGGGCTATAAAATGCGTCACAAACTTGTCCCACTAAAATTCAGTACAATCGAAACTAACTCACTATGGCCGGCTTGCTTTTTTGCTAACAGCTTCACACCCCCAGGCGCGGTGAGCAAGTCTCAAGATATCCCAAAAAGTTACCAAATAAATTACAATACTTTTTCGGGTCAGAGAATGCGTCACGAACTTCTACCAGTAAGATTCAGTACACGCGAAACTAACTGCAGCACACAGCCGAGCTGCTTTTTGCTAACTGCGCCACTACGCCGAGCGCGGCCACTGTGCTTGAAAAGTACCCCAAAAAGTAGTGAAATTAGTTACAATAATGTCTTGGGTCAGAGAAAGCGCCAAAACTTGTCCCGGTAAG
Organism: Dermacentor variabilis; assembly: GCF_050947875.1. NCBI lineage: Eukaryota > Metazoa > Arthropoda > Arachnida > Ixodida > Ixodidae > Dermacentor > Dermacentor variabilis. The sequence continues at coordinate 19,142,386 of NC_134573.1, read as the reverse complement.
ATTCAGTACACGCGCAACTGCGTCACACGGCGAAGGTGCTTTTCGTCAGAAAGCCAGGTGCGGCGAGCGTGCCCAAAAACTACCGAAATAGGTTATAATTATGCTTGGGCTCATAGAAACCATCGCAAACATCTCCCAGTACGAGTAATTAACTCATATTAACTAGGCTTGGACTGCGGAGCTGTTTTTCGATAACTGCGTCACTATATAGGTTCAGTTTTGTGCAGTAAGCCTAAATGTGCTTGAAGTGCATCGCAGACTGTCAAACAAAATTCCTCACCTTGCTGTAGTCCAGTAGTGCAGCGGTGCCGTGTCGAAATGCAGACGGAACACAAGAGAACGCCGGGAGACCAAAAAACGGGCTACATCCAAAAGAGACGGGTCGCCGAGCACGCCAGCTTCACATGCGCAGCCGGCCTCGCTCACTCCTGCGACTTGCCTGGCGCATGACGTATGCACGCGCGTCTGGCGTGCCGCTAGCTTGTTGCTAGGCAACGCAACAAAAAGTTGCAAAGTATAAGTTCATTTACACGCAAAACTTTTTCACTTTTCATGGGAAGGAATAAAAAAAATAAAAGGTTGTCTGGAAGTTTATTTCACATTCACTTTTTCTGATTCTCGCGTCAACTAACGGATGGTGTTGAAACTAGGCGTGACGTGTTTCCTGTTGCCAGTTTTTGAAGAGTGTCCCCTGTTGTTGAATTTCTTTCTCTATGCTGTTATGCTCTATTCGGCTATACAGGCAGCCCACTATAAGAAAATATTTCACATCGTTTGCTGTCAGCGTTTGCCTACCCTTCACGCAGGGAGCCGACCGCGCGCAGTGGCGTTCACTGTACATATTGGATAAAAACATAGCATCTGTAAACGATTTTGTGCTTTCAGTTTGCCCATTGTTATTATTTTGACAGTAAAACACTTCCGTCGTTTTGAGAGTACTTACACAAATCTCCAGGAGGGCTGCCGCGTGCTGCTTTTATTAAGCGCCGTAAGCCAAACTTATGAGGAGTGGTGGTGGTACAAATGTTATTTAGAGAACGCCAAAAAATGAGAAGAAAAACATTATGGTGCTGCCGTTCCGGGGGTGGCCTTCAGGCTGCCGGTCGTGGCCTTGTTATGATTGGGGGTTCAATCTCATCGCTCGTGATCCGTGGTCAAGATTGGAGTCGGGCATGAATTTATTTATTTATTTATTTATTTGGGAATACTGTAGCCCTCACCTGAGGGCCATTACAGGAGAGGAAATAAATAAAAATTTCAACACCGACAATACAACGTTATACATCATTGTCAAACACAAATTACAGTCAGGATGAACAAATATACGCAGAATAACAGGAATCATGATCAATTCTTAATTAACCCGTTGCCTGTAATACAATTCCAATAGACTATAAAATTCGTTAGCATCTTCTGCTGTTACAGTGCAGTCCGGAAGGCCATTCCATATATTAATACATGAAGGAAAGAACGAATATTCAAAACCATCAAGGCGTGTTTTATAAGACTGTATGCTAGCACTGTGGTTTAAACGCGCACTGTGTTTTAAAGGGGGGCGAATGTATGTTTCTTTGTTTATTCTTATTTGATTTCTGGTTATCTGGAAAAATAATTTCATGCGCTGTTTCTCTCGTCGTGTTTCTAGCAATTCCAAGTCACAACATTTCAACATGTGTGTTACAGAATCGGCTCTCCGATAACGCGAACAAACAAAACGCACCGCGGTTCTCTGAATTTTTAGACACAACCGAATTAGAAGGTAGCTGGCCCATGCCGTCGTCCAACTTATCCACGCTGAGGACGTTGATGAAGGGAAGGACTGCTTCTCATCTAGAACGAGGAATATGGGTTTATTTACAGTATTTATATCAGTATAACATGACTGCTTGAGAAAGTACATCAGTCTAACATGACTGCCTGAGAGAGAGTGACCTGAGCAGCCGCACAACAGCGGTTTTAAACACTCGGTCCTCCCCTGATACCCAGGTAACGGAAACGGCCGTCCAAGCACCGTAGGGGAGACGACCCGGCACCGTAGGGGCATCTATTCCCCGAGTTGCAGCGCGCCCGCCGGCTGCCCATTGTCTGGCGTCTTGGTCGGCGCATGGGAAGGGGTGTCAGTAGATGTTCCCGCGGGCTCAGTAACAATAGTTGGTCCGCCGAGCCCGTTTAGTCACATAGGCGACTTCGTCAAAATTGGCTCCAGCGACGGAGTGTCGAGGACGCACGTATTGTTGTTCACACACAGTCGACTTAGTCACGCCGTGGCTAGAGGTTTGCGGCGATGGTCCAGGAAAGTTGCCGCCACTGTCGCAACTGTCCGGCAAAACTTGCACTGCAGCTGGCCGTTCTTAACACCCTCCAGATCATGCCTGGCGGCGACATCCGCTGCCCATATCGTGAAACGTAGCTGGGCATCGTTATCCGAGCTGGCCAAAGCAGCCTCCCACAGCTGCACAGATGCATGCCAAGAGGCAGGGGAAGAAGGTTTCGGGCATGAATAGAGAATGTGAGCATAGTCTGCTCGTGGGTGTCTGCAGAGCGCGCATTCGGGTGGGAAGGCCCCGGGGTGAATAAGGGCAAGTCGGGCAGGAGAGAGGGAAGTGTGGGCCTGTAAATGGCGCCACGTGCTCTGTTGGAGCTTAGAGAGGGATTTGTGAGGGGGAGGGAGGGCTAGGCGAGAGCTGCGGTAATGAAGGATAATGTCATGGAATGTGAGGAGGGAGTCACGTGTGTCCATCCTGGAGTGGAGGGGGCCAGCTCGATCTGTCATCTCGCGAGCGATCGAATTTGCCGCCTCCTTGCCAGGGTGCCCCTCGTGAGCCGGAACCCAAAGGAGTTGGATACGACGAGAAGGAGGAAGGAAGAGCCTATGAGGAGCACGCCACGTTATTCCTCATACTGCCTAAGGCGGGCGCTTCGGACAGATGGCGACCCCGTAAGACCTCACTCCCAATACATGGAAAGAGCGTGGGAAAGAGAAAAGTTCGCACAAGAAACTCGTTTGGACCTTTTCATCCTGCTACATGTGCATAGTGCCTTCTGGAGCTCCTTGGGCGTAGTCAAATTAGCCTCTTGACAGCTGTAATTATAAGTGACCCCCCGCAAAAAGCATTGCAGGATCTGCAGCGCTTACCGTTATCCTAACATGCAAGTCCTGAAGAGAGGTACATAGAATGGTAGAGAGGGGGCAGGGAGAAGAGGCAAAGAATCGGTATAATCGGGGTATTCGCAAAACGAGTAACACGCTTGCCAGTCTTCGCTCGCAGTTACTATACAGGGGGGAAGGATGGGGCAGGGAACAGGCGCCGTGAGAATCCAACGAAACTCTACTACTATAGACAAGACAGCGGTTGCGGGCAAACTGAAGGCACGGTACTGTACGTTCATGCTATTTCTACAAAAAATAAGCACCTTGCACATTTGTCAAGTGGACAACTGACGCGGGGCGTGCATTAATTGCAAAGCCGCAATTATTTACCGTAGGTTATAGGTGACACTACTGATGTGGTCGCACGTCAAGGAGGAGGAGTAGATATTAATGAAGCGAAAAGGAGGAGAGGCCGGCCTGGAGAGCGTATCTCTAGCCTGCTAATCCTCAATGGGGAAAGGGGAAGTGGGAAATACAGGGAAACAGAGGTGGCTGATGATTATGTTATGGTAGAATGAGCTAACATATATAAGTTATCCTATATCCGTATGCGCACTGCAGACGCACTACACTCAAGAGTAATCTTGTGAAAACAAAAAGTAATCTTGTCACAAAAAGTTATTGCGCAAACACATTTCGCACTGACTGCATGGCGCACAGGTTCTAGAGGCGATCGTCTAAACCAGCCTCACTTGGAAAGTTCAAAAGTGATTTCATGGCACATTGGGTACAGTCAACTCTCCTGCACGCGCCCAAAAGCTTTTCTTTCGAAAAGGGGCGGGAGTCCAAGCAGTCCACAGTAGACTTGAGTTTTTTTTGTTCGGCCGTATATTAAGGGCCCACGCAAATTACCTGAAGCTATTGTCTCGGGAGGGTGAGAGGTGCTGCAGTCAGGGTCCCGTGGTTGTCCAATCTTGTGAAGGTATCGGTGGGTGTATGCCACACCCAGCCGTAATCGATGAATGAGTGTTTCTTGGCCTCTCCACAACCGAAGTGGAAGCCGGAATGGTAAACCAGCGTCAATTTCATTGAGGCACTCTTGCCGATGTTCGGGGTTGTCCCAATGTCGCGCCATAGAAGTTTTGATGGAGCTGTGGAGCAAGGTGTTAATGTCATACCGGGAAAAATGAATTTTTGTAATGTTTCCATCAGTGTGCGCCTGCTTTGCTTCCGCGTCAGCCTGCTCATTGCCAGCTATTCCACAATGGCTAGGAATCCACTGCAGCGTGGTGGCATGCCAGGAATTAGACGCCTTAGCAAACAGAGGCATGATATAAACTAGAGGACTATATGCGATTCTGTCATTCATATAATTGCTGATGAGTTGCAGTGCTGGTTTTGAGTCACAGAAGACTGTCCGCTTCTCGAGGCTTTGTTGCAGTATGCAGCGAATTGCTTCTGAAACTCCGGTCAACTCAGCTGCTGTAGATGATGTCCTGTGTCATATCTTGAACCGTTGTGCGATCCCCATTCCTGGTACCGTGTTGGCCGCCGCGGAAGAGGTCTGTGCAACAGAACCATCTGTAAAAACATGTTCGGAATATCCATACATGTAAACAATGTATGATAACGCGAAATGCTGAAGCCCAGCAAGGGCCATTTTGGAATTCTTTGTTATTCCAGGGATTGAGAGACTCACCGTTGGCTTTGGCAACTTCCAGAGTGGAACTTCCGGTATGTCATACAGTTCGAAGTCCGACGGCAATAAGTCTTGCTGCGACAGCATGGCTTCTGAGTAGGCGGCGACAGGCCGTATGCTGTGACGTTCGTGAGTGGATGATTCCTGTGTCTAGCAAGCAGCCTTAGATGCACTCGGAATGGCTCATGTTGCAGATAAACTCGATCTGGGGACGCACGTGCCTCTGCAATAATGCCCCAAGTAAACGCACATCGTGGTAGTCCTAGGCAAATTCTCAGTGCGCGAGCCTCAGCACTTTCAAGTGTGCGTACAGCAGTTGTACTAACTCGGGAAAGTACAGGCGCACTGTAGCAGAGGTAGCCAGCAAAAAGTTCCTGGTAGAGCTGTAGAAAAGATGATTTCGATGGCCCCCATGATTTTCCACACATGTGTCGAATGATCTGCGTAAAGCTGTCCAGCTTATTTCTTAAGCCAGAGATGTGCTTCGACGAAGATAACTGACGGTCGATGATGACTCCGAGAAGCCTGTAGTGGGTTACTGAAGGTATCATCTTCCCGTCAATCTTAACGGGGTAGCAGGCCATTGACTTCCATGAGAATGCCATGGTTACACTTTTTGTCGGCGAGAGCTGCAGTCCGCGACTGTTAAGGTATGTCGACGTTTTGACACCGCGTGCTGCAGCTTCGTTTGCACTTGCACGCACGTTAACCTCCTCGTCCATATACAGATGTCATCTAAGTAAACAGCGAGCAAGACTGTACCTGCGCGTTCTTTAACCAGTCCCAATGAGAACGACACTAAATAGAGTTGGGCTCATTACACCTTCTTGAGGCAATCCACGATAGACGGGGCGGTTCCTTGTTTCACCGTCTGGAGTTGTCATGAATATCGTTCTCTGTTGAAGATAGCTGGCTATCATGTCGAACGTTTTCACAAGCACCCTTGATGTCAAGAAAGGCAGCAACCGTTAATCGGCGGCAACATTTCTGAAGTTCAACAGTTGCTACTAGGTCAATGACGCTGTCGATTGAGGACCTACCCTTTCAGAAACCTGTCATTGCGTCTGGATATATATTATGCTTCTCCAAAAACCACTCCAGGAGCATCAAAACCATACATTCCATGGTTTTACCTATGTAACTGGCAAACGCCACAGATCTCTAGGAAAGCATAGCATGGGGTGTCTTGGCTGGTTTCAATAATGCCACGATTTTGCTTGTCTTCCAATGTGCAGGCACAGTTTCCGAGGACCAAGAGAGATTCTATCAAGCCAGAAGCTCTTCATTCGCTCGAGGGCCTAGATGGCAGAAGGTAGAATAGGTAATGCCATCAGGCCCAGGCGCACTTGGGTGTCTTGAAGAGGAAATCGCTGCACGTAGCTCTTGCAGCGTGAATGGGAGGTCGAGACGATCGTCCATTGTTGGAGGGGCACACCTGAGCACTGAAGCTACCGATGTTGTAGATCCAGAGAGGTGCATGCAGAAATCTTCCGCGATTTTCTTCTCACTGCGCGTCTGGATGATAGCCAAAGCTCAGAAGGGACGTAGTTGTTGTACAGAAGATCGCAGTCCCCGTACAACATGCCATATTTTGGACAACGATTTTCTTGGTTCCAGGCTTGTGCAAAAGGAGCTCGAACGTTGTCTGTCGAGCTTGTCTAAGTATCTTTGAATTTTCTTTTGCACATGGCGTGACGTACTCAAGTATGATATCAATTTAGTTCGGCTGTATTTCCTCTCGGCGCGACGTCGGACTGCCCGCAGCTCTTCATACATAACGTCAACGGATGTTCTTGCATTTGATGTTTGGATGATGCGAGTTGTTGCGTGCATTGCTGCTGTAATGTACTCTTCAATCTCTTTCGGTGAAATTATACAGTTGTAGGATTCTTCCAGCTTGTTCTGAAAAGCATCCTAGTCAGTGCGTCGCGTATGAGATTTACGTGCAGGTTAAAGAACCACAGGTGGTCAAAATTTCCGGAGTCCTCCACTACGGCGTGCATCATAATCATAATGGCGTTTTGGCACGTAAAACCCCATAATTAATTTTTTTCCTCGAATATTTGTGATCCTACTACCCCAAAAATGGTCGTGTGCGTTGAAGCCACCTACAGTAATAATATGAGGTCCTTGGCCGGATTCAAGAACAAGTTTCAGGTGTCCACAGTCAAATCTTCCCCTGGGGGAAATATAGGCACCAACGATCGAGATTATTCGGCGCTTTAGCTTTAGTCCTACAGAGACGTACTAGTTGTTGTTGTGCACTGGAACTTGGTTTAGCAAATACGTGAGGTAACATCGCAGACATAGTAAAGCTTTGTAGAATTTCCACTTGTCTCAGACGCGAATTGTTCGTGTCCAGAGAGTCTAAATGGCGATGTCATATCGATGCTTGGGCACTCTATGCTTAAAAATTCCCAGGCGACCTCGGTAGACCTCATGCGTTCCACTGAAATATTACGAAACCGCTGATCCTTTCCCTTAGCGACAACCTTGAATTTGATGACGCCACGGTGTATGCTAGCTTTTATACAACAGCAAGCACTGGTTCTACTGCGTCGAGAGTTTGTACTGCAGCCTTGGCAACGGACGTCTTAATTCTTATGAGCAGCATTCGCAAGGAACGAATCAACTGTGCAAGCATTGCCTTGATTTGTACATCCTACGATGGAGATTCATGTTCACGCTGGCCGTTCCGGCTGCAATTCTGTAGTCTGAGATGGCAGGGAAGGCCATATGGTAGTGTCATTGGTGTTCAGAAGAGTAGGCGTGGTTAAAGGTGGCTCTGGCGTTTGAGGAATAGCAGGAGTGCGCGAAGACTTTTTAGGGAGTACAGGTTGTCCTGTTGTTGATGCTGATGTCCTTCTGCGATTACGTGAGCGCCTCTGGCTGCGGTGTACCTTGGTAGCCGCTTCTCGGTGCGTAGATCAATCTCGTACAATTTTCCTTTGCACGGACATTTCAGTCTTTAATTTTGGACTGTCCTTCGGCGTTGCCTCGTGCGGCCCATCGCAGTTACGGCTCTTCAAGTAAGAGCCAGCACATGTCAACTCATCGTGATCACCACCACAGTGGGGACATGCCATCTTGTTCACACACACAACACTTACGTGCCAAATTTTCTGGCATTTACGGCACTACAAGGACCTAGGGATGTAAGGACGCACAGGATGTAGCACATGACCCGCTTTTACATGTTTTGGTAAGGTCTCTCCCTCAAAAATGAGCTTTATGCACCTAGATCGTCCAAAACGGCCTGATATGGACAGCTGAGGAGATTAGCGTTGGTAGATCGCCGTTATCAATATCTATATCCACATCGTAGATAACACCGGCGGTGGTGCTGCCTCCATTTACGATGAATGAGCGGACAAGTGTATTTCCTAGCTGAGTTACAGCTTTCAAAGTCTCGAGGATGGTTTCTGTAGTAACATCAACAGTAAGTGTGTTTCTTCTGGAATTAAGTCGGACCCCTCTGATTTTCCCTGGAGCCAGCCTCTCAAGATAGGCATTGAGAGTTTGCCTATTGAGGGAATTTAGGTTGCCTGTACCAGCGATGGGGATGTAGGCAATTGTTTACGCTTGTTTTGAGGGCAGCTTATTGTAGTTAAGCTCACTCACGCTTGATGTACTACGAAGTTTCCTCTTCAACCGACGATTTGTGGCAGTATAACCACCGTCAGAATCCATGTCGTCGACGTCTGAGCAGCATGATGACCGTGGCAGAGTCGCGTTAATGTGGTCGGGCGCAGCAGACCGACTTGCAGCTTGGAGGCCAGCCCCCAACCTTGACAGCAGAGGGGGCGGCACGTCCGTCATCGCTTTCGATATCGTACCCGCCACGGGGGCGTCGGTACGCACAAATGTGACTGAAGAACCTTAGCGAAGCAGGACTAGCAGCTATCAAGAACTCGTCTTCGTCGTCCTTTTCGTCACACGTCAACATTTATGTACTCGCCGATGTAGCTTGACGGCTGTGGCATTGCTCGAGGTGCATTGCTGTGGCGTTGCCCCCGCCGCGGAAGCCGGATTTCGACGGGAGCGAAATGCAAAAACGGTCGTGCGCTTTGATTTCGGAGCACGTTAAAGAACAGCAGGGTATTGAAGTTGATCGGGCGTACACCACTAAGGCGTGCCTCATAATCCCATAGTGTTTTGGCACGTAGAGCATCATAATCTGCCAACCCCTCTGCCTCGAGGCCATGCGCCATGGCCCTGCCAATGCCCAACCCTCTCAGAGGTTACAAACAATGGCGCACAACAACGCCTCAAGTAAGCACGACTTGCTGTATGTTGTGTACTACGCAAAGAAAGAGCATTAGTGCACGCAAGGTAAGATTTAACGTCAACTCACTACTCTCGTATCGCGCTACACGCTAAAGAAATCCTACATTCGCAGTCAGCATTGCCGCTAATTCCCGTTGATCAAAACAAACAACACAGAAAGCTTCGCTTACATCGATTCGCACAGTTCGTGGGATTCGCTTAATTCTTTAGGCTAGGAATTTATAGGCTTAACAATGGCGCTCATTAATGCAATATTTTCATTCGCAGTGAGTGAAAGCGGCTGTCGTGTACACGGTAGAATTGATTTGAGCGGCTTCAATCCCATGGACTTTATATCATTGCCAACTTCCGTGGGATCGTAGTCGTTAAAATGTAATACAAGTCACAGGGAAATCAGGAGGTTGATGAAGGACAAGAAGGCAGAAGCTTGCACAAAGCCTCAGGAAAATGAAATTACTTTTTCAGCACCGTGGTGAGGGGCCCTGCTATGGTTTCAACGTCTATTAAACATCCTCTAAAATATGAACAGAGGCCGACAAAAATGCGGACATATTGCGAAAAGTCAAACCGTTGGATATCTCAGGACAGCATTAGCTTAAATATAAAATATCACCTAAAGATAAGAAACCATAACGTTGACAGTGTGGTCAAAATTTGGCACAAATGGATTGGCCGTTGAAGCAGTTCAGTTGAAGCCCAGTGATGCGAAATAAGGCGAGAATCTCGGAAAGTGCTGAAGTTGAAGAGAGGTTAACTACGTAGGTCCTCTGGCCGACGCCAGCGCCCGGCAGCTGTCGGGCGACTGCACGTACACGCGACATGCCTGGTCGTCACTCGTTACTGGGTGATCAGGATCGGAAATATTGGACGCGGGTTCCATAACATTAGATACAATGCACTCTACGGTGTCATTCTTTCGACGGATGGTACCGTTTCTCCGGCATTGAGGATGGAAACAAATTTCCTCACTTGTCGACTATCACCTTCCTCGAACTGCCAACATTCCTCACCCAGCGTAGTGGCTCAGTTTTGATCCGGTTTGGCTGCTAATCACAAGGTCGCCAGATCAAATCCTAGCCACGGCAGCCGTATTTCGATGGATGTGAAATGCGAAAACACCCGTGTGCTTAAAGTTAGGCGCACGGTAAAGAGGCCCATGTGACCCAAATTATTCCGAAATCCACGCTACGGCGTGCCTCATGATGGCATCGTGGTTCTGGCGCGTAAAACACCGTAATTTATTATGTAACATTCGTTAAGGATGTCCTTGGCAGCCACCGAACTCTTGAATACAAGTAAGTGTCAGGAGTTGTGCGTGAGGTCTTTGAGTATGTGGGTGGCCTTTGTGGCGTTCGATGCCTGCTAGTCTACATTGTGGCTATATCATAAAGGCGCAACAGCAACATGGTAGACGATATGGAGAACAGACAAATCCCACATATTCTACTGCACAATAAGTTTAAATAGCGGTCTTCTTTCACGCACGTCGATAACGGTGACAGGAGACTACTTTGGTAACTAACTGCAAGTACTGTATATGTCATACCCGAGGGTGTTCCTGGCCCGGTGGCCAGTAAATGTGACATAATATTGCGAGCAGCATCGGCGATAGCATGCTAACGGACGACGACACAAAGACAGTTAGCTCAATTCTTGTGTCGCGACTCTTGTGTCAAGGTGGAAAACCAACATATCCAAGTATGTGCCTTAATAATTAAGCACACCTCGATTTGGAGCTGCAGCCCATGAGTGCGGATAGCGAAACCGCTACGGAAATAATTGGCGGCACTTTAACGAAATCGTTAGGTCAACATCAAAAACCGTCTACGACATCGTCTCTCGTAGACGCTGTGCGATGTTCGGACATTTAGAATGCGTGCCGACTGAAGACAGGCTTCCAACGAGTGCTTCTGACGGTTACTCTACACGCTAGGAAAAGTTTTCACCCTTTGAGTCGTATGTTGCCACAGAACAACAAACCTCATCTGTCTTGTGTGCGTTTCCTTTCTTTAACGCTGCGAGCCCGGTACTTCCCAGTAAGGAGCGGCATGCGCGTTATCAGCGTGACGTAGCATTGGTCACAGGAAAGTAGTGGGCGCGGCGTTTTCTAGAAAGGAAACGCAAGCAAGGCAGATGACGATTATCGTTGTGTGGCAGATATACACCCCAAAGGGTGTAAACATTTTTTAGAATGTATACTCTTAGTGTTGAGAAAAGCTGGATGCGCTTCTTGTTTCTCGCTCTTTCTGCCTCGGATGGCAACAGTCGCGCCGAGCATGGTCGTCTGGCATGAACGCACGGGTCAATCCCGTCCGCTGTTTATGCATGAATTATCACCATACATTCTACAATAATCGCTGGCGATTGCTTTGATTCTTAGGACCCATGTGCGCGCCAAACAAGCGGTATCAGAGTGGACGGCACTGTTTCGCACGGCGGCATTACACTGCCAAGCGGAAGGTCGCGGCTTCGATTCCCGGCCGCAGCGGCCGCATTTTATGGTGTTTGAATGCTCGTGTGCCGTGCAATATAGGAGCACGGGCGGTATACGATATATTTCGCCACTGCGCTGTTTTCATAGTAGTTTCTTGCTTGTGGCACGTCAAACTCAATATAAAAATATTAAAATAATAATTAGCCATAAAAAACGCGTCAACGATCAAGAAATAAAACGGGTGCGCTATCGGCTAATAACATAGAAACAGTGATAATCTGGGAAATGGTCACTAAGTAAGAACGAAGAAACTATCCAGTAATTGTTTGAAATAAAGTTACTGTGGTGCTAACGTTTTCAAAAGCGCCGGTTAAAAAGCATAAAACGTAAATACAAAGATGGAGGAGTTCACTGAATAGACACGCAGTTCAAGAAGCCAGCTATCTGCACATCGAACAAAAAAGCGAATTGCAAGGAAAAAAATATTATGTTTAAATCGGCAGTGCCCTGTGGTTGGAAGCCTTCTCATGGTTTAAAAAAAATTTTCAGTTTTACGTGCCAAAGCTACCATCTGATTATATGGCACGCCGTAGTCTCTGGACTCATTCTTTACCTTCCAGCCAATTGGCGTTCTTCTATTTTGCCCTGATCGACACGTGGTCGTTGTGACCGGGCCCGCGACCCCGTGCCTAGCAACGCCAACGCCACTAAGGAACCACGACTGGTTGCCTTTCCGTTGGGTCTGAAAAGATGCGGCCACACAGGAAGAAAGTTTGAGAGAAACAGCATTTCTAAATAACTCATGCAAATGAAGCTGGAAATATTGCGCTTGTTCATTTGAATGCCATAGCGTCAATACTGTGATAAGTGCGACGGTAACTAGGAAACATTATTTACGTGGTTTTACTTACCAAACCCATGCAGTTACGGCGGAGTGTGGTACACGAAAATAATTTGGTCACCCTTGGGTCCTTTACTATGCATGTCAATACACGCGAGCTCTATGGCAAATATTGCTCTAATCGAAATGAGGCCGGCTTCGAACGCGCATCTTCTAAACTCGGCAGCGCAACCTCGCAATTATGCTCGCGGACAACCTCTCTTGGCTGTGAAGCGAAGGCTACGGAACGAAAGCGCAGCATGAAAAGTAACCCCGCAGTCTTGTTAGCTTTTTCTTACGTGGAAAACAGAAGACTATATCTTTTACAGCACCTTATTTGAAACGATACGTAACATTCACCGGTCCACTGCTGGCATGTTATTGTATTCCAAGACGAAAGCCTTAAATGGCTCGTTAAAATGACTCATACACAAAACAAGAAACTACTAGTCCAGTGAGACAAAAAAATTTGCACTTACTTCAGCATATGCCAAAGAGGGTGAAGGCGAAAGCCTGCACGACATTCACATTTGAATGCGTTGATACTTCTTATTACTTGTTTTCTCCCACCAAAGCTCGTGGGTTTGAGTCGTTGATTGACGTCATCTTAATTAAGGCTGTGTTAATTAGGGGTTAATCATCCTAATTAACACAGAATTTCGTGGGTTCGACGCCCACCGAAGGTTGTGGATTCCAGCGCCTGAATGAACTTTACCTTAATTAACTTTGCCTTTCTTGGCATGATGCGCGACATCGGAGCCAGCTGGGGAAGACGACGATGAGGAACGCGTGAGCAGCGGCATGAGCGCGTGTCTGCACGAGGCGAGTTCCCATGACTGTCTACTGCACGCCGCGTTTTCAAGGCGGTGGTGGTGGTGAAAAACTTTTATTGCTCTCAGACGAGAAGCACATGGAGGCACGCACATGGGCTGGTCCTTAAGGGCCCGGCCCGTAAGGGTGGAATCCCTAGTACGGGACCCCACTGGCGTCGGCCGCTGCCCGGGCGCGCTCGACCAAGGCCCTTTTGGGCCTGCAGGTCATAGCAGCCGAGCAGATTCGCCTCCCAGTATTCCCGAGTGGGGTTGGGGTGAGGGGCAATAGCTGGGTTAGATGGGCAGGCCCACACCATCTGGTAGATGTCCGAAGACTTCTCCGCACAGTGCGGACAACTGCCCGTGAAAGAACGATCAAAATGCTTGAGTGCTGCCGGGCACAGCCGAGTGTTCGTATAGAGACGGAGTAGAAGCCGCTCCTCCGTCTTAGATAGCCCTTTACTCGGGCGAGGGTAAAGGCTATGGCCAGATTGATAATGCAGGACAATGTCTTTAAAAGAATACGCGGGATTGAATTCAAGATCCTGATCTAGGGGGTCGAGAAAGGAAGCCCGGAGAGAGAGCGCACGGGCGGCGGCATTGGCTGCCTCATTCCCCTCGAGACCCGTATGAGCAGGAGCCCATACTATGTTCCGGTGAGCGGGGTCCCCGGTGTAGGTGCAACTTTGAAGTAGTCGGTAGGCTAAGTATGGAGCCCAGCCTTGCTCGACGTTCCCACAGGCCCCTCGCGAGTCGGAGATAATTGTTTTGGAATCAGAGTGGGTAGCAGCCAGTGAAATGGCGACCTCCTCCACATGAGTTATGACGCGGGCTCGAAATGTAAGCCCGTTAACTGTTTTGGACTGGTGGAAGACTGCAGCCGTGTACCATCCCCCATGGTGGGGGCCGGAGGCGTCCACGTAATAAGTGCCGGGTTTCGACCCATAATGGCGGCCCAGGGCTTCCGCCCGCGCCGGGCGCCGACCATTATGGTCCTCACGTGTCATGTTGTTAGGAAGAGGGCGTACGTGGAGGGCGCATCTCCACTCGAAAGGGAGTCGCACTCGCTCTTCCATAAGAGTGGTGTGTTGAATTTGTAGTCGGGCAAGGAGGCGGCGACCCAACATTGTCTTAGAGAGGCGTGTGTATTGGTTAGTTAAGTGAGCCTCTCGGAGCTCCCGGAACGTGTTCACCATGCCTAGACCCAGGAGTCGCTGGTTGGAGGTGTTCACGGGGAGATCGAGGGCTCTCTTAATAATTTTGCGGAGGATGACTTCGAGTGCATCCTCGCCTTTTTTCCGAAGGTGGAGGTAAGGAGTCGAATATAAGATTCGACTGGTCACGAATGCATGCGCCAGCCGCAAGGCGTCTTTGCACCGCAACCCCCCGCGTTTGTTGGAAACCCCGCGGACCATACGGCCCACCTGGTCCCCCACCTTACGGAGCTGGGCCAGGGTAGTTTTTGACCGTCTATGTTGATCAATGAAAAGCCCCAGTACCCGGACTTCTGTGTGTTCAGGAATTGGTCCTGTCTCCAGAAAGAGCTCAATTTTGGCTGTACACTTTGATGAGGGGCGTATGTGTACAAATTCAGACTTTTTAGGGGAGCATTGCAGGCCACAGTGGCGAGCATGACGGTCCACTATGGTCGCCGCTTGTTGCAGGTTAGCCTCAATGTCTCCTAGTGAGCCCTGCGTGGCCCACAGGGTGATGTTGTCGGCATAGAGCGCATGCTGCACACCAGCGACAGCACCCAATTGGGCCGGCAGGTGCATCATAGCCAGATTGAATAGGAGAGGAGACAGCACTGCACCCTGTGGTGTTCCTCTGGTTCCAAGTCGGAAGGGACCGTGTTCAGTGTCCTGGATTTTAATGTAGGAGTCACGATCTGTCAAAAATTGCCGAATGTATCCGAATGCCGAATGTAAATAGCCCAATGTAAGATGGGTGAGTATTACCTCGTGAGTAACGTTGTCGAATGCCGCCTTCAAGTCTAAGGCGAGTACGACATTATCGTTGTGGGGGCATTCGACCGGGTCAAGGATGTCCCGACTGAGTTGTGGCAGCACATCCTGTGCTGACCAGTGCGGGCGAAATCCGAACATGGAGTCTGCGAAGATGTGTTGATTTTCCATGAACTCGGACAACCGGTCACGCACCATCGTCTCCATTAGTTTGCCCACACACGAGGTGAGAGAGATGGGGCGAAGGTTGTCCGTGTTGATGGCCTTGCCAGGTTTGGGAATGAAAGTGACCAGAGCGGCTTTCCAATCGTTGGGAAGTGGCGCGTCCCCGAGCCAGATTGAATTGATGTATTCCAAGAAGGACTGGTAGGCCGGGTCGGGTAAGTTAGCGAGTAATTTGACTGTAATTTTGTCCCGACCCGGGGCTGTGCCACGTTTCATTTTCGCCAGGGCTGCCCGCAAATCGTGGAGCTGGAACGGCTGATCCAGCTCAGCGTTCTCCGAACCTGCATAAGAGTACGCCGAACCGCATGGGTCCTGGGTAGTGCACAAGTATTGGTCCCGTAAGTTGTGCGCTAGCTGAGTTGTATTGCCGTGAAAACTGTGTATGGCACGTTGAAGATGTTTATCAGTTTATGTGCATGTCTGCGTTGGGTCGATAAGGGCGCGGAAGAGCCGCCAGGTATTCCTGCTGGACATCTGCCGCACCGCCGTGTTGCAACGATCCACCCAGTTGGCGTCTGCGAGCTGGGCCGCATACTCGGCCGCCCGCTGGGTGAGCTCGGCAATTCGAGTCATAAGTTTGCGGTTATGCTTTTGTCGGCGCCACCGGCGGACGAGGCAATGCCGCGCTTCCCACCTCGGAAAGCTGAATTTTGGTTTCGGTGGAACGAAGGCTAGAAACCAATTGTTGGGACCATGACTGGTAGCCTTGCTCGAGTATAATGTCGCTGTGTTGTAATTTTGCCTAAAGTTGGACCAATCTGGGAGTCGGGCCTGTGTTGTGGGTTTTGCTAATGGCTTGGTCCGAATTGTAGTGTTTGGGATGCAGTGGTCGCTGCCGAGGGTTTCCTCTGTGTTGACCCAGTCTGCATACTGAATGTTGCGGGTAAAGGTCAAATCCTGACACGTATCCCGTGTCACGGAATCGCCTATACGAGTTGGGTGGACGGGGTCCGTGTGAAGAGTGAGGCCCAACGTTGACGGAAGCTCCGCCAACTTGCGTCCCTGTTTTACTTCACGCCGGTACCCCCAGACTCGACTGGGGGCGTTGAAATTGCCAACAATCAAGAGGTGGTCCCAACCGGCAACTCTTAGCGCACGGCTAAAAAGGTCGGAGAATGATACACTCGGCAATTTGGGTGTGCAGTAGACATTTAGAATGTGCAATGGTGAGTCCTGTTTGCGGAGGGGGAGGAGAGTCACCATTACATGGGAAAACTCAAGGTGGAGGTCTAAGTCGACCATATTTGCAGTATAATTTTTATGAACGCATATACGAGACGAGGGGTCCTGCTGAAACGTCGTATAGTTTGTTAAGGTGGTGCCCCTTCCTGGCTCTTGAAGGGCCACCACGGCGGGCATATGCTCAAAAGTTGAAAGGAAAAGCAGAAGGTTGGCCCGCTTAGTACGAGACCGTAGTCCTCGACAGTTCCATTGAGTTACAATGACAGGATATGCCAATTTAGATAAGGAGGAACGCCTACACCGAGGTTGTCCCGCCATGTTCGGATTTAGGGGTTAGAGGAGGGAAGGTAGGTGTCCCGGAGCCAGCAACCAGGGGCTGAAATTCAGCTCCTGATAGGGGGCAGCTATCCTCATCATCTTCCAGATCAATTGATCGACGCGACGATTTGGAGGGCCGGCCGGATACATCTTTAAGAAGACCGGCCCGGCGAGACTTGCGGGTGAGATTCGCGACATGTTGGGCAATCATGGTAGGAAGGGCCTCCATGACCTTGGCAATGATGCGTTACATTGCCGTCCCGATAAGGGTCTCGAATTTGGCGTTAAGACGGGCTTCAAGATTGGCCACAAAGGCGTCCGACGTCACCGGCACCGCCGCGTCGCTCTTCATGGCTATTGCTAGGGATGCAGATTGCGGGGGAGCAGCGGTTTTAGCTTCTAAGGCTTCAATTTTGGCAAGTAGCATCTCGTTTTGGACCCGGAGAGATGCTGCCAAGTTGTGAAGCTCGGCGTCGGTCGCCGAGCTAGGGGAAGGAGAACGTGGTTGAGAGGAGGAGGCAACCCTGCCCGAGCCGCTCACCTGTTTTCCCGTTTTGACCGCAGTTGCCCAGGCACCGGTCTCGCCTTGGTAGTGAGCTTGCTTCCCCGATCCGCCGTGTGGGGGCGGTGGTGGCGCTTGGTCGCCCTTAGCGTCACGGCCGCTTGGGGGCGCTTGCTTCTTGGAGTTGGTGACGTCATCGCGGGGAGCTGAGTCACCGCCGGTGGCGCGATGCTGCTGACGTGGCTTCTTCCTCGTCGCGCCAGGTTTTCTGCCCTTTTGGGCGGCCATCTTGGTGTAGAGGCGGTACTTGGCGGTACAGTCTCTGGAGTTTGTGGCATGGCCGCCACCACAAACAGCACATTTCGGATTGCACTCATGAGGGGCCCGCAACCCTTCCACGAAAGGAGCCTGCAGTCCACACAGGCCGCACTTGTCTTGCATTGGATTTGGGCATGAGTCTGCTCTATGGCCCACGGTGCCACACACACCACAGGCAGGGATAGTGCATAGGTATAGGGCTGCGCTTGGACAATCTCCGAGTTGTAGTTCACTGTCCGGGGCCTCAGTTTTCCGGCAAAAGTCAGGCGAGCGTTATTGGAAGTTCCAAATTTACGAATTTCTAAGATGGTGCCATGCCTCCACTCGATACCGTCTTTCAGAGTTTCCCCTGTTTCTTGATTTCCCACAGGGATGACGCCGTAGCAAATTTCTTCGCCATTTTGCTTGAGGTGGCCTCGCAGTGGCATGACTCCCTGAGCCGATTTGATCAAGAAATCACCAAGCAGGCGGTCCGCCACGTAGGCGTTCTTGGTGCTCGCAATGAGTAGATTTTGCTCGCGGGACAAGACGAAGCTGAGTTCCGCCGCCATTTGCGCGCCGAGGTAGGCACGCAAGGCCAGGCCCAGCTCACCATATTTGAAGGCATTCCCGATGGCCACAGCGGCTCGGGGCTTGATGATCACGACGAAATCGTCGAGTTGGAACTTGGGGAGAGGTTTGGGCTTCCATGTTGATTTAAGTTGGCGGTCCTTGGCCACACGCGAGACGGTACCGTGCTGAGGTGAGGTCGACTTGCGGTTGTCGTTGTGGCGTCTGCCGTCATTTTGGCGTTCCGGCGCTGAGAGCGGCTCTCAACGAGACGCAGGAGATTTTCGTTCCGGAGCTGATCCGATGTTGCCAAATTGGGTTCCTTGGCTTGAGGAATCGTCGACCAGGCCATGGCCTCCGGGTCGTAGCCGCGTTGAAGTGGGGAGTTCGCCATGTTGGTGCGGAGAGCGGCTTCTTCGACACGGGTGGCGGTGCAGCCGTTAGGCTTAGCGGCGGCGCCACCAAGCACGAGTGAAAGTCCACTCTAAATTGGCGAAAAATTTGGCCCACCTGGATGAAAGTGATGTCCCTGTGTGCCGGGCAACTTGCTGCGTCCGATGGATGCAAAATTGGCAGGGTGCGACGAATTCGTCCGTGGCTCCTGTCGAAAAATGACGGAGCCGAGGTAACATGCATCCGATCGCTTCACTCGCCGGACGCGGACCTCTCTTCAAGGCGAGCGTCTGGACTGAAAAACTTTACTGTGGTCCTGCAAGACGCGCTTAGTGCGTAGCAGTCGTCTCCCACGTAGGGTGCGACAAGGAGTACCTGGCGGCCGTTTCGCGGGCCTGCTGGACGGCCCATTGCTGGTCGGCGAGCAGCGAGCTTCTGAGGGACTTCTCCCACTTGTCCGAGGTAGAGTTAGGAAGAGTGTTTCTACACTTTCAGAGCAAGTGTGCGAGTGTCGCCGTGTCTCCGCATGAGGAGCACGTGTCGCCGGGGTACCCGTCGGGATAGAAAACGTTGAATTTGGGGGGTTTGGGTACAAGTAGGTCTGTAGTAAGCGTAGTGTTAGCGCCTGCGGCCTGTTAAGTTTGGGGTGTTGTGGCGTAAAGGAGCAGCGCCCCAGGTAGAAGTGTTTTGTGATTTCGCTGTGCGTAATAAGCGCCTCAACGTTGTCCTCTAGCCGGGCGAGATGGGGTCACCAGGGGACGGCGCAGTCAATGAGTGCGCACGCTACGTCGTGGCCGATCTCGTTGAGATTGGACGGGGCGCCCGACCGTGATAGGCGGGGAACCAGATGACGGTGCGGTGCTTGAGGCTGCCCGGGTCCGCGCTAGGCAGGATGCGTAACGCCTGGTCGGAGACGACGCCACGTCCGAAGGCTTTAATGACCGGTCTGGAGTCGCTGTAGATCCCTTCCTGTTTGCCGTCGAGCACAGCCAGGGCTATGGCTACTCGCTCTGCCGCCTCGGGGTCTCGGGTGAGGATCGTGGCGGAGTTGAGAGTCCGCTGCGTGGATGAGACAGCGACCGCGGAGAAGGGTCGGTTTTTGCGGTAGGCGGCGGCTTCCACGAACGTGACGTCGTCCGCTGTTACGTCTAGGCGCTGGAGAAGGGCAGTCGCTCGGCCAACGCGCCTGCCCTTGTTGTGGTCAGGATTTACGTTTCACAGAATAGGAGCAATCGTGATGAATTCTCGGATCTAAGGCAAGCGTCTGATGGTGTATTTAAGGCTTTCGCCTTAAAATATTTTCGTCAGGGATGGCTGGTATCCCGTAAGCAAGGAAAGATGCAATGGCAGAAGGTGAATAAAAAAACGAAATAAAGATAGAACGAAAGAAAGAAAGAAAGAAAGGAAGAACGAAAGAAAGAAAGAAAGAAAGAAAGGAAGGAAGAAAGAAAGAAAGAAAGAAAGAAAGAAAGAAAGAAAGAAAGAAAGAAAGAAAGAAAGAAAGAAAGAAAGAAAGAAAGAAAGAAAGAAAGAAAAGAAGAAAGAACAAACGTTAGGTTCGATGCCTCTTTCATAGGGGCCGGTAGAACACGAAAGTGAAACGTGTCTTCACAGAAGCTGTTGGATGTTTGCTTCGTGAACTCGCGCTCGGCACGCGCTCAGCTTCGGAAAGGCGAGTGGCAGAGTTCCTTGCGTGCGCGGCGAACGCACGAAGGCGTTCTGCTTCACGCCGGCGTGTCCCTTGCCAGACCAACGCGAGAATCACCCGTCGACGTCGTAGCCTTTCTGCGTCGCTTAGTGATGCAATTTTTTTTTGTTGGTGCCATCCAAGCGAAGGAGTAGGCGGCGTGTAAGCACTCTCGATGTATGCTGAAGCTACACTCTGTAGGTGACGAGGTGCCACAGGTTAAACCGACGCGAAATACCAACCATTCCAGAGCTTGCGCAGATCAATTTTTGTCTTCATTATTTTTTTCGCGTTAGTGCTCCCTTCAGTTGATAGTCGGCCTTCCTGTTGTCCACTTCTATTCTCTTGTGTCCTGTCTGCACGCCTCACCCCCTTTTTTTGCTTAATCAATCCTTGCCAACTTGCTCAGCTTTCTGTCGTTCTAAGCTTCATTTCTAGTACACTGAGCCCTTTCCCATGTTCCGCTACTTATCAGCACAATCCTGCTTCGTTAGCTTCCTTAATTGCGATGTGTATCTTCCGCGCTAGAACCATGTCGTGGTTTACTCGTAATCGTGTCGTCCCATTGGAACTTCAAATGATGTGTGGCTTCCTTCAACCATCAACTGGAAATGCCAGGAGGATTAGTGCCATTCTTTCCGCTGAATCATGGCGCCAAGTTAGGTTCTGCCAGGAGTGTTTAAAGGTCTGTTGCGCGGTCCTGGGAGATGGTCGCCATAGGAATCGCCTTTACGCCGATTGGAACAGGTTAGCCGTGCTACAGGCGGACTTCCCGTGGAGGATGAAACGTCGTACGAAGTAGGAGGAAACACTTTTCTAATAATTCACCATCAAATAACGTACTGGGTCTCGGAGACGCCATCGTAAGTGATACCCATAGAAAAACCCTTGCTTCAGGTCCTACGCACTGTTTTAAGCCTAACATAAAACCCGTTGACGTTTTAAGCACACCGCGCTGCATAACCAGGTTGGTCTCGGAAGAAGAACGCTCGCGCTGTATTTCAGACTGCATTGCAAGCATTAAACAATCAAATTCTCAGTTTAAGACGTCCGACCCTCTCCGACCGTTAGTTAATTACTTTGTGGAGCATAAACTTAGACCAGTAATATCTGACAAGGAAGGTTATTTCATAATTATTCCAGATGACATGTTTTCAGAAAAAGCGATTTCAGCCATAGAAAAGAATTTGCAGCCAGTAAAACTCAAGCCTTCGGTAGTTAAGCAACGTGCGGTTGACCTCCTGTCAAGACATACTCTTGATAGGGTTGTCTGTAATGTCAAGAAAGCAAAATCCCTCACCTTCGAACTGTTTTTCTCGGCGAAGACCCATAAGCAAGAAATTCCATTTCATGCTTTAGTGTCAGAGAAAGAGACGTGGCAGTTCTGTGCCACTATTTACCTACATAACAGCTCAGCTTCACTAGTTCTTTCAGACCCCTTTTGCTTGCGTAATTCTCAAGCACTAGTTCAGTATTTGAGACAGGAAAATCGTTGTGATTGTACAGCTTTTGGTATGGATATCGAAGACCTGTATTACTCCTTGCCGCATGACGGGTTGCTGAATTCCGTAAATCAGTGCATTAAAGAACAAGTTGAAGAGTCGGCTTATATTGACAGATGCGGTGTTTCCACGGGAGCTTTTCTAGCAATTCGTTCAATTTACTTAAAATCGACGCTGATTGGGTGGAGAGATGCTGTGTTTCTGCAGAAATGAGACATTTGTATTGGCTCAAAGGTTGCCCCCTATAGCGATATTTACCTGAGTAACGTTCACAGCTGCTTAGAGAAAGCCTTAGGTGATTGCGTCATCAAGGTATTTCGTTACGTTGATGATTGCCTGATTTTCTGCAATAGGGAAGAATTCGATTCCGCTGCTACCTCAGTAACTGAGCAATTTAGACTTTCTAGAGGAGGATTAACGTTTACCAAAGAATGTCCTCAGCGATTCGTAATTCAGTTTCTAGATATTTGCTTGGTCTTCGAACAAAATCACGTTTGTTGGCAGTACTCCCCAAGATCTTCGAAGCCGTTGTTAAATTTTCAATCCAAGCATTCCAATGTAGTAAAAAACGGAATTGACAATGTCGTGCCTTAAGTCTTCTCTCACCAGACCCTGAATGCACAAAATAAGCGCCGATTTTAATGCACTGGTCCGGCGCCTATTAGAAGCAGGTTATCCTAGCGTAGCAGTGGCCACTGTGGCTGAACGCCTGAAGAAGTCGGTTTCGAGGGGAAGGGACATGATTACAGAAAGCAGTAATAGAAAAAAAAGAGTAGTGGCTATTCCGTACATTCATTCAGTATCGCACACGCTTAAAAAAGTTGCAAGCAGATATGATGTTAATGTTGCGTTCACTGCTCTCAATAAGCTAGATAAGATATGCGCTGCCGTGCAGAGGAAAAAGGAGCAAGTAAAAGGTGAAAAAAGAACAGACATTTGTCCAGTGAAGCACAATAAGAACAACAGTTTTACTGACTGTCGTATGGATGTGGTTTATAAAATTCCCCTTAGCTGTGGCCAGTTCTACGTAGGGCAAACGGGACGGTGTATCAATCAGAGGCTAATGGAACATAAAAGGTCGTTAACCGGTGGATCGCCTTCTAATCTTTCCCTTCATTGCCAAGATTGTAACTGCACGCCGAAGTTAGCTGAATGCGCGATATTGTACAGGCATGAGAATGAAGATACGCGTCTTATGGTAGAGGCAATGTATATGTATAATGGTGGAAGTGCGTGCATGAGTCAGCCTTTGATTACTTTACATAAGGAAGAGATTAAGTGTTTTAACAGCTGTGTCTCACGTAGACCGGCACATGTACCTGACTGACACGTGGTGATACCATTCCAGAGCTTGCGCAGATGAGTTTTGTGTCTTCTTTCTTTTTTGCGGCTCAGTGCTCCCTTCAGTTGATAGTCGGCCTTCGTGTTGACCACTTCTCTTCTCTTGTGCCCTGTCTGCACACCTCACCCTCTTTTTTGCATAACAAACCATGTGCGCAAAGTGCCAACAAGCTACACCGCGTTGTAGCCTCCGCAGTGCTTTGACTACAGATGCGCTACAGACTATGGAGACCGAACCACTACATCGTGTCACGATGCAGTACTTCGGTTCACTGCTCCTATCTCCATCTGACTTGCAGCACTGCGGAAGGTGCAATGTCTACACAGGTAATATTTTTGCACAGCTGTATATAAGTCCGGGCGTAACTGGCCGTTTATTGGTATACACAAGAGAATTTTATTTTTGATCACTATGTGATACAGTACAGCGATGTACGATGTACCGATGTGCGATTCCTGTGGGTGCGAGGAGAACATCGAGCACCTACTGTGTACCTGCCTATTGTGTACGGCTCCCTCTGCGGGAAACCTTACACCGACTGGACGTAAGACCACTCACCGAATCAAATATACTTGGACCGTGGCCACACCCGTCACTGGCACGAAAAGCGAATCGCGCATTAGTGCAATACTTGAAGTGCACCAGTTTAAGAGACCATTTATAGTCTCCTTGTGCATAGTGTCCCGTCCAGAGACACTCAGTGCTCACTCTCTCCCTTTTTCCTCTTTCTATTCCCCTTTCCCCCACCCCAGGGCAGGGTAGCAAACTGGATGCTCTTCTGGTTGACCTCCCTGCCTTTCGTGTCCTTGCTTTCTCTCTCTCTCTCTCTCTCTCTCTCTCTCTGGCACAAAACGCGTGCACTTATATGGCAGAGGTTACCAGATGAGCTACTAAGCGTTGGGCAGGTAATGTATGTAAACTGTGCAAGAAACTTTTTTGCGTGCCGTATTCTAAGACATCAGCTCATTTGATAATGTCCTATACAGTGTATGGACGTTCCTGACTGAGAGTACAGTGCACTTAGAAATGTGTTGTATCTTATCATGTGAAGCCGCAGGTCTAGCTCGCTTTCCTTATATTTCACATAAAGTTATTCATGCATGGGCTGCACCCCGTTGTTTTTAAGTGTGTCTTGTCGTGCTTCTTCAGCAATATCGTGGGGTCCCGCTCTTAAACCGGTAAAGAGGCGTACTTTATTTCGTATTCGGTTGCCCTCCTCACGAAAGTAGTTTCCGGGTGCTGTTGGGATTCATCCGTTACACTTACTCACAAATAAATAAAATTTACAATATTATCTAGTGTGTATCAAATGAATATAAAAGTGCAAGGAGCATTGGCATTAAAATCTTGCGCATCAAATGCCTTGTCATATATGGTAGCTTCTCATTCCCATTACGGTAAGAATGCTATACTTCTGAGGAGCAACTTGCATAATTACATGATCAATTATTGTGATCGTTGAATATGCGATCTAAGTAAAGTATAGCATAGCTTTAGATGTGAACCAAAAATCAGATGTGACGAATATGATGCAGGAAAGGCGACGTAAGCAAAGTACAGGCAGGGTAATGCACGAAAAAGACAAAGAAGCAAAACATATCTAGAACGGCACCATCCTGTTTCACATATCCCTTCCATGCACATGGATTTTGCATGTGACTATGCATATACTTGAACAATGGACCAGCTACCTTAAACCAAAGCTTTTTTTCTACTTAAGTGGTTAAGATGCGCTAAAGTAAGAAAAATTCTTGCACTTTACAGAATCTTCGTCTCAAAACAAGTACATATGTGTCTAGGAAGATTAATTCATCGCTTCACTGGGCACTCTATCTTACGTCCAGAATTATGTCTACAGAAGCCATGAAACTAAGGGGCTTTTGCTTAACATTACATGTTCACATCCGCCAATTGATGAACAATTCGCAACGCATCTCTACCTCAACTAGCATACTTGGTTGGCAAGTAGATTAGAGAAAGCACAATTTTACATTTTTAAAATAATTTTCAATTCCAAGTTACTCTCCGGGTTCTAAGACGTAAGGTGTGCACCACGGTGTACACAGTTAAATGCCTTAATTGCTCCTTGCTTTCGCTTCAGGAGGCACGAGCGGTTCTAATGAACTGGTATCGTGAGCATGGACGTAAACGATAATGACTTCTTAAACATGGGATTCTCTTCCCTCAACCTAAAAGGAAGCCATAATTTTAAATCTAGGTGTAAAAATAGATAAAAAGGAAGACATGAAAATTTGCCTGCTTCATGTTAGCGTTTAAAATGCAGAATCACAGTGGTTTGTATTTGCACGCTTGCATTCACATGCTGTTAAATGAAAGCTCATAAAACTGTTAAATGTGTATAAGCACCTAACCAAGCATGAGCTGTTGCTTTTTATAGTGAACACAGGCACCATGCTCATTGCAAGCATGTATCATATCACCAAGCAAATATGCAATTTCATTGTAGCACTATTTTTTTATCCCATGGATATATCTGTAGAGAAGCAAGACAAAAATCAATCACTTCTCACAATTAATCAGCTTTTTTTAAACACATTTCTAACATTTCAATGACACTTGCTCCTATGTGTGTGTCTCCAGAAAGCATACTTGATTTTCACTTTCCCATCAGAGACATTACATAAATATACCGTGCTAAGATGACTGCCCAGAGCTCGTGAGAATTTTCAACTTGGTGTGACATAGTGTATTTTGATTTTGTTGACATTTAGTGAGATGGTACATCCATATACCCACATTCTAGTATTATGGTCCGAATTGCATGGCAATGTATTTTGATTCATTGGCGTTCGCTCCTCTGCACAACGTGAAGTCACGCTGGGCTGGTCCTTCGACATCCTTGTGTGCTTGCAGCTGCCTTCTTGCGTTATATACAGCGGGTGCCTGAAAAAATATCGTGTGCAGAAGTCGACACAAGGACATGGTGTAAAACAACATCAAGAGAGTCAAGGTCATGGCACTAAAAGAAAGTCTTCGCACTTAGTCTTCCTACTGAAATGAATGCGAAACATCTAAATGACTACAACAGTCAACTGCTAAACTAACTTCAATTCTTATATATAAACAAAAAATAAATAGGCGACAGTTCATCCTCGTTCGGCAGTAATGTTAAAATAATACTGCCAATAAATAGAATATTGGTCATTGTGAGATGTCATAGGTCTGTCATTAGTCCGGTCATTCGCATTTGATTGATCGATTGATCGAAAAGTTTATTATTCCACCGAGCTGGAGTGCCCGCCTCTTAACCTACACGTAGGTAAGGGGGGAGGACGAAGCAGTCCCCGCGCATTGAGGACGGTTAGTCTTCATGGCCTCAACGGCCAGGCGGATTGTTCCACGCTGGTCGTCTTCAGCCCTGCTCTGGAGCAAGGCCTCTCATGCCCCTCTACTGTCAAGGTTTTCATTGGCCCCTCGGGAGCCAGCACACTCCCATATTATATGGTCTAGCGTACATTTATGCTTACAAATTTTGCAGAGGGCGTCATTATAGTCCGTCGTCTGTGTTAAGCAGATCCAATGTGGCGATGTATAATTGTTTCCCTGGAGGCGCCGCCAAATGCGAGCGTCCTCCAGAGAGAGAGACCTATGCGTAGGTGGAAGGATTCTTCTTTCGGCTTTGTAATGATCTACAATTTCTCGGCACGTGATGATGCTTTATTTGATTCCTGGAACTGGCTGCTCTAGAGTTGCTCACGAGCTCGCCCGAGGTGCATCACAGCACCACTTGTCACGCATCCTAAGCAGGTGCCCCCCGCACCATCTCTGGCTGTGCCACTGCGCAAGCCACAATCTGGGGATCGCATCTGCAAACATGATGCTCATTATGGATGAAAATATGGTCTTCCGGTTCAAGGGATGTGACTGGATGTGCCTACAAGAAAAGGCAACAAGGCTTGTTGTGGCAAGTTTACCAATATTTCAATAATAACAGGAAAGTTTACGGCAGCCTGCATCTAAGCTCACTAAAAGGCATGAACTTATCTTCATTTATGAGGTGCGCAACGGAGTTCATTTTTCACAGAATCGACTACTGCTGCAGTTTCAAATCTAGCATTTTACATTCTTGCAGGCATGTAAAAGTTGCAGTTAGACCGCAGTTATTAGTTTATTAGACCGACTCTTTGTTTTGTGTACGACAGACGACTGATAACACAGAATTCACGCAACGTTTTATTTTGATATCTAATTTCTCTACTAAGCATATTAAAGCGATAACCACATTTTGATTTGCCATGCAGTAGCAAGATGCACACATTACGCTTGTAACCCCCAGAGGAAGGGTGATTTAGCTGTTCATACGACGTAACTCTGAAGTGCCAACTCATATTAGCAAATGCAAAGGCATGCACAAAACAATAAGAGTATGCAAAGGGCCCCTGAAATTGTAATTCCACACAGCAGCCGTTATATACGATGCCTATGCATAACTCCCTGCTTGACAGTTCACCGAGTTCGTAGACATAAGCACCCTTTCAGATTTGCACCATGCTCGAAAATCGCAACAGGAGACATATATCAGACATATAATCACACCATTTCAATACATGAGCAGAAACAGTTCTGTGTTAGGGCTAAACACCACGAGGGCGATTTAGTGCGCGACGGCGATGAGCGAAGGCTTCGAGCGACAAAGAAGCAACAGATTGCTCGGTTCTGGAAATCAAGAAATCGTCACTCGTCTCCCGGAAGCGCTATGAGCGACTAGCCAATAGAGCGAAGCCGGAACTGGATGTACAACGCTCAAATGCTACCGATTGTCGCGCGGAACGAGCAAACGACTGAATTTTTATACGTGCAAGGATAACAACCTACTGCAAGACCTTCGGAAATATTTTATGCAACTTTTTTACAGTACATCAACTTAAATTACTAAATCACGCGTCACGCTAGTTTCGACGCATGTTTGCAGCCCTCATACCGGCAATTGCGGGCAGGCGTCGCTCAATATCGTCGCTCGCACGGAGTACGACTTCTAGGCGACGAGTGGACGCTGTAGCGCGCAAGATCGCTTATATGGTGTTTATACTTTATTCAGCATAAAACGTGGATTCCTCACATGTTTTCAGTAAGTTCAAGATAACGCGCCCGATTGACCTCTTGCGGCAAAGTTTCAAACTAACACTGGTGCTGCAGTAACTTCAGTGGTCGCAGATTACCAATGGGCGAGACACCCTCAAGCGCGTGGCTTACTTGTAACTAAAGCATGCCGCCAGCAAATTGACCCCTTCTGTTATGCGACTCCTTATTTCAACAGCGTTCCGTACACAGTAGACTGCCAAACTGAATAAATTCAAACACGCAAAACGCACGCCGATCACGCTCCGCATACGCTCGAAATAATGGGCTGTTGAACAAACCATTTTTAGCGTCCACTCGCCTCACGCCTTAATGAACATACCATGGTTCTCGCAGCGCTGGCGATTTTGAGAGCTCTTACGGCTAGCGGCAAGTAATAAAATCACATGCTGTTATCGCGGCGACTGGATTTTTCGATTAACATCGAGAGACACAGCGCGCTTGCCTAGTCCGTTGTCAACCGCGTTGGCTAAGCTCCGTGACGACTTCCTGGCGATAGCAGGTCATGTACGCAGAATGGGCACCTAAGTTAGAATTCACTTACCGTGGAGGATTTGTTGTTATATCCAATGAATGATGAACGACTATGGTGTTTTCGCAGCGACGCAAGATGGCTGACACACGATCTCCCTTGGATAGTCCATAGAATAAAGACCAACTGTAGAGAAGGGAAACTGTACCTTTGGCAGTGGTACGAAAATACCAGGAGGCGAAAGTTTTTTTTTTCTTTTTTTTTAGAGCAAAATCCAATATGGCCGTTTTGCGCTGGTCGCGTGCGCTGGTACGCGCCGTGGTCGCGTATGCCTCATTGCCTAGGCTGCCGCGTAGCTGGTGCGTTCTAATTGCCAGGAGACCAAAGAGCCTCTACTGAAGCCCATACACACAACCCACAAGTGAGTGAACAGGACGTGCGGTTTTATTGGCAGAAGAAAAGCGGTGCACCTTCTCGTACAAGAGCAGAAATAAAATGTGCATCTCGAGATACGCTGCGAAGCTCACTTAAGCCGTCGCACATGGGGGTCTGGTAACGAGCGACAATCAGCAGCGCAAGCAAATTGGACAGCGCCCCACCTGTTTGCCTCGACATTCGCCGTAACTTGCATTGCGAAGCAATCAGGGGACGCAGGCATCTGCTGCCGCAGCCAACAGAGCGACATGGACTACCCGGCATTTTAGCGTTACCTCCTTTCCGACCTGCACGTTTGTTTTTGTTCTTTCGCGTACCGTTAATGTGTGACTCGCACTTGGTGCCTCACATTCTCAATATGGGCATGGTCGGTTTGGTGGGCATTACCATTTTGCAGCCACTTTTGCAAAGGCTTTTCCACCCATGTGGCTATCAACTTCATACACTTCGGATCATGTAATCACTTATGCTGGTTTCCGTTCGTGCCACATCACGTCTGATGAAGGCCCACAAGCACAATTTTCCCACTGCTGCAGCATGAAAGGTCGAACGGGGAGCACCAATTATGGTGTGTGTAAATTGGGAGTCATTGTCGCTGTGTGGACTGCAGGGGCCGATGGTTATCTCGCGAGACTTTTGCCCAATGCAG
Source organism: Dermacentor variabilis (assembly GCF_050947875.1). Lineage (NCBI taxonomy): Eukaryota > Metazoa > Arthropoda > Arachnida > Ixodida > Ixodidae > Dermacentor > Dermacentor variabilis. The sequence continues at coordinate 19,112,545 of NC_134573.1, read as the reverse complement.
CTGACCAGATCGTCACATCCACGAAACTTAACATGGCAACCATGATCAAATGAGACTCGGTATTCAATCATTGCATAAGGTTCAGACAATACACCGTACATTGGCTAAGATCCACATAACAACAGTGAGCATTCACGCACTGTAGGTCGCTTACAGAACATTCAGCTATCCAACTTAAGGCACAGTGCTTGCCTTCGTCGCACATGGCAGTCTAGTAACGAGTGACAACCAGCGGCGCAAGCAGATTGGACAGTGTCCCACCTGTTTGCATCAACAGTCGCTGTAAGTTGCAATGCAAATCAATTGGGTGATGCACGCATCTGCTGCCATAGCCAACACAGCGACATGAGCTACCTGGCTACGTGCAGGTTGGAAAGGAGCTACCTCCTTTCCAACCTGCACGTTTCTTTTTGTTCTTTCGGGGGCGTTTAATGGCTTGCTCACACTTGGTGCACCACCTGCTCTCAATATAGACATGGTCTCTTTTGTGGGAATCGCCATTTTGCAGGCCTTTTTACCCATGTGGATATCAACCTCATACACTTCGGACCATGTAATCACGTATGAAAGCCCCCATTGACACAAGTTCACGGCCGAGGAAGGCCACAAGCAAAATTTGCACACTGCTGCAGCAGGAAAGGACGGAACGGGGAGCATCAATCACGGTGCGTGTAAACAGGGAGTCTGTGTCGCTGTGTGGACTGCAGGAGCAGATGCTTGCCCTGAGAGGCTGTTGCCCAATGCAACTGACCAGGCAGCCACATCAGAGAAATGTTACACGGCAACCATGATCAAGTGGTACAGTATTGAAATAAGGCTATGCAAACAAATCACTGCAGCATACCTCTAACATAACGCATTGGCACTATACACTATACATTGGCTATTATCCACATGACAACAGTGAGCATACACGCACACGGGTCGCTTACGGCACATTCAACCGTCCGACTGCAGGCACAGTGCTTGCCTTCACCGCACTTGGTGGTCTGGTAACAAGCAACAACCAGCAGCGCAAGCATATTGAACAGTGTGTCCTACCTGTTTGCACAGACAGTCGCCACTGAAGATGAGCAACTTCATTGCAAAGCAATCGGGTGACGCAAGCATCTGCTGCCGCAGCCAACATAGCGACATGAAGTACTTGCCAATTCAGCGTTACCACCTTTCTAAGCTGCGCATTTTTTTTCGCTCTTTCGCGTGCCGCTATTGTGTAACACAAACTTGGTGCCCCAAATTCTATAAATATGGGCATGGTCGGTTTTGTGGGCATCCCCATTTTGCAGCCACTTTTGCGGGCCTTTCCACCCATGTGGACATCAACTTCATAAACTTCAAACCATGTAATCACGTATGTCTCCGTCGACGCCAAATCGTGGCTCAGGAAGGCCACAAGCAGAATTTGCACACGGCAGCAGCAGGAAAGGACGGAATGGGGAGCACCAATCATGGTGTGTGTAAATTCAGAGTCTATGTCGCTGCGCTGACTGCAGGAGCAGGTGCTTACCTCGAGAGACTGTTTCCCAATGCCACTGACCAGGCTCCCACATACGAAAAACGTAACACGGTGACGAGTACCAAGTCGGACAGCAGCGAAACAAAATTCCGCAATAGATCACTTCAATGTAGCTTGCGCAAAAAGACAGGCTGTCGAGCAAGAATAACAATTCTGAACGAGACTAGGAATTATACCAATGAGAAAGCTTGCATTCAAGAAAGAAGCCACTCTACCTTGCAAGCACTGAAAGCCAAAAACATTAAGAAAAGTTTAATGCTACATAGCACACAGTGCAAATGTTAGTGCAAGACACATGCCAATGCCGCATCAGCTATTTCAGGAGAGGAATTGCACATGGCAACGTACACTAGAAAATACTGCTACACATATGTTATGCTACTAGACAGCGAGTGGTATTAAGTATGAGCAAAGAATTGGTTGACCTTTAAAGTTTGGATGATGAAGAGGAATGATCTTTACCAAGAATGTGGAATGAAAAAGCATGCATTCATTGGAAAAAAATGTTACTTGGCACAAATGGTATTTGACAAGGCCAGGAAGCTCATTAAGGAAGGGCAAGCTGACGGAACTCTTTTGGCCAGCGTCGTCTGTGCTTGTTCAGAGGTTGCAGGTACATCTGAAGACACATAATTTTTGTTGTTGAGGTACGTGGATGACTCGGCCAATATCTGTGCTGGTGGAATGATGGCAGAGGCTCTTTTCACTCTTGACACAGTCGTCTGTAGACTTGATATCTCATCCAAATACTTCTAGAAGAACTTCTTTGTTCGTGGTGTAAAGCCTTGCGAGTTCGGCTTCAGCCCCTTCCTCTTGGTGTAGATGGGGGCTCCTGTAATGACCAAGATGTGCTTGGCACAGACTCTGTTGGGGCACAACAGTAACGCATGAGATACAGCAGAGATTATCCAAAGTCATGTAGTGTTTTCTCTTATGTTCGAAACAATTATACTGAAGTTAAATACGAACAAATGTTCCTATCATCTGCTTAAACAAATTACATGTATCCAAAGACTAGTAAGCCAATGCAGCATATATCAAGCATATTTATTTCTGAACCAAGTGTTGTTTACCTTTTGGTAGCAGCCAAAGTCCACACAATGACCTTGTTGTAGCAGGCAGCAACTTCTCTTTAGTGCGTGGAGTTTGTTGCTTTATACTGGTGCCATCCTCATTACTGCATGTCTGGAACAAAAATTTTGAATGCATCAGAAATTGAATAAGCACAAGTTTGCAATATGACCTGCGAAAAGGTGTGACATATACATCGTAATGGTTTGTGACTACAGAGCACATGCAAATGTACACTGTTTGTTGTAGGATGCTTAGCAGCATGGTAAATAAATATTTCTACTCTCCGTAAACTTGATGTCTGCCTAACTACAATGCATGTCAACAGCTTAAGTATTATTAAGATCACAAATGAGAACATTTGTGCGCTCATTTATGCACCAGAAGAGATCACACTGCTGGTTTCACAAGCAAATGCATGAAAGACATGAAGCTATTAGAAATGATATTCTTTTTCTGCGTGAACGTGTTGCACCACTTCACTACTACAAAAATAAATGTCCTCAGCTAAACCAAACTGCACAGCAAGAACATTTGGAACCAACAGATATGAAATATGGGTCAATTATCATGCGTGAAACTGTTTGATACATTAAATTCAGCACTTTAGCTTCAGTTTATCAAAGGGGTATTCGGTTCGGTGGACGAAAGTACTTGCATGCGGCCTCGACAAAAAAAATACATTGATAAGACTACTCTGTCACCCATGGCTACGGCTACAACGAGATAAAGAATGTGACGCAAGTTTCGATATCGCTTTCTCTTTCGTGAATTCGCAACTAAAAGTTTATTTCGCAAACTGCAGTGGAGGGTCCTGACTGCCCATATGTAATGCAGCATCTAGTTCGTTAACTTGTCTCCACCTGTACGTTAACGAGAGCAATATTGCATAAGGATTCAGGTAGCGATATTAAATGACTCACCCGTACTGCTGTCCTAGAATAGGGTTCCCGTTCCGAGGCAGATGCATGGCGCACGACCGAAACGAAGCTTTCGGGCTTACATGTCCGCTTGCAAACACGTCCCTTCATCACAAGTTCACTAACGGGAGACATCGAAGCGCAATAAACTAGTTTTAGCAACAAAGAAGCAACCAGTCTAAGCATTGGTCTAAGTGTACGAACGAATGAATCCGTGCTTCCATGCACTCGAAAATACCGGTACAAATTTTAAATCCAGGCCAGAGGTCACGTGGAAGATCGATGATGCTGAACACTATTTGCGTTTTTAGTGACAAAAAACAGTAAACTTACTAATGAAATGTACAGTATCTAATTAGTAATGATAATTGTATGGCTTATTTTATGTCATAAACATGCTTCGGTATTGTAGGAGAAAGTATGCAAGAAAAAATTGCGCTTATTAAGGCGCCCCTAGCGGGAGATATTGAAACTAACTCGAGCATCCCTCGAGTGCTCCTACTACGCTTGTTTCATTAGCAGCAGCGCGCGGTCGATTTTTTCGCCCTCTGTGGCCATTCCTTGAACCTGAGAGTGTGCGGGGCTTGGGATAGCCTTCGTTGCAGCTCGCTGGACGGATCACCTTTCTCCGGTGCTGTACTGTTCCGCGACGTTGAGCGCGCGCACGGTGGAGCAACTCCGAATGAAAAAGTAGAGCGCTCGCTACGCATTCCTTTCAACTGTGGCTGCCTGTTCTCTTAGAAGCAAAATGGTGTGTTCTTTGCTCAACGTGCGTGAGTAATACACCGCCATGTTAGGGGCCAGCTTCCTACAGTTGAAGATGGCGTTACGTTTTGTTCTTTATTGCCGCAAGAGTAGAACGGGCATTCTACTCTCTCTCTCTGGAGGGCAGACTGAAAAGCACATTCCACTCTCCACTTGGTGACGGAGTGAACAATGCATTTCACTCTACTCGACATTTTGCGAGAGTAAAACAATGCTTTGAAGAGTAAATCGGCCCCTTCACTCCTGCGATACCCTCTCTAGTTTTTAGAGTGTATAGTCTGCCTGAGGCCTTGTGATTTCAGGACATTAGGGTAGCAGAAATGCGTCCCCTGTGCAGACCAAGTAGGGACGGCTCAAAGTATGGCTGGTAGCTTGACAGAGGGCGCGCAAGCATTCAGGAAATCTTTCTTATCGCAATAAATGTAGGGTAATGTACAATTTTCTTCAGTAAAGTGTGAGGCTAGTGCTTTGAAATGCTGATTTCCGAAAATTGTTATTCGGCATTTTTATCTGTTTCTATATCCTCCCCAAAAATTGAAAGCACGCGTCCAACCGTTGCTACCACGACTACATGACGCGAGTAAAGCCACCTCTTGCCAGCGGCTTAGAAATATCCTCCAATGCATTTCTACACTTGATTTCATATCCTCTTCTGCGCCAAAGCGATGTAATATTTTAGCTTCCCTCAAACTATTTCAACAATCCACTTGTCCATTTTACAACCAGATGCGGCACTGTTGTACTTCTTTGTGTACTTCACGGTAGAAATGGAACATTGCTTTGACATAAAACAAAGTATATATAATATATTGGAGGAGATCTTGAAACAACTGTCAAAAGATGGCTTGACTCAGATAATGTAGGTCTGCGAGAAATGGCGGGACACGTAGATTTCGCTTACTCAGGGTCACATAGAAGGAGTTAAATGCACACTTAAATAGTTTTCAGAAACAAATATTTCAGAGCAGGTTTCATTATCTATTGAACAGCATCGTATAGAAGTACGTATAATCAAGATACATTATATAATATAACAAGCTATGTTTTACATCTATAAACAAAGTAACAAAACGTTCTTTCTGGCATGTGCCACCTGGCTGTTGATAAGGGAAAGGTATGGTATGGTATTCCTTATGCGATGGCGCACACCCACTGTGGGGGATTGGCCATATGACAAAAGCTTTTGTCCTCCTCCTCTTTCTCATCATCATCAGCTTTGCTGAGCCAGTGCTCATTGCATTATTCTATTTATAGGTTCCTGCCCTGCGTGGAACTATGGCACTGGCCTTTTTGACTTCCTGTTTTGTCGGAAGCAATGCCTTTCTTTGTGAAAAGCTTGGTGGACCGGTATGTATACAATGTTTTCTGTTTAGATTCGCTGAGCTCCAGAGAGAAAAGTTCATGCATTAATATTTATCTCATCATATAGTAACCGTGCATATGACCACGTTGAGCCCTGAGTTCGGCCGTCTGCGTCCGAGCGCACAATTTAGTAAACTTGTGTTCGCGCGGGTGCTGCTACTTCAGGGCGGATGCTCAGCGCACAGCTCAGCTCTCGCCCTGCGCGCTTGCACCGCCCGCTCTCTGCACCGGCCGTCTGAGCGCGCACACATGGCGCCCAAACGCAGGCACAAATTTTGCAGCTGCCGTATGTTCTACGCTTTAAAAAGATAACAATTTAGAATACCGTTTGAACCAGTGCGGTACAATAGGTATCCAAGTTTAGTATTCATGAGTGTATATCTAAGCAAAACATCTACAAGGTTTAATGTATAACTAATAATATTTGGGCCTTTACGAGCCAAAACCACTTTTTGATTATGAGGCACGCCGTAGTGGAGGACTCCGGAAATTTTGACCACCTGGGGTTCTTTAACGTGCACCTAAATCTAAGCACACGAATGTTTTCGCATTTCGCCCCCATCGAAATGCGGCCGCCGTGGCCGGGATTCGATCCCGCGACCTCGTGCTCAGCAGCCCAACACCATAGCTACTGAGCAAGTATAAAGGTCTTGCCCTCAACGGTTTATTGACGAGGAAATAAGCAACTGGAAAATGAATTTACAGAAGTTTTGTAGAGACCCTCCAATGTTCACATTTTAAAAGTAACGTTAATGTCCCTGTGCCCTAAATCACTGTTATCTTCATTCAAATGACTTTAAGTTATGAAATAGCGAAATAGACATATGCAGCTAGCACATGATACTCTATTGTTTGGCTGTTAAGTTAGCCACCAGAAGTCAGAGTTATTCCTTGATCCAGCTGTGTACTTGTTTACTCACACATTTAGCTGCTTGCAAAAATTATAAACAATTAATAAAATATTAGAGCCTTCCTGCCGAAGCCAACGAGATCTTGAAAACATACAATATTTTAAAATGTAGCATATTTTATGTTATCAGAAACCAGAAAGTATATCGTTTGCTTTATGTAAGTGTTCTTATGGACAAGATCGGATGCTTTCAATCGTTTTTTTTTTCTTATCATCGCCCTCTTGATGGTGTTTTCAACAAAATTGCGCCTGCTTACGCCACTGATGGATAAGCAAGCTCTTACAAATCACGTGCTTCGCATTAGAAGAAACTTCGGTTCCGAAATACAACGTATAGTTACCGCAAGCGCCGAATATAATATTATTACATGACACGGCACAAACCTTGCCATGAATTCCGTGGGGTGCTAGAAAAAATTTGTAGGAACTTTGAGCTTCGCCTTTAAGAGTGGAACGCGACAACATTCAAAGACCTCTAACTGCTTCTCACGTTTCCCGGCAAGCGGAGCGTCTGTAATCGTAAAGTTTTCCAGGAAACGCTCGCCGCGTACGCTATACACGAAGACGTGCTTTGTGGTAGAAACGCGGCCTCTTGCGTAGGCTGCGATGGAGGCGAGCGCCAGCTGAAGGCATCGTAGGGAACCGGCCGCGTCGCTCCGTGGCCCCCAAGGCACCCGCGTGCCGGTGCGCGCAAATGGCGGACGCTGCGGCTTGTATGTGAATGGTAGAAACGATGGAAAATACGTTTCTCAGATTTTTCGCGCATTATAATTATGTTTTCTCGTATAGTGCGATTACAATCCGAGACCTATCACGTTTGTAGGTTGTGTGTAAGGCATAGTTTACTATTCTTTCACGTATTTTAGCATGAGCAATTCAATTACTGCGGTTAATTTTTGCGTCAGATGGAGGACCTGGGTATGGGGTGCTACGAAAATACTTTTGTCGAAACGACGCCCGACACTGAACACATACGCGAGACGCTGGACGCCGACGCCGGATTTTCTGCGACACGGACTCCTTAACGTTGTCGCATTAATACGGACTATGTAGCTTCTCAGTCGCAGCGATATTCTTCGAGTTTCCACTTCTGGCATGCGCGGGCTCCCGGAGCGCATTCGTTTTTGTTGAGTTGCTCTGTCCACTGCACGGTGCATTTCCGCCGGGCGTTCGTTCTTATAGAGCTGGATGGCTCTGCCTACCGGCGAGCTGTCACAGCCAGCCAGGACGATTTTGGTCCGGCTACTCTTTCAAAGTTTTCTGGCTAGCAAACGCCAAAAAACAGCGATGAGCAGGAGTATTTGAAGTTCATTTTCTTCCCGTGAAGCTTCCTTCCAGCTGTGAACGGCGCGTTCCTCTCTCATACCTGCTCGCTATCTGCGTTATGTTCCGCACAGGCTGTAGGTGCTTATTCCTACACGTTAGGTTGATTTTTCGGCTCCTCTTTCTCTGGTGGTTCCTCTTTTCAGATGTGGCGTATGTACGAGGACATCTGCTTTTTATTGCGATATGAATTATATGGACGTTCCAGGAGCATTTGCGCCGCTGTTGTCGTCAGCCTCTTCATCCGCGATGTTCCGTATGAAGTCTAAGTGCGAAACATCGTCATCGCGCGCCGTATGGTATAGGTTCGAGTTAAAGCGTGCGAAAGGGGAGCAGATGACAGTGACTCCATCTCGAGCGGGCAAATCGTCGTCCTCTCCCATCGCGTGCAAGACTCCGGGAAAGGGGGGGTCACTCTGGCACGGCCACACGGGCCCAATATTAAAGCGGTCTGCGATGGGGACAGAGTACGCCGACTGCTGATAGCTAGGTGTGCGCTTGGTTGGTGTTGAAGCGAGAGGCAGCACGTAGTTCGCTCGCCGCTGCTGCCGCGCTTCTTCACTCGGGCGTTTTAGCAGCGAGTGTACACGGCCATCGAGTGAGATGTGTGCATGTTTACTTGTCTGCGCGTGACACCATGCTCACTAATTTGTTTAATAAGCGAATGTTTCTGAATTTATGCGGCCTATAAAACTGCTATCCTTATTTTGTATAGTTGCCTGCTAACTTTCTGTAGCAGTCGCTGCTTCGACTTACGGGCGAATATAGGCGTCGCATATAGCCAGTGTTTGCTCCGTTTCTGTCGTATGTTGGGGTGGCGATCTCGAAACCTGTGTGTTCGAATTAGGCCATTGGTGTTATTGAAATACGCTGATTGTAAATGGCCACACGTACATTCGCTTATTGCTCTTATGATTGGCCAATACTATTTCGCGTGTGCAAATTTCTGCTAGCCATAGACAGCGTGCATTTTCATGCGCAAGCCGCGGCCCCAGCTCTTTCAGCTAAGGGACTGTAAGAAGCACCATCAGCTAAAACAAACCTTCTGCAATCGAAGCCCAAGTCACGAAATTTTATGCGTGTAAGACATACCTGATATTCTGGTTTTTCGTGCGATGTCAAATCATGAGAGAAACCAATTTCATCAACGTCGCCCGTGGGCGACGTGATCGGTGCGAGAAGAGATCCGCTAGCCATCCGTTTAGGGGATATGATCACTTACACGCGATTGTGCGCCTGGGCATCATATGCATCGAATGTCGTTTGTTGCACGTTGCAGAGCGAAGTTAACGCAGTTGACCCGTATCGGGAACAAATGGATCGCTGTTGCTACGCGATATACCATCGCGCAAGCTTTGGCGACTAGTTATGGCACTGAAGTCGCTGACTTCCTGCTTCATGACGTAATCTTTCGTCATGGTGACAGTCGAAAACTGTTCACAGACCGACACAGTGTTGGCAACATTGGCTCCTGTAATTCGCAGACAGCGTCGGGCCTTGCTGCAGTTACTGTGGCCTCCGTGCCCAGGATAACCCAGGGTGCTCAAGTTATTGTATGGTGACGTTACTCATCCTAAGCATGGATAATACAGATTAGCAGTGTTTAAACCCCTAATTTATCTTATCACTTCATACCTCACACAAAACCAAGAAATACAGTTTTACTTTAACTTTCAGTTATTGCCTACTGCATGCATCATTTTTTCATTATGTGGAATAGGACGTTTAGTTTAAAATTGCAGGATTATTTACTAGACTTGAAACCCGACGATACATTTATATAAAGTTAACTACATGAGTTCTGATGACCTTGCGGGATCTTACTGAGAGCTTTGTTTATAAAGCTTCGCAATAAATAAATATAAATTGTACTGAAGGCACTGGGCAGTGGGCATGGTGCTGGTGTGCTTTTGCAAGAGAAGAAGACGACGAGAAGTGCTTGCTCCCCGGTTACGATATAGCGCCGACCTGTTTAAACCTAGCGCTACAACCTATAACTAGTGACCATTCTACTAGGCGAACACCCCCGTTTCATTTGGTGGAGCTGCTGGGTTTCTCTTCCACATCCTGGAACTCCGCAGCCGAACGCTACCACCAGCTGTTGCTATAGATGAACTGGGACCGTCCCAGGCTGCTGCTCCCGTGCCCCCCGCCATCGTCTGTTCTGGCGTCATCCGGCAGCGCGATCCGGCTATATTTAGCGGCACAGACGACCACGACGTGGAAGACTGGCTCGCCGAATATGACCGTGTAAGCGCCTATAATAAGTGGGACGACCGCGCCAAGCTCACAAATGTCATCTTTTACTTGACTGACGTGGCAAACCTATGGTTCCGCAATCATGAAGCCGATTTTACCCGCTGGTCGGCTTTCACGGCAACTTTGGCAGAGGTCTCCGGCCGTCCCGCCGTTAGCTGGCTTCGCGCTGAGCAGCGCTTGCGTGGTCGAGCTCAACGCCAGGAGGAGACATTCACCAGTTATATTTAAGACGTGCTCTCGCTATGCAAGCACGTCAACTCATCTATGGACGAAGCTGACAAGATCAAGCACATCATGAAAGGCATCGATGACCATGCCTTCCAGATGCTCGTCGCGAAGAGTCCGCGGACGATTGCCGAAGTCATACAGCTTTGTCAGCAGTACGACGAGCTGTGCAAGCAGCGTGCATCAACACGCGCTGCTCAGCAGGACACCACGTATCTATCTCCGTTGGATTTCGGCCGCGACGCTGCCGACATCTTTGCTTTAATGCCGGAGATAAAGCAGTTCATCCGTCAGGAAGTGGCACGCCAACTCTCTCTGGCGAACAGCACACCCGAGCCGTCGACAACCTTGGCTCCTTCGCTTCGCCACGTCATTCAGACCCAAGTTGCCGCGGCGCTGCCATCTGCCCCTCCTCCGCAGCCTGCAGCTGGACCGCTAACTTACGCTGACGTTGTCGCCCGGCCTTACGCCCCTCCGGCTCCTGAAGCCTACCGGGCACTGGCACCTTCTATGTGCCGCCGCCACCTTCACGCCCGATGGTCGTCCCTTACTTGGCCGCTGGAGCCCCTGTCGTCAACCCGTGGCGTACATCTGACAACCGGCCAATATGTTATTCATGCCATTTTCCGGGCCACGTAGCACGATTCTGCCGCCGTCGCAGCCCCCGTTTACCTGACAGTGGGGGTGCCTCAAGCTACAGGCCTGCTCGACTTCCGCGTCAGGACCAATCTAACCTTCCTCCGGACACCTCTTACAGTCGCCTCCCCTTCGATTCACGCCGGTCGCCTTCCCCACGTCGCCGATCCATTTCCCCGATGGTTCGCCGACCCAGCCCAGCCCGAGAGGAAAACTAGCAGTCGCAGTTCCAGAGGCAAGAACTGCGTTTACGTCGAACATTTCAAGGCCTCATTCTAACCCTTCGTCGACGCAGAACCCTCCATTCGGTTCTGCGTCGACTATCGCCGCCTTAACCGAATCACGAGCAAAGATGTCTATCCTCTGCCGCGCATCGACGATGCTTTGGACTGTCTGCAGGGAGCGGAATTCTTTTCCTCGCTGGATTTGCGTTCCGGGTACTGGCAAGTTCTAATGGCAGAGGCCGATCGTCAAAAGACAGCCTTCGTAACGCCTGATGGGCTCTGCAACGCGCCTGCCACCTTCGAGCGAATGATGGACATCATTCTTCGAGGGCCGAATTGGAAAACTTGCCTCTGTTATTTAGATGACATTGTGGTTTTTTCCACCGATTTTGTGTCGCACCTCAACCGCCTCGAGCAAGTACTTGCGTGCCACTCCACTGCAGGACTGCAACTAAATTTGAAGAAATGCCACTTCGGCGCTCGTACGCTTACTATTCTCGGCCATGTAGTTTCAAAAGACGGTATCCTTCCAGACCCCACAAAACTTAGCGCCGTATCCGAGTTCCCTAAACCAACCACTATGAAAGAGCTTCGCAGCTTCATCGGCCTGTGCTCATATTTCCGGCGCTTCGTAACTTTGCCTCTATCATTGCCCCCTCGACGCAGCTTCTCACCGGCATTTCTCACCTATCAGCCTGGTCCTCGGCGTGCGACGACGCATTCCAAGAACTGCGACGCGTTCTCACCTCGCCTCTAGTACTGCGACACTTCGATCCCTCTGCTCCAACTGAGATCCATACGGATGCTGGTGGTGTCGGGCTCGGCGCTGTTCTTGCACAACGCAAGGATGGCTTCGAAGAGTGCGTCGTCGCGTATGCCAGCCGCAGCCTTACCAAAGCCGAGGCGAACTACTCGGTTACTGAGAAGGAATGTCTGGCCATCATTTGGGCTATCGGCAAATTTCGTCCTTATGTGTACGGGCGTCCATTTGACATCGTGACCGACCATCATGCCCTATGCTGGTTACCTTCATTAAAAGATCCAAGTGGTCGGCTTGCCCGCTGGGCATTGCGCCTACAAGAGTACGACATCCGCGTTTATCGCTCAGGCCGAAAGCATTCAGACGCAGACGCTCTATCTCGGTCACCCCTGCCCTCTGGTCCTGTCCACTCGTCTATTTCTACCTGCGGTGCCATCACCCTCAACATTTCCGACATACCATCAGAGCAGCGCAAAGACCCATGGATCTCTTCGCTTATTGACTTTCTTTCCAGCCAGTAGCCAGCACCGATCTCTCGGACGCTTCGTCGCCAAGCCATGCACTTTATCATTCGCGATAACCTGCTGTACCGCCGCAACTACAATTCCAGCGGTCGTAGGTGGTTGCTTGTTATACCCCGACATCTCCGCTCCGACATCTGTACCACGTTCCACAACGACCCACAATGCGGCCACGCTGGTGCATTAAAGACATACTCTCGCCTCCTGCTTCGGTACTACTGGCGCGGTATGTACCGTTTCGTTCGCCAGTATGTCCGGCCATGCCACATATTCCAACGACGCAAGACGCCACCTAAACATGCCCCCGGCCCCTTGCAACCTTTACTATGCCTCGCGCGCGCGTACGACCGCGTCGGCATTGACCTATACGGTCCGCTTCCCAACACTCCAAGCGGCAACCGCTTGGTTATTGCTATCGACCACCTCACGCGGTACGCTGAAACTTCAGCCCTACCATCTGCCACAGCAAAAGACGTCGCCAGTTTTATCCTTGAAAACCTCATTTTACGCCATGGAGCACCTCGAGAATTACTGAGCGACCGCGGTCGCGTTTTCCTCTCTGACGTCCTTTCAGCATTGCTAAAAGAGTGTCGCATCATTCACCGCACTACCACAGCATATCATCCTCAAACTAATGGGATGACAGAACGTTTCAACCGCACCCTTGGTGACATGATGGCCAAGTATGCTTCATCTGACCACTCGAGTTGGGATCGCATTCTACCTTTCGTCACCTACGCTTACAATACCGCCACGCAAAGCACCACTGGGTTCTCCCCTTTCTTTCTCCTTTACGGACATGAACCTTCATGCACTATGGACACGATTCTACCTTACCGGCCAGATGCTTCGGAGTGGACGACTGTTTCTAGAGCCGCTGCTTACGCCGAAGAATGTCGCCAGCTCGCTCGTTCGTTCACATCCCAGGACCAGTGGCGCCAAAAGCTTCGCCATGATTCATTCACTACGGCTACGTGCTTTGCGCCTGGCTCGCTGGTCTGGTTGTGGGTGCCCTCTACTCCTCCAGGCCTTTCCTCCAAGCTGCTCTCCAAGTACCACGGTCCTTATCGTGTACTGAAACAAACATCCGCGGTCAAATACCTCATCGAGCCACTCGAAACGCCTTCCGACCAGCGTCGTCGGGGCCAGGAAATTGTCCACGTCTCCCGGCTCAAGCAGTGCCATGACCCTCCTGTGTTCTCCTGTCCTTAAGTCGCCAGGATGGCCTCTCTTTCGGTGGGGAGTGATTGTACTGAAGGCACTGGGCAGTGGACATGGTGCTGGTGTGCTGGTGCAAGAGAAGAAGACGACGAGAAGTGCTTGCTGCCCCGTTACGATATAGCGCCGACCTGTTTAAGCCTAGCGCTACAGCCTATAACTAGTGAGCATTCTACTAGGCCAACACCCCCGTTGCAAAATAAATAATGTACGCCGAGATGGCGCTCTGCCCACCAGGAAGGTCGGATGCTACGAGCCGCTTCTATAATTGCAGGGATGTAGGGTCCAATTCCTCTTCTGCCATGGTTACCTCGACTTGTAAAGAGTCTCCTTATTCATTTTTACATATGTTGAGCACCCTACTGGAATATTTTATTTCAACACTCTTGATAGGTCATCCACAGGATCGAAATAAACATTAGTATTCGCGTTGCGCTACTCCCCCCCCCCCCCCTTGAACCTGTCTCCGGAAAAGTTGCATGGTTTCATTTGAATGATAGCGCTATCTGTCCTGCCTGCATACAGCAGCAGAAACCGAAGCCAAAGATTGATTGCTTGGCTGGTTGGTTTACTATTAACAGCGGTTCATGCAACGGTGGCGTAGAGGTAGAGCATGCGCCTCGCATGCAAGAAGACCGTGGTTCGAATCCCGGTGCCGCGCAATTTTCACCGGACAAAAAATATCCGCGTGTTGGTAAAATTGCATAAACAGGCCTGGAGCGCGGCCTGATCCTGGTGACCAGAACGGGTAATGCGCACTACCTCACCAGAGCAGGATTGACCACCCTGGTGCAGTGCTTGGCCACAACCTCCTATTATGAATGCAACAATCAAACCCCGGCCCCTCAGTCCCCAGCAGCTGCGAAGCAGCTGACCACTGCGGAGGTCAGACCTGTGGCGCAGCAGAGGGCGCTAAGAATCTATGGGACTGGACAGGCCGCCATTGGAATCTGAACCTGGCAAGATTTAACGCTAGAACGTTATCTAGTGAGGAGAGTCTAGTAGTGCTACTGGAAGAATTAGCTGGAAGTAAATGGGATATAATGGGGCTCAGTGAGGCTTGGAGGATAAAGGAAGCATATACAGTGCTAAAAAGCGGGTACATCCTGTGCTACCTGGGCTTAGTGGAGAGACGAGAACCAGGAGTCGGATTCCTTCCTGATTATTAAGGAGATAGCTGGTAACATACAGGAATTATAAAGCATTAACGAGAGGGTGACAGGTCTTCTGTACCTGCTGCGTGTATCCCTAAAACTCCGCATTCTCTCTTCCTTCAGCCTACATCGATCGCGGAAGTTATAAGGGTTTTCGAAGGCCTTAAGAATAGCCATAGTTGAGATGCCGATGAGTTACAAATTAAGCCCATTAAGTATGTGTTAAATGACATTGCACCTGTCGTTTCCCATATCTTTAATGTTGCCATTTCTGCAGGCATTTTTCCACATAACATGCAGGTAACTAAGGTAAGTGTAATCCATAAAGGTGGTGATAAGAACACTTTTTCTAACTATCCTCCAGTCTCAATATTACCTGTTTTCTCGAAAGGGCTAGAAAGGTGATTAATGCACGAATTGACAGTTTCTGTGGCAAACATAACCTTATAACAAGTCATCAATTTGGGCTTAGGAAACATCGTTCCACACAGAGTACTCTTTTGCTGCAAAAATAAATTCTTTTAAACAACATGGAAAATAAATTGATGACACTCGGACTATACTTAGATTTCAGTGAAGCTTTTGACCATGTAAATCACACCATTTTATTAGATAAAATTGAACGCTATGGATTTAGAGGAGTAGCGCAGGAATAAATTCGTTCATACCTCACGGGTTGATCACAATATACTGAAATAGGCAGATACAAATCGCTCATGATAAAGATGGTACCAGGGGTGCCACAGCGAAGTATTTTGGGGCCTATCCTTTCCCTCTTTTATATCAATGATATAGTACAAATAAATAAAGCTTGCAAATTTGTTATCTACGCAGATGATTGCTCCGTATTTTTTGCAGGAAAAGATCTAGTCCACGTTACAGTCGAGACAGATGCGTTTTGTTCTAGAGCAAACGAATGTTGCAAGAAAAATTGTTTGACAGGGGACGAATCGAAAACAAAGTGTGTGTTCTTTCGTGTGTTAGGAACATTAGTTAATGTACCTGATTCCCTTATGTTTGGCCTGTTCAATGTTTCGATTGAAATATGTGTAAGAACACTTGACATTATAGTTCATGAACATAAGTCCTGGAACTAGCACATTCAGTAATGATTGCTTGAATTAAGCAAAACAGTCGGCATAATGAATAGGTGCCGGCAAGATCTCCCGATGGCAATTAGAAGATTGCTTTATGATGCCCTATTCAGTTATATGTGTCATTGTGTGCTAGTTTGGTGTAACACTACAGCTGAGAACCTATACAAACTCGTTTTAGTAGAAAAAGGGCAGTCCGCGCGGTATCTAGTGCTTCTCATTTAGAACACACCGCGCCTCTTTTTGAAAAGCATAAAATCCTTAAAGTTCGAGATTTGTACACTTACACTCTACTGTGTTCCTATAAGAAAGCAGTTCAGGGCAGATTAGATGCTTTTCTCGATATTGCACAACTTGAGCACACCCGGACAACATATCCTTCTAGGTATCAACCACCATGGCACACTCATTTTCCGCGCACATAGTACGGCGACAAAGAAATCGGCATACATTGCCGATATTAAATCACTATGGCACACTAAATATTGACATCACATCGTTAACGAAGAACGACATAAGAAGTTTATTCACACAATAAAAAAATCTAGTGGTTGTTTTGTTGTTTCTAATCATTCTATTCATCATCATCATCATCATCATCATCATTTATTGACCCTTAAAGGCCCCTGTTGGGGTATTACATAAGGGAGGAGCATATATAAGAAAAAGAAAGGTACGAACATTCATGACTGAAGTAAGAAACAATAACAGTAACATTCATAAGGGGCAAAGAAGGTGTAATCAAATGAATGTCAAGCACAAAAAGTAATAACCAATGCACTAAAAAATGTGTGATGTAGTAAAAATAAGTCAAATCCATTAAGCATCAATACTCAGAAAGTTTGTTAGTATGTTTCGAAACTTGGTAGGGTTACGTTCGATTACTATGCGGTCCGGTAAACTATTCCATTCTGCAATAGTTACCGGCAAGAAAGACCTGTTGAAGGATTTAGCAGACCCGTGAAGACGTTGAATACTGAGGTTATTTGAGAGACGGCGTGAAGTACGGTTGCGTGGCAAAAGAAGTGTGTTCCGTAAATGCGGGAAATTGTAATAGAGCTTTTGAAAGAGGCATAAGCGTGAGATTTTTCGACGATGTGCTAATGATTGGATGTGGAGGGATGCTTTGATGTTTCTAACACTTAGCCGATAGTCGTACTGGGATGTAGTAAACCGGGCTGCGTGATTTTGGACGGCTTCCAGTAGCTCAACAAGGTACGCTTGACGGGGATTCCATATTGCCGACGCGAATTCCAGTTTAGTACGGATAAATGTTTCATATGCTAGTTGACGGACCACAGGGAGTGATGATGATAGTGAACGTCTTATGAATCCCAGGGATCGATTAGTGGCAGTAACCAGATTTTGGATATGTTCTGACCATGTAAGCTTGCTAGTGAAGGTGATACCAAGGTACCTGTATGATTGAACCAGCTGAATAGGAAGGGAATGCAACGAGTAAGAGTATGACATGAGAGAGTGTTTCCGCGATATGCCCATTAACTTACATTTCTTGACGTTTAGCTGCATGAGCCACTCTGTGCACCATTCTTCAATTGTAGTGAGGTCACGCTGTAAGAGCAACTGATCATTGTATGAGTTTATACAGTGGTACAGCACGCAGTCATCGGCAAAGAGCCGGATGGATGACGAAATACCAGAGGGGAGATCATTAATGAAAATTAAAAACAAAAGGGGTCCAAGGACTGAACCTTGCGGTACTCCAGATAATACTTCGGTGACTGTAGAGGGACGGTGTCCAATCACTGTAAACTCTGATCGGCCAATTAGGAAGCACCTGATCCAGGACGTGATTAAAGGATGGAGACACAAGCTGTTCACTTTGATCATTAGTTGTTCGTGAGGTACACAGTCAAAGGCTTTCAAAAAGTCTAGATAAATTACGTCTGTTTGGAAGAGAGAATCAAGGTTTAAACGGAGGTCAGTAGTGAATTTAAAGAGTTGAGTTTCACATGACTGACCTGGTCGGAAGCCATGCTGGTTACAGAAAAGGAAAGAGTTAGTTTCAAGATGAGAGGCAACATGAGAATAGATTATGTGTTCAAGAAGTTTGCAGGCAATACAGGTGAGTGATATTGGGCGATAATTTGATGGATCAGTTCTGTCGCCACTTTTGAAAACCGGGACAACCTTGCTTAACTTCCAGTCGTTAGGAATGGTACTGGTAGTTATGGACTGCTTAAAGATGATTTGTAGAATTTTACTAGTAAGCACCTTAGTGCTTTTGACAACTTTAGCGGGAATGTTATCCGGGCTGGGAGCACTGGAGACCTTGATATTATCGAACAGGGCCAAATGCCCTCTGATGTGACGTCAATTGAAGGCATGCAGGAAAAGTTGCAGTCAGGAAGGGTACTGTTACCTAAGGCGGGTTCTTGGGTGAAAACGGAAGAGAAATAAGAATTCATGACATCGGATCGATGATCAGTAAAGACAGGTGATCCATCAGGATTAGACAAAGTTATATTGTGAGAAGCACTGCGGTTTGTGGGTAGAAGTTTCCAAAATTTCTGTGGGTTTTCACGAAGGACACTAAGAAGGTCGATATGAAAAAATTTCTTTTTTGATTGCCTTAACAAATTATTGTATTGACGGAGGCATGCGAAATACTTTTCTCATTTAGAATCGCAGTCCGAGTGTTTAGCTACCCGAAAGATGCGCTTGTTTTTGTTTACTAGCTTCCTAAGGGAGTTGGTGAACCATTGTTTATCGACATCGCCTCGCATGCGGACAAGTGGCTCATATTTCTCGACTAGAGAAAATATCTGCTGTTTATAAAGTAGCCATTTGCTCTCTACATTTCGCGAGGAAGCGGACAGTTCAAAAGACACAAAAAAAGCATCTAATTCCTGATTTATTTTTGAGAAGTCTACTTTTTTGTAATCGCGGATATATTTTGTTGAAGGTTCACTGCTTGGTACCTGAACGGTCAGGTCAAATAACACCATCTTGCGATCACTTAGGCCATCAATACACAATAATGATTGAACAGCGTCGGGGTTGGAAACCAAAACTAAATCAAGAATATATGCACCGCGAGTCGGCGTAGACACGATTTGTGTGAAGTTCAATATTAGAACAAGATCAATAAATTCTTTAAATAGCTGAGAAAATGCAGTCATTTTATTCCAGTTAATGTCAGGAAGGTTAAAATTACCGCAGAGGATGAAGTTACTTTTGGGAAAAGTAGCAAATAAATGCAAAAGCAAGTTGTGTAAGTCTTTCTTAAAAGATTTATCGCAGTCGGGCGCATGGTCGTACGCGATAATAATATTTGTGCCAAAACGAAAAGACACTTTAACGCAAAGAATTTCTTGTTCGTTGTTGATTGGTATTGCGGCGGAAGACAGATCAGATTTAATCAATAAGAGAACAACACCCCCCTGCGACCCACCCTGTCAATTCTGAAGGCGTTGAACACGTCATTGGACAAAAGTTCTTGCGTGTCTATATCAGTAGTAAGCCATGACTCTGTAAGTATTGCAATGTCCGCAGAACTGTCACCAATAACGGCTTCTATTAGGTCTTATTTAGGAAGATAGCTTCGTACGTTTCCCAGAAGGATTGAAATACTGTCGTATACTGGGATTTTAGCCTGATGTGAATGTGGCCATGTAGTGTGGCAGGATAACAGCGAGCGAGTTTGCGGTGAACGCTACGACTTTAGTTCTCTAACGGTATCACTCAGATAGTCGTAAATGAATAATTTGTTGTTCATTGCTAGCTTCTCAAAACGAATTTTAAAGGAAGTGGACCGAGCCTCTTGCGCATGTGCAAAAAGTTTTTGGCGGGCTATTCTGACACGTGCCGCGTAATCTTCGCGAACTTTGATGTTTGATGTAGAAAGAATTGAACTTTTATCCTTAAATCTTGCAAACTTTGCAATTATCGGACGGTTCTTTCCAACCTGGTAACGTCCTAGTCTATGCGCCCTTTCAATATCACTGGTGTTAATCATAATGGCTAGCCTATCAGCACAAAATGAGACAACATGCGACTCTGGTCGCGTCCAGCTCTCCCGATTCTCATCCGGAATACCAAAAAATAGCAGATTTGACCGGCGCTGACGGTTTTCTGAGTCGTCGCACTTTCCGGCTAAGGCATGTACTTCAGCAGTAAGCTTGGCAATTTCAGCATTTCGGGAGGAGACTGACTCTGAAGAGGCGTAACGGATATTTTCAGCAAATTTTTCTAAGCCATCAACACGACTTGAAAGACTGTTGACGAGGTGCTCAATATTGCTTTGAGCAACCGCGACCATGGAGGCGGGTTTAATACACCAGCGGCGTTGACAGCGCAAAAGGTGGCTCCAGGTTGCCAGATCAGAGCATCAATAATGGCGAGAACCAGTGGCCACGTAGCAGCCTCTGTCCTTGTTCCGTTGAAAAATTGGCCTGAATCTGTGAAGCGGCGATGTGCTGTGCCCTCGATGCTTGCAAGGTATGCGGGAAGGCTTCGAAAGACCAACACAAGGTAGGCCTGCGTCAAGAAAGGGACAGTCATGACAGGTGTCTGCGTGGTAGCGTGCCCCGACTGGCAGCGGAACGGAGGCGGGTTTAATACACCAGCGGCGTTGACAGCGCAAAAGGTGGCTCCAGGTTGCCAGATCAGAGCATCAATAATGGCGAGAACCAGTGGCCACGTAGCAGCCTCTGTCCTTGTTCCGTTGAAAAATTGGCCAGAAACTGTGAAGCGGCGATATGCTGTGCCCTCGATGCTTGCAAGGTAGGCGGGAAGGCTTCGAAAGACCAACACAAGGTAGGCCTGCGTCAAGAAAGGGACAGTCACGACAGGTGTCTGCGTGGTAGCGTGCCCCGACTGGCAGCGGAACGGAGGCGGGTTTAATACACCAGCGGCGTTGACAGCGCAAAAGTTGGCTCCAGGTTGCCAGATCAGAGCATCAATAATGGCGAGAACCAGTGGCCACGTAGCAGCCTCTGTCCTTGTTCCGTTGAAAAATTGGCCAGAAACTGTGAAGCGGCGATATGCTGTGCCCTCGATGCTTGCAAGGTAGGCGGGAAGGCTTCGAAAGACCAACACAAGGTAGGCCTCCGTCAAGAAAGGGACAGTCACGACAGGTGTCTGCGCGGTAGCGTGCGGATTATGTATGTATATTACGAGTACTTAGCCTTTCTAAATCATTGTTATTTCCTACATGTCCTTAGAGAGGCCTGTTTGATTATAATGTAATCTTGAATTCATTGTATCTCTGGTACAGGTTTAGTAATGAGAAGTGTGTTTCGTCTTCATTGCTGAAGGTTGGCTGGAGCCCAGAAAGCTAACATAATCATAACCCTTAAGAAAGGGGACGCCAAAGATTTGAAAAATTATAGACGGATCAGCTTACTGTCCGTTGCCTACAAAGTATTTACTAAGGTAATCGCAAATAGAATCATGAACACCTTATACTTCTGTCAACCAAAGGACCAGGCAGGATTCCGTAAAGGCTGCTCAACAATAGACCATATTCACACTATCAATCAGGTGATAGAGAAATGTGCGGAAGGTAACCAACCCTTATATAAAGCTTCCATTGATTACGAGAAAGCATTTGATTCTGTCGAAACCTCAGCAGTCATGGAAGCATTACGGCATCAGGGTGTAGACGAGCTGTATGTAAAAATACTGAAAGATATCCATAGCGGCTCCACAGCCACTGTATTCCTCCATAAAGAAAGCAACAAATTCCCAATAAAGAAAGACGTCAGGAAAGGAAATACGATCTCTCCAATGCTATTCACAGCGTGTTTACAAGAGGTATTCTGAGACCTGGATTGGGAAGAATTGGGGATAAAAGTTAATGGAGAATACCTTAGTAACTTGCGATTCGCTGATGATATTGCCTTGCTTAGTAACTCAGGAGACCAATTGCAATGCATGCTCGTTGACCTGGAGAGGCAAAGCAGAAGAGTGGGTCTAAAAATTTATCTGCAGAAAACTAAAGTATAATGTTTAACACTCTCGGAAGAGAACAGCAGTTTACGATAGGTAGCGAGGCACTGGAAGTGGTAAGGGAATACATCTAATTAGGACAGGTAGTGACCATTGATCCGGATCATGAGACTGAAATAATCAGAAGAATGAGAATGAGCTGGGGCGTGTTTGGCAGGCATTCTCAGATCGTGAACAGCCGATTGGCATTATCCTTCAAGAGAAAGTGCATAATAGCTGTGTCCTACCAGTACTCATGTACGGGGCAGAAACCTGGAGGCTTACGAAAAGTGTTCTACTTAAACTGAGGACGACGCAACGAGCTATGGAAAGAAGAATGAGGGGTGTAACGTTAAGAGATAAGAAAAGAGCAGATTGGGTGAGGGAACAAACGCGAGTTAATGACATCTTAGTTAAAGTCAAGGAAAAGAAATTGGGGGGCATGGGCAGTACATGTAATGAGGTGGGAAGATAATCGCTGGTCATTAAGGGTTACGGACTGGATTACAAGGGAAGGGAAGCGTAGCAGGGGGCGGCAGAAATATAGGTGGGCGGATGAGATTAAGAAGTTTGCAGGGACAACATGGCCACAATTATTACTTGACTAGGATAGCTGGAGAAGTATGGGAGAGGCTTTCGTCCTTCAGTGGGCGTAACCAGGCTGATAATGATAACGATTATGATGATGATGATGATTGGTCAAAAGTTTTCGGCCTGCACCCACTTCACCGGCCTGTCACGCGACGTCACAACACCGCAAAAACTCACCTCGTCAAATTGACTTGTGCTCGTTAAAGGTGCATTAATATGTGGAACAAAACTGAATTTTCTCCTGAATAGCCGCAGGCTGCCCCGTTCCGAAAGGAATAAGAGCTGGCTGCTGCCGATGTTTGAGGCACTGGCTACTTGCTCCTGTTTTTTGCGGGGCCGTGTAACGTTTTCGAGCACTTTCGGAACGCTTACGACCGCACTCTGCCAACTCTTCTTTGCTGAGAGTCCGTTTTACTGTCATCCTTAAGCTTCCGTTGCGTGCCGTCGTGATTTTGGACCACCCACCGCCAGCTAAATAGGGGAAAGTGGACCAATCGCAGACGCCGGCACCACCCTCTTCATCCAGTTATCGATCCATTCCCTCCACACTTGAGCGTGCTCCTCGACTCTTGTCAGCCAATTAGATAAGACGAGCCACTCAGTGTAGGCAATGTGATTCGATTTTTCAAGCAAAGAAAAGTGACCTCCTAAGAACAAGGAGAGCGTTTTATTGGTTGTTCAGACAACCATGCGGGTGACTGCCCGATGCTTGCGTCGGCATTTACGCAAATTTGACGTTAGGAGATTGGAATAAAAACATATTGGAATAGTTTTACGTTATAGGGCCCCTGGAGTGATGACCATAACATAGCTACGATGGAATGATGATGACGGGCTCACAACTGATGCATTGTTATGTATGATTGCGTGTTTACATACAGATGAAGGCTGGCAGAGATGATGAATCGTGCAGGTACACGTTGAAGTTCAGCTGCTCGCCGCAGGGACCGGCATCGTCATGCTCTTCTTCAACCTCTTTTTTCCCGCGACGTTAGAATCCCCGTTTCCCAGACAATGCCCACTGCGGCAGGGATTATTCAGTGACAGGACAACACCGCTTAAGATGCGCAACACGTGCAAGTTGGGTTTCGCAAGACCGCCGACCTGCAGATAAGAGGCGTGTGACCACCTAATTTAAGTAACTCAAACGGTCTAAAACAGCGAACGGGCCAACAGAGTGCGACAGAAACTTGCCGCAGAAGTCACGCATGTGCTGTGGAGTCCAAAGCCACACTAAATTGCCTTCTTCAAAAAAAAAAATAACTCATTGATGAGTGTTGTCGTACCGCTGCTTTGAGTGGTTTTGCGATTCCGCCGTGCAAAAAATGAGCTATCTGGCAAGACGGTGTGCTCGGTGAATGAATATTTGGTATATAGCGAAAACGGTTGAATACCGCCAAGGAATGACGGCAGCGACAGAGAATACGGAAGGACTGTAGGAAAGAGCTTGAGTCAGTTGTTTCATACTTCGCTGTGTTATACGCGTGCGTGATGAACGGCAAGACGTCATCCTAGTTCTTGGGGTTAGAGGACACGTACGTTGCCAGCATTTTCGTCAGTGTTCGCTTCGTCCGTTCAACAAGTGCGTTGGTCTGTGGACGGCACGGCCTTGAGTGTCGGAAAGGAACATTAAACAGTCAAAGCAGCTCTTCTACAGCGCCAGCGATGAAGTCCATACCGCGGTCACTTAGGATCCCGCGCGATGGGCCACGGCGTAGAATAACGCAACGCAACAAGAAAGCTCCGAAGTAAGCAACGTAGGATGAGGGTATCGCTACTGTTCTTGCGTACCGAATGAGATGGTCAAGCCAGACGATGAGCTCTCGGTTGTTCTTAGATAACCGTGAAAAGCGGCCCATGAGATTTATACCAGCTGGTGCATGTGCAGGTGCATGTGCAGGAATCAGTCGGTGGAGAAGGCCTGATGGTCGCTTGTGGCATTGACATTAATCGCAGCTATGTATTGCTTTGTTGTGTGACGCATTTGTGGCCAGTAAAAGCGCTCCTAGAGATGCTGCAGCGTGCGGGTGAATCACAGATAACCGATGTTGCGTCATCATGCATAACATGTAGCACGTGACTGAAGAATTTCTGGTACAACACGCAGGAAGCAAGATCCACTCGCTGAGTAGTTGGTTTTATACAGAAGGCCGTCACCTATAGAAAACTGACCACTGGCTTTAGGAATGTTGCCTGTGACGGGAAGAGGTTTCAAGCTTACCTTGTCAGGCTTTTCCTGTTGGAATGCGGTATTATAGGTAAATTTAATAGCAATAGAAATTAGAAAGCCATCAAAGCGGTCCTCATTACAGTGTGTCGTTCGCAATAGTGGGCGAGAACGACGGTCGGCATCAGCATCACTGTGGCCACGGCTATAAATTACCACAAGTCATATTCTTGAAGTCGTAAAGCCCATCGTGCCAGACGGGTTTCGAATATTTATATGCCAGCATCAGGAATGGTAGTCGGTGATCATCATTAATGAGCGACCATAACTAAAGCAGCAAAATTTCTGAGCAGCAATAACAGCCGCGAAGAATTTCTGCTCCGTGACAGTGTAATTTCGCTCAGAAATACGGAGACGACTGACATTAGCAACAGCGTGTTCTGCGTCATTGCATCGTTGTACGAGCAGTCATTCGATGCCTATCCAACTGGCGTCAGTATAGATTTCGGTTGGTGAAGAAGGGTCGAAGGGACGCATAGAGCCTCCGACGTAAGTAGTTACTTGACAGAATAATCATTCACGCTCTGGTGTCCTAGTGAAGGGTACATCTTATTGTAAAAGATGTTTCAGTGGGCGTACAATGTGAGTGAATCTTGGAACAAAGTGGAGGAAATACGAGCATAATGCAAGAAAACGGCGGAGCTCTCATGCAGACTGCGGTGCTTTAAAGGGACTTACTGCTTCAGTCTTCTTTGGGTCAGGCTGGACTCCATCGTCGCTCACGAAGTGGCCAAGAACCAATCTCTGACGCTCCCCAAACCGGCACCTTCCGGAGTTGAGAATCAAGTCAGCTGTGTCCACGCAATCCAAAAGAAGGCTAGGGCGGGTGTTGTACTCTTCAAACGTGTGGCCGAAAATGGCATCAGGCAGGTAACCCAGACATATCTGTCAGTACGTTCCGCGAATTGTGTCCATAAATCTCTCAAAATAGCGGGTGCGCTAAAATATTCGAACGGCAGAACGCTAAATTCAAACAAACCGTCAAGTGTCACATATGCGGTCTTCTCTCTGTCGGCGGCATCAATAGATATATGCCAATAACTTGATCTTAAACCGAGCGATGAAAAGAAGGTGGCAGAATGCAGGCAGTCTGTTACGTCACCGATTTGCAGGAGCGGGTACACATCCTTCCTTGTCACCGCGTCTAGCCGACTGTAATCAATGCAAAACATCCAAGAGGCTTTTTTGTTCTTCCCCACGATAACTGGCGCTGCTCACGTGCTCGAGGACTTTGGACGACGGTTTTTTAACATATCTAGCAATAATATTTCGTTCCGATGAGTGAATGAGTGAGTGAGTGAAAACTTTTATTGAGTCTTTCAAGAGTTTCGCGGTTACGAGGTCTCCGTCGCCTTCATCTTCTTGGCGCTGGCGACTTGAGACTTCTCTTCAGCAAGGGTGGGCCCCTATTCCAAGGCTCCACTGAGTCGTGCTGCATCGCTCGCGTGCTGCACTAGGGCGCTTTGGGCCGTGAGCTCGTTGCTGGTGAGCCGACTCTCCCATTGCTCCCCACTCGGGTGTTCGTGTTTGTGGAATGCTTCGTTGCGTTCGCACTCCCAGGTGATGTGGTAGAGTGTAGGTGTGGCACCGTACCAAGGGCAGGTGGCCCTGTATTGTGCCGGAAACATATTATTGAGCACGTGTAAGTTGGGGAAGGAGTTTGTTTGTAGTTTGCGCCAGCTGGTCGCTTCCTCCTTTGTGAGGGCTTTGTGTGGTGGCGGATATCTAATTCTACTTCCTCTATATAAGTTCAGGGTCTCTGCGTATCCCCCCTCGCAAGCCTGTAGGTGGGTCTCCGGGGCATTAGACCGCCCTGCTCGGAAATCTTCGAACACAGTCGACGCGGCTTCTGCCGAATAGGGTACGCTGAGCCGTTGTCAATCCGATTGCGAGCGCGCGAAGATGGAAGAGTGGTACAGTTTTCACCTTGTAAGATGTCAAACACGGAAACATTTTGGAATAGCACTTATACCAAGGCGTCATGTTCACGTGAAGACAATGCTCCGAATTTTTTTTCCGAGTGGCCAGATAGGTTGTTCGTTTGGATAGGTGATGTCGTCACTGGCGACCGTGACGCAACTGTAAATGTTGTCGTCGAAGACCGCAAGCTTCATGGGTTTCGGTTGTACTATGGGCACAGCGCAACATTTTAGTGCACACAATGACGTAATTTCATTAGTCATGGACACAATGCTTCTAGGCACCAATATGTCTTCCTTAGCACAGAAATCAGTGAGTGGTTGAACCACGGTGTCAAATGAACTGTCGGTATAAACAGTAGCGATGGCCGGAACAGACGCAAGCGACAATAGAGGCAGCGTCACCTCATTAACAACGACAAAAGTATTTTGTTGATGTGGTCGTTCAACAGCAATTCCTGGCACAAAGACGGTGTTGACAGAAAGCTTATCGGTACCGCAATCAGCAGATGCCCCGCATGTTTTCAAAAGTCAGCTCCTAGGATAACATCATGCGTGCACCATTGAAGATGCACACATTCAGTCAAGCAAGCGTTCTCAGCCAGTAAAACATGCGCAGCACAAACACAAAGCAGAAGGAGCATCTCGCCGCTTACACCACGAAATCTAGTATGACAATCTAAAGGGGACATCACATAGCCGCTACACAGTTCTCTCGGCAGTGCCACTCCTGCGCAGAACCCGGGTCCCTGAGGCACATAGGTGTTACAGACAGGCCCCTTGACATCCTCCGACCCTTTATCAAACCTACCAGCTTTGAGAGGGTAGCCTTGGCCAGCTCCAACCTCGAGCATCACCAACAGCTGATTGAGAGGGCCGGAAACCTGACTTGAGCTCAAGGTATTCTGAAATGAGCACGACTCTTCAGTGCTTCATTTATGTAATTGAAATGTTTATTGTCTGTCTCAGATTATGACGAAGACTGTTTTTGAAGGAAAGGCTCATAACAGACATAGCCCCAGTGTCCACGAAAGCCATTGTAGAAGCACCATCAATTAACACTTCCGCTTTGTTTCGCAGCGTCGTAACCGGCAGAGTCATCTGTGTCGTATCGGTTCTGGTAACCTCACTTTCATTCGTCGCGCCTACTAGCTTTCTTGCGGTAGTGGTGGCGTCAACAAACATCGCCGCGGCCAGCAAGAGCGACGCTGGCGTGAAAATGCCGGAGCTGCGGTCAGGAAATAGGAGAATCACTGCGGTGATTGCGTTGTGGAACATTGTTGAAAAGGGATTGAGAACACGGATGGCCGAAGCTTTGACTCTCAGGCCAAGCTGACATCGCTGGTAGTTCATGTCACCTAGGTGTTCCGCGGCGCTGGCGACAGAAACGAGAAATATGTGCAGTGGCACTACAACTGTAACACGCGGGAGGCTCCCTGCCAAACGTCGCAACATTGAATGGAGATATTTTGACGCTCGGAACCAAACAAGATAGCTTGTTTGGCTCCTGGTAGCGCGACGCGCGACGCAGATATCCGGCAGTATGGTGGTGGTTGTTCACTCGTTTGTAGAGGTTGAGTCACTCGTCCTCGTGTGGTGGTGACCAGACTCCAGACAGCAGTTCAGGTGCATCCTTTTTGGTGACGTCGCGCGACAGTGTTCTTCACCTGTTGCACCAATTGTCAAACGAGCCTGTATGGGACGGTAAAGCTGGTGAGAATCAGGTAAGCCTATGATGTTGGTCATTTCTGCGTGTCGACTGAGCTCCTCTCTCAGGATCTGGTTAATAGTCGATGTGTCATTACCCCCCTCTTAAAAAGCATCGACCCGATGCTGAAAAGAAACGAAAGTAATAAATAAGCACTCGTAGCAAAGAAAACAACAAAATAAGGGAAGTTCGTTAGCGTCCGTGAAACGGTTTAAGACGCACCACGTGGACCACTTCAGGTCGTGCGCGGCGCCGCTGTGAATGCGAAATGCCGTCTGGCACGACCTCATAGTCCAGTGCGCCAATACGTCGGATGACCTTGTAGGGCCCGAAATAGCGTCGCAGTAGTTTCTCACTCAGTCCTCGTCGGCGTATCGGGGTCCATACCCAAACACGGTCGCCGGGCTGGTACTCGACGAAGCGTCGTCGGAGGTTGTAGTTTCGGCTGTCGGTACGCTGCTGGTTTTTGATCCGTAGGCGGGCGAGTTGTCGGGCTTCTTCGGCGTGCTGGAGATAGGTAGCGACGTCAAGATTCTCTTCGTCAGTGACGTGCGGCAGCATGGCGTCGAGCGTCGTCGTCGGGTTCCTGCCGCAGACCAGCTTGAACGGCGTGATCTGTGTTGTTTCTTGTACCGCCGTGTTATAAGCGAATGTTACGTACGGCAGGACGGCATCCCAGGTCTTGTGTTCGACGTCGACGTACATTGCTAGCATGTCGGCGAGGGTCTTATTCAGCCGCTCCGTAAGACCATTCGTCTGCGGGTGGTAAGCCGTTGTCCTCCTGTGCCTTGTCTGACTGTATTTCAGAATGGCTTGGGTGAGCTCCGCTGTAAAGGCCATTCCTCGGTCGGTGATGAGGACTTCTGGGGCGCCATGTCGCAACAGGATGTTTTCGACAAAGAATTTCGCCACTTCGGCTGCGCTATCTTTCGGCAGTGCTTTTGTTTCAGCGAAGCGGGTGAGGTAGTCCGTCGCCACGACGATCCACTTATTTCCCGTTATTGACGTCGGAAAGGGTCCCAGCAAGTCCATCCCGATCTGCTGGAATGGTCGGCAAGGAGGCTCGATTGGCTGTAGTAATCCGGCTGGCCTTGTCGGCGGTGTCTTGCGTCGCTGACAGTCTCGGCATGTTCTGACATAACGGTTGACGTCGGCGGTCAGGCGCGGCCAATAATACTTTTCTTGTATCCTCGATAGTGTCCGGGAAAATCCGAGGTGTCCAGCGGTCGGATCGTCATGTAGGGCGTGCAATACTTCTGGACGAAGTCCTGACGGGACAACAAGAAGGTAATTGGCGCGGACTGGTGAGAAGTTCTTCTTCACGAGTAGACTGTCTTGAAGCGTGAAGGAAGATAATCCGCGCTTAAATGCCCTGGGGACAACGTCGGTGTGCCCTTCCAAATAATCGACGAGGCCTTTAAGTTCCGGGTCCGCTTGTTGTTGTTCGGCGAAGTCTTCCGCGCTTATTATTTCAAGGAAGGCGTCGTCATCCTCGTCATCTTGCGGCGGTGGGTCAATGGGGGCGCGTGATAGGCAATCGGCGTCTGAGTGTTTTCGTCCGGACTTGTATGTTACAGTGATGTCGTATTCTTGTAGTCTGAGGCTCCACCGTGCCAGCCGTCCTGAGGGATCCTTTAAATTCGCTAGCCAACACAAGGCGTGATGGTCGCTGACGACTTTGAATGGCCTGCCATATAGGTAAGGGCGAAATTTCGCTGTAGCCCAAACGATGGCGAGGCATTCCTTTTCGGTTGTAGAATAATTGCCTTGCGCTTTTGACAACGACCGGCTAGCGTAAGCTATCACGTTTTCATGTCCATCTTTTCTCTGGACCAGGACGGCGCCGAGGCCTAGGCTACTGGCGTCAGTGTGGATTTCGGTATCGGCGTGCTCGTCGAAGTGCGCAAGTACGGGCGGCGACTGCATGCGTCGTTTGAGTTCTTGAAATGCGTCGGCCTGCGGCGTTTCCCACTTGAACTCGACGTCACATTTAGTTAGCTGCGTCAGCGGCTCAGCGATGCGTGAAAAGTTCTTGACAAATCGCCTGTAGTAGGCACACATGCCAAGAAATCTACGCACTGCCTTCTTGTCGATGGGCTGTGGGAACTTTGCTATGGCAGATGTCTTCTGCGGGTCGGGGCGGACTCCAGATTTGCTGATGACGTGGCCTAAAAATAGAAGCTCCTCGTAAGCGAAGCGGCACTTTTCCGGCTTCAGAGTAAGTCCTGATGACCTGATGGCCTCTAGTACTGCTGCCAGCCGCCTAAGGTGAACGTCGAAATTTCCGGCGAAGACGACGACGTCATCCAAGTATACGAGACAGGTCTGCCACTTCGATCCTGCTAAAACCGTGTCCATCACGCGCTGGAACGTTGCAGGCGCCGAGCACAGTCCGAATGGCATAACCTTGAACTCGTAGAGGCCGTCTGGGGTGATGAAGGCGGTCTTTTCGCGATCTCTTTCGTCGACTTCTATTTGCCAATAGCCAGACTTGAGGTCCATGGACGAGACGTATTTAGCGTTGCAGAGCTGATCCAATGCGTCGTCTATCCGTGGGAGGGGGTATACGTCCTTCTTCGTGATCTTGTTCAGACGACGATAATCGACGCAGAAACGTAGGGTTCCGTCCTTTTTCTTTACCAGAACAACAGGGGATGCCCACGGGCTTTTCGACGGCTGGATGATGTCGTCGCGCAGCATTTC
Source organism: Dermacentor variabilis (assembly GCF_050947875.1). Taxonomy (NCBI): domain Eukaryota; kingdom Metazoa; phylum Arthropoda; class Arachnida; order Ixodida; family Ixodidae; genus Dermacentor; species Dermacentor variabilis. Next base: position 19,081,487 of record NC_134573.1, on the reverse strand, counting down.
GTCGACTTGTTCTCTTATAGCTTCACGTTCTCGCGCCGAAACTCGGTAAGGGCTCTGACGGAGTGGTCGAGCGCATTCCTCGGTGATTATGCGATGCTTGGCGACTGGTGTATGTCGCATCCTTGATGACGTCGAAAAGCACTCTTTGTATTGTCGAAGTAGACTTTTGAGCTGTTGTTGCTTAATCATAGGGAGACTTGGATTTATGTCGAAGTCTGGCTCGGGAACTACGGTCGTCGGGGTAGATGCTGCAGAATCAGAGAGGACAAACGCATTGCTGTTTTCCAGAATTTCCTCGATGTATGCGATCGTCGTGCCCTTGTTGATGTGCTTGAACTCCTGGCTGAAGTTTGTCAGCAACACTTTCGTGTGTCCTCCGTGCAGTCGAGCAATCCCTCTTGCGACGCAAATTTCACGGTCTAGCAGTAGACGTTGGTCGCCTTCGATGACGCCTTCTACGTCAGCGGGTGTTTCGGTGCCGACCGAAATAAAAATGCTGGAGCGAGGGGGGATGCTCACGTGATGTTCGAGCACACTCAAGGCGTGGTGACTACGAGGACTCTCCGGCGGTACCGCATGATCTTCCGACAGCGTTATTGACTTCGACTTCAGGTCGATGACTGCGCCGTGTTGGTTGTTTGTTTGTTTGTTTGTTTGTTTATTTGTTTATTGACAAAACAACGCTCAAGAGCGGTTTGCCTTGGTGCCAAGGCAAAAGGCGGCACTAAAAGCCACCTGACTAGGCCTTTGACACCAGACAGCACGCGCAGCACACAACATGAGCGCAACATGCTTCAAAGCACACTGCAAAATATCAAACACATATAAAAAAAATGCATGTACAGAGTATCAAACACGATAAAGCAAGATAAGGAAGAATGACAATTTGTCGTCAACACATTCACCATCAACAAGACATAGAACTATTAAGGCCAATGGACTACAATTGGATTTGAAGAGAACAAAACAAATGTACAGCAAAATTACAACTGTTGGAGGAAATACATTTTAGTTAGTTTTCTGAAGGCAAGCAAGGAGGGAGCACTCTCCATTGTATCTAAGAACGATGGATAACAATTCAGTAGGTTCGGAATTTGCCATTTTAATAATTGCACACCGTATCTAGTTCTTGTTTTAATCTTTACAAAGTTTTTATTTCTAAAATAATATGGTGTCTCTGTATTTGTATATGTATGCCGAGAATGACGTCTCGTGAACACTGTTGGAGGATAACGAAGGTGACAGGGTAAGTCCGGTCATGAATGGTTATTCTTGCCGTGCAGATCCCAGTCGGCGTGATGAGGTGTCCTCCAGCGGTGCGAATCTGAGGGCCTTCCCATGCGGTCTTAACTTTCTTCAACTGGGCGGCGATGTGTCCACTCATTACGGAGTAATCGGCCCCTGTGTCGACTAAAGCAGTGACTGCGTGGCCGTCGAGAAGCACGTCGAGGTCGGTTGTTCTTTGTCTGGCATTGCAGTTAGGTCTTGGCGTTGGATCACGGCTGCGTCGTGTTGAACTGAAGTTGGAACGTCGCGTCGTCAAGTCGTCTTTTGTCGGGGTAGTTTTGGCTTCCAGACTTCGTCGGGACGGCGGCGTGTCGTTATGTCGTCGAGATGGTCTCTTCGTCGTCTTCGTCGGCGGCGGAGGATCTTCGTCAGTTCGACGAACAGCAACCGCACCTCCATCGGTTGCTGCTTTTAGTTTTCCGGGTATGGGCTCGCAGAGCAGCCCCGGGCTGGGCCAGTGTATGGACGGCGCTGCGGCGACAGGTAGCGGCCTGGTGACGGCGAACGGGACGGTCGTCGAGAGTTCCACTGAGTGGCGGCTAGGTAATCGGCAATGTCACGTGGGCGCTCCCCCAGCTGTGGACGCGGCGCGTTGACGGCGAACCCTCTCAGTCCCATGTCGCGGTATGGGCATCGGCGGTACACATGGCCGGCTTCTCCGCAGTGATAGCAGAGCGGGCGGTGGTCGGGGGCTCGCCAAATGTCCGTCTTCCTCGCATAGGTGCGCTGGGCGACGGGTGGGCGCGCTGGCGGCGGCGGCGGCGGACGACGGAATTTCGGTGTTGCAGGACCTTGGCGCGGTCGCGCAGGGGGGCCTTGACGGCGGGCGACGGCGGCGGCGTAGGTCATTGCTTCCGGCTTCGGTGGTTCTGGTTGCACCTCAGGAATTCCAAGGGATCGGTGCACCTCTTCTTTCACGATGTCGGCGATAGAGGCCACTTGAGGCTGCGACGAAGGCAAGACCTTGCGCAGTTCTTCGCGCACAATGGCCCTGATGGTCTCGCGCAGATCGTCCGTGGCCAGTGATTGAATTCCTGCGTAGTGGGTAGAGCTTGTGCGGCGGTTGAATTGCCGGTTCCGCATTTCGAGTGTCTTCTCAATGCCGGTGGCCTCGCGAAGGAACTCTGCTACGGTCGTCGGTGGGCTTCGTACCATTGCGCCGAAAAGTTCTTCCTTCACAACACGCATGAGTAGGCGTACTTTCTTTTCCTCGGCCATATCCGGGTCGGCGTGGCGGAACAGACGGCTCATTTCTTCCGTAAAGATGGCAACGTTCTCATTTGGTAGCTGCACTCGGGCGTCCAGCATAGCTTCGGCCCTTTCCTTGCGCACGACACTTGTAAAGGTGCGCAGGAAGGCGCTACGGAACAGGTCCCACGTTGTCAAGGTCGACTCCCTGTTCTCAAACCAAGTTCTGGCGGCGTCTTCTAAGGCGAAGTAGACATGCCGCAGCTTGTCGTCGGGGTCCCAGTTGTTGAATGTCGCGATCCGTTCGTAGGTTTCCAGCCATGATTCCGGGTCTTCGAATGTTGAACCGCGGAACGTTGGAGGCTCCCTGGGCTGCTGCAGCACGATGGGGGACGCTGGGGCTGCCATTGGGGTTTCCTTGGCCACAATCTTCTTGGTCTTCTCAGGTAGAAGTCCGTGCTCCGGGGGCAGCTGTTGAAGACGGCGGCTTGCTCGATGTTGCGGGACGGCACTGGTGTTGTCTTTGCGGTCTGGGCTTGGATTACGGCTTGTCGGGGGCGTCCGGTACATGGACGTAAAGCACCTCCACCAGATGTCACGTGGTAGCGACGGTGAAGAAAGAAGCAATACGGTGAAACACAAAACTAGCTTTTATTGGGCGAACCTGTGCCCACAAAAACAGGCTACACTTATAGCACAACGATAGCGGCGAACACGGTCGGCGATCGTCGGAAATCTGATCAGCGGGTCAAGCGCGTCGGCTTTTATAGATCAGTCGTGGAATGTTCCAGATTAACCGATGGGACCCGCGTGCCTTCCACAAAGTTCTGCACTTTTCGCGTCGCGCATACATGCAATCAGATTACACAAGTTGCGCTGAAAGACAGTGGAGGGAACCATCGATAACATTCCAGAAACTTCTTTTACATGCAGGCGCGTCCTGCGCTGCATGATAACATTTGTTAGGCGGCCAAACGTGGTCGCCCGATAAAGATAAGTACACGTGTCAATATCAAGTGATGGGCAGTTGCCTACGCTGGCAACAGTCATAACAATTAGGAGCCAGCCAAACTTTGATGTGATGCACCGCGTCTTGAGAGTCTCGAAAGTTCACTAACGATGTATTACGTCGGAGATTGAGTTTATGCTCTCCTTGCCTATGAAGAAGTTATAAACATCCTCGGCGATCCTCTACAAGTGGCCAACTTTGTGTTCCTCTATCATGCGAAGATTAGCTGTTCTAGAGAGCTTCAGGATGGCTTCATATTCGTTGTGCGCGTCTCGCCTGGAACCTGGGTTCTTTGAAGCAGCATCTGCTCCGACTGCGTCTTAGCAACGGAATCACCGAAAAGTGCTTTGATTTGAGACACGAAACGATACCAACTTGTAAGCGCATCCTCGTGGTTATTGAACCACAGGAGCGCCTTGTCCGTCATGAAAAACACAACGTTTAGGAGCAGACTTACTGCGTCCCTTTGGTAGTATTTGCTCACGAATTTGTAGTGGTTGAGCCCACTCGTTCAAATCTTTGTCGTACTTCCCTGCGAAAAATCAGCGCTCTATCAGGTGCTGACGTTGCCAGGAAACAGCCGCCGCTGAAACTGGCACCCAAGAGTCCGCTGGAGCTAGTGCTGCCCAGGTTCCGCCTTCATTGCGTGACATCTCGACCACCAGAGGTGATTGAGGTAGTCCAGCAAGGCGGCAACTACTGTGAATATCAGTCGTTTGGAGAACAGTGTTGGCGTGGTCCTCGTATCCAGCACCTTCAGCAAAACTTTAATGGATCATTGTAGGTTTATTTACAGATTAAGGCAGGCAGAAAGGATTGACCGTGAAGTTAGCGGTTAAGATGCTGCTGCTGTCCGCAGAGAGCATTGTCATCGTCCTCCTCTTCTTCAACGTCCTTTATTCTCGGCGTTACCGCATGATAGGGACCCTCTGACGACAATGACATGACAACCGTAGCAAAATCACTAATGAAAGACGACCATATGATTACGAAAAATCACGAAGAAAGATTGTCGTGGATGCAACAACAATGTGGTATGACAACGATGCCACAACGACCATTAGATGCGTTACTCAAGGGATGACGATGGTAAAACTACCACCTGACGACAAATGTGTGATGACAATGGCACGACGATAACGGCATGAGGAAAGTCGAATCACGAAAGATTGAATGACAGCGACAGAATCACCGCGAAGGCATCACGACGACGGTAGGACAACGCGTACATGACTACGACACAACGTCGCCAATGGTCCACCAACTGCATTATGACAGCGTAATAATGACGACTGTACGACGACACTGGCGTAACTTCGACTGTATGTTGATGAAGGCGTGACGACGACGGCATGACGAGAATCGGATGACCAAGTTAGAGTGACGGAACGACAACATCACGACTGTGGTGTGACAACGAATGCGTGACGAAGATGGCGTTACGACCATGGCATGTCGAGTGTGCGCTGGCAATACGACGATGGAACGACCGCGACGGCATCACGACTGCAAGCATATTCCTAGTGGTCCAATCTGGAAAATAACTTGGGCCACTTAGTTGGTGCAAGCGGAAAGATGAATATAGGCCAAAACCGGCTGAAGTAGGCGAAGAATGCTAATCAGAAAAATCAAGTATTGCAGATTTGAGATGCAAAAGTGTTTTGTGCTCATGCGTTTGCTTTTTAGGCTAGCTCACGCACTTTTCGGGGTTACCTAGCTATATATGATGCTGTCTAACCATTTTCCCGCCTATCTGGGTCACTGGGTAGTCAATGGTCGAGTGGTTAGAGCATCAGGCAGCTTCCGGAAGTAACAGGGTTCGAGGCCAACCACAAAGCCAACTTAGATCGCCGAGTATGTGGCAACGTGTACACGTGTTACTCACTTCAATGAACCATTTTCACGCCTACATGCTTCAATGTAGATGCGGGATTGGGAGGTTACCGCTCTTCTAACTCATTAGCGCCGACTTGGAGCAGCGCGTTTGTGCCTCTCGGTCTGTCCTAGTTCCACACTGAACCTCTTTGGTGCAAATATGGGCAACTACGTAAGTGGTAGTAAGTGTGTGTGTACCACTCTTCATTGAAAACTTTGACGTGATTTCGGTAACTAGCTATGTGCCACTCGGAATATGCCGTTCTACAATGACGAAAGAGCCCCCTTAAATTTTTCGGATGCTCTTTTTCGAACCCACGCAACAAAGCTTCATCAAGGACAGCAACCCGACGCACTAGCATGTTGCGGCACAAATGCACTGGGTATGCGCCGCCGCTGAATGAACGCCTTTCACGTTGAAGCTTCAGAGAGCTGCGTCATGAATGCGCTGGCTATGAGCCCCGCTTTTCAATGTTCCTCTCGCCAACTTATGTCACTGAGCATGTGCCACTGCCCAAAATGAAGATTGTACAGGTCTACGCCCCTACATCCAGTCATGATGACCAGGAAGTCGAAAGCTTCTATGAAGACGTGGAATCGGCGGTGGGGAGAGTGAAAAATAAATACACTATACTAATGGGCGACTTTAATGCCAAGGTAGGCAAGAAGCAGGCTGGAGACAAGGCAGTGGGGGAATATGGCATAGGCACTAGGAATAGCAGGGGAGAGTTATTAGTAGAGTTTGCGGAACAGAATAATATGAGGATAATGAATACCTTCTTCCGCAAGCGGGATAGCCGAAAGTGGACGTGGAGGAGCCCGAACGGCGAGACTAGAAATGAAATAGACTTCATACTCTGCGCTAACCCTGGCATCATACAAGATGTGGACGTGCTTGGCAAGGTGCGCTGCAGTGACCACAGGATGGTAAGAACTCGAATTAGCCTAAACCTGAGGAGGGAACGGAAGAAACTGGTACATAAGAAGCCGATCAATGAGTTAGCGATAAGAGGGAAAATAGAGGAATTCCAGATCAAGCTACAGAACAGGTATTCAGCTTTAACTCAGGAAGAGGACCTTAGTGTTGAAGCAATGAACGACAATCTTGTGGGCATCATTAAGGAGTGTGCAATGGAAGTCGGTGGTAACTCCGTTAGGCAGGATACCAGCAAACTATCGCAGGAGACGAAAGATCTGATCAAGAAACGCCAATGTATGAAAGCATCTAACCCTACAGCTAGAATAGAACTGGCAGAACTTTCGAAGTTAATCAACAAGCGTAAGACAGCTGACATAAGGAAGTATAATATGGATAGAATTGAACATGCTCTCAGGAGCAGAGGAAGCCTAAAAACAGTGAAGAAGAAACTAGGAATTGGCAAGAATCAGATGTATGCGTTAAGAGACAAAGCCGGCAATATCATTACTAATATGGAAGAGATAGTTCAAGTGGCTGAGGAGTTCTATAGAGATTTATACAGTACCAGTGGCATCCACGACGATAATGGAAGAGAAAATAGTCTAGAGGAATTCGAAATCCCGAAGGTAACACCGGAAGAAGTAAAGAAAGCCTTAGGAGATATGCAAAGGGGGAAGGCAGCGGGGGAGGATCAGGTAACAGCAGATTTCTTGAAGGATGGTGGGCAGATTGTTCTAGAGAAACTGGCCACCCTGTATACGCAATGCCTCATGACCTCGAGCGTAACGGAATCTTGGAAGAACGCTAACATAATCCTAATCCATAAGAAAGGGTACGCCAAAGACTTGAAAAATTATAGACCGATCAGCTTACTGTACGTTGCCTACAATCTATTTACTAAGGTAATCGCAAATAGAATCAGGAACACCTTAGACTTCTGTCAAGCAAAGGACCAGGCAGGATTCCGTAAAGGCTACTCAACAATAGATCATATTCACACTTTCAATCAGGTGATAGAGAAATGTACGGAATATAACCAACCCTTATATATAGCTTTCATTGATTACGAGAAAGCGTTTAATTCTGTCGAAACCTCAGCAGTCATAGAGGCATTACGGAATCAGGGTGTAGACGAGCCGTATGTAAAAATACTGTAATATATCTATAGCGGCTCGACAGCCACCGTAGTCCTCCATAAAGCAAGCAACAAAATCTCAATAAAGAAAGGCGTCAGGCAGGGAGATACGATATCTCCAATGCTATTCACAGCGTGTTTACAGGAGGTATTCAGAGACCTGGATTGGGAAGAATTGGGGATAAAAGTTAATGGAGAATACCTTAGTAACTTGCGATTCGCTGATGATATTGCCTTGCTTAGTAACTCAGGGGACCAATTGCAATGCATGCTCACTGACCTGGAGAGGCAAAGCAGAAGAGTGGGTCTAAAAATTAATATGCAGAAAACTAAAGTAATGCTTAACTGTCTCGGGAGAGAACAGCAATTTACAATAGGCAGCGAGGCACTGGAAGTCGTACGGGAATACATCTACTTAGGGCAGGTAGTGACGGCGGATCCGGATCATGAGACGGAAATAATCAGAAGAATAAGAATGGGCTGGAGTGCGTTTGGCAGGCATTCCCAAATCATGAACAGCAGGTTGCCGTTATCCCTCAAGAGAAAAGTATATAATAGCTGTGTCTTACCAGTACTCACCTACGGGGCAGAAACCTGGAGGCTTACGAAAAGGGTTCTACTCAAATTGAGGACGACACAACGAGCTATGGAAAGAAGAATGATAGGTGTAACGTTAAGGGATAAGAAAAGAGCAGATTGGGTGAGGGAACAAACGCGAGTTAATGACATCTTAGTTGAAATCAAGAAAAAGAAATGGGCATGGGCAGGACATGTAATGAGGAGGGAAGATAACCGATGGTCATTAAGGGTTACGGACTGGATCCCAAGGGAAGGGAAGCGTAGCAGGGGGCGGCAGAAAGTTAGGTGGGCGGATGAGATTAAGAAGTTTGCAGGGACGGCATGGCCACAATTAGTACATGACCGGGGTTGTTGGAGAAGTATGGGAGAGGCCCTTGCCCTGCAGTGGGCGTAACCAGGCTGATGATGATGATGATGATGATGATGTGCCACTGAATGTGCCCCAAGCGAGGGAGTACTGCTTTGCGATCGCGGGTACCGACACGCCGACCTGGTGTCAGAGGCCACGCGTGGACTTCTCGGCAGGGCGACTAGATGCCGCAGCGTGCCCAGAAAGCACGTGGGTTTAAATTAGACTGAAGCATCAACCCGTCAGCAGTCGAGATAAGCAACAGGCGGTTATTGTATTGGTTGAACAGAAACCAGGAAAAAGATCGATACGACCAGATCTGTTACACGCGCTGGTAGCGGCACCAGGTAAATATTGCCACATGGTATGGCACAGCAAGGGGACTGAAGAAGAGGAGAACGAGGTTCGTCTCGGCTTCGCACGTCGACGCTTACGTTTCGTGAAGTGCAAACACCTGGATACTCATTCAACGTGTATACTACAGCTGGGTATACGCGACAATTTGGTGGAGCTTGCTGGGTACGCTCAACTTATGCAGGAGACCCCACTGAGCAGCAAGAACCTCGCCCCACAATTGGCGTTGACTCCAGTTCACCGCACAAGCCGGCGAATCCGAGGCCTCGCCCCAGAATATGGATACCTCCAGGAAAAGCGATGACTGCGACTACTGTGACTTTTACGGAAAGGGTGACACTGACTTACCTAACGCTGCTGAACCCCCAAGTACCGATGGCTTTCAATGGCGACACATTTGAAGACATGGAAGACTGGCTGGCGGAGTTTGAGCGCGTGGCTGCGTTTAACGAGTGGGACAACAACGCCAAACTCAGGAATGTCGACTTCAGCCTCCAGCATGGCGCTCGCACGTGGTTTATGAACCACGAAAGTGCCCTGTCATCCTGGCCGAAGTTCCAGCGCAAGCTACTGGAGAATTACTCCAGCGCCGATCGCGTGGAAAAAGCGGAGCAGGCCCTTCAGTCACGCGTTCAAAAGCCCAACGAGAGCGTCAAGACGTACGCGGAGGACATGACGCGTCTCTTTCAGCGTGCCGATCGGAGCATGTCGGAAGAGAAGAAGGTGCGTCATCTTATGACAGGTCTTGTTCGGAATACGCCAAGACTGTTGCGGAGTTCCTCACCGAAGCCGCCGCGATGGAGGAGACGCTTCAGCAACGATCCGAACATGTACAACCGACAAGTAAATACCGCCTGCACACCGGATACGCCGGTAGGCTTCGGGTGCGACGTCGCCTTGCTTTGCGAGCTGATTCGCTCAGTGGGTCGTGACGAGCTGCAGAAGCACCACGGTACGTCGCCACCTCCAGTCAGCTCCCTCGCCAGCGTCGTACGCAACGAAGTACAGCAGGCACAGCAGGCATCTTTTTCCAGCTGTGAAGCACCACCTCTGCCAAGCGAGCTCCGGCGCAAGACTTACGCAGAAACATTACTGAGCCCCACCCAAGCTTTCGCACCTACTTATCTTGCGTCGCCACTCGCGTTTCAATCGGCACAAGCCGCTCCGACAACTCCGCTACCGCACTTCGACGACCGCCGAACACCCGCGAGGAAATCATAGGTTTGGCGAGCACCCGATCGACGACCGCTGTGCTATCATTGCGGCGAAGTTGGCCATGTGTATTGGGAGTGCCCCTACCGACGACTAGGACTGAGGGGTTTTTCTATCGATTCGCTTCGGCTAAGGTTCGACCAAAGGTCTCCCGACATCGCAGAATTCTTCGAACAGCAGCGCAGGCCGGACGCATCGCAGCGGCAGTAACGTTCACCCTCCCCGCGGCGATATTTCCCTGCTCGTCATACTACCTCGAGGACGACACAAGCGAGATCACCAAGTCCACGCCGAAAAAACTGACGTCAGCGACCTTCCGAGGCGAGGCCGCTGTTATTCGACGCGCTGAAGAGACCTCATATCGTGCCGACCACAGAACAACGAAAACACGATGACGCCAGAACCAGTTTCCGCGAACAAGATTTCACTGGACATACCTGTGTTGATCGACGGCAAAACAGTGAGTGCACTTATAGATACCGGCGCCGATTACTCTATTCTTAGTGGAAAGCTGGCGAGCATTCTGAAAAAAGTTTCGTTGCCTTGGAATGGGGCACCAGTTCGTACGGCAGGTGGCCACGTCGTCACACCGCTTGGCTTATGCACGGCCAGAGTAGAAATTCGCGGGGCTGCTTTTCTCGCCACTTGTCTGGTTCTACGTGAGGGTTCCCGCTGCTCCAAGTCGGCGCTAATGAGTTAGAAGAGTGGTACCCATCCAATCCCGCATCTACATTGAAGCATGTCGGCTTTCCTTGGGGCCGAACATTAATTCTTGGTATGGACTTTCTCCGAAAATATGGCGCCATTATGGACCTCCGTGAGCGCTGCACCACTTTCTCGACACAAAGGGCAACAACACAGACCGACGACATCGGACACACATCCGCACTTCGCGTTTCGGATGACAGCATCACGATACCACCGCGGACGAGTGTTATGGTTCCGGTCAACTCCGACGAGCTACAAGACGGTGAAGCCATTGTAGAAGGCAACATTTCTGTGTTGCTAACCCAAAGTATTTGTGTAGCGCGAAGCCTTATGGAACTTCGTGATAGCCAGACAACGGTCCTCGTTACCAACTTTACCTTTGAGCATCGGCACATTTTTCGTGGCACTGCTATCGCCTAGCCGAACCATCAACCGACATCGTCGAGTGCTTTGCTTCTGAGGTGGACACAGACGACGGTTCGCTCAGAGACATCGATGTAAACTCCGAGCTTATGGACGACCAAAAGAGCGCACTGCAGGAACTCTTGAACGAATTCCGCGCGTGCTTCGCTCAGTCTACTAAGGTGGGCCATACACCAATCACGAAGCACCGAATAACGACATCCGTCTACGCACGCCCCATCAAAAAACAGCTCTAACGTGTCTCGTCGAAAGAACGTGAGGCAATTCAAGCGCAAGTCAAGGAGATGCTGGATGATGGTATCATTCAGCCTTCGCACAGTCCGTGGTCCTCCTCGGTCGTTCTGGACAGGAAAAAAGACGGAACGCTTCGTTTCTGTGTTGATTATCGACGCCTCAACGATGTTACTAAGAAGAGAATGTACGCACTACCACATATCGATGACTCTTTAGACAGGTTGCCGCGAGCTAAGTATATTTTGTCTCTCGATCTAAAGAGCGGTTACTGGCAAATTGAGGTAGATGAACGTGACTGCGAAAAAGCTGATTTCGTCACTCCAGATGGCCTTTACGAATTCAGAGTACTTCGATCTTTCGGGCTCTGTTCGGCACCAGCAACTTTCCAGCGAATGATGGACACCGTTCTCGCTGGTTTGAAGTGGCAAAGCTGCCTCGTCTACCTCGACGACGTGATTGTTTTTTTCGGCGACATTTGTCGACCACCTGAAACAACTGCGGCAAGGTCTTGAAGCGATCTGACCGGCTAACCTCACCCTTAAGCCTCAGAAGTGTCATTTCGGCTACAAGGAGCTGATGTGTCTGGGACACGTTGTCAGTGCGGAAGGCATTAGCCCCGATCCCGCGAAAACGTTCGCTGTAGCAACGTTTCCAACCCCAACCGACAAGAAAGGTGTCCTACGCTTCCTGGGCTTTTGCGCATACTACCGTCGTTTCATCGAAAAGTTTTCGAAGATGGCGGCGCCGCTTACTCGCCTCACGAGGGATGATACATCGTTCGTCTGGGCCTCAGAGCAAGAGACTGCTTTCGCCGAGCTTCGACAGCGTCTGGTGTCAGCACCAGTGTTGGCCCACTTTGACGAGGAGGCGGACACGGAAGTTCATACAGACGCCAGTAACGTTGTTCTTGGTGCTACAACGGCAGGACGGTATTGAAAGAGTGATCGCCTACGCAAGTCGCACACTATCGCGTGCAGAGACCAATTACACCACCACGGAGAAAGAGTGTCTTGCCGTCGTATGGGCACTGGCCAACTTTCGACCTTACCTCTACAGCCGCGCATTCTAATTTGTAACCGATCATCACTCGTTATGCTGGCTTGCAAATCTGCGGGACCCTTCTGGACGACTGGCACGGTGAAGTCTGCGTTTCCGTGACCATCGTGTACAAGTCGGGCCGCATACACGAAGACGCTGACGCACTCTCGCGCGCCCCTATCGACATTACCGACGAAGACATTAAGGACGACGGCGCTTTCCTTGGGGCCGTAAGCGTAAATGATTTGTCCACACGGCAGCGCGCAGACGACGCATTACGGCCCATATTCGAACATCTGTAAGGACGAAATCCATCAATACCCCGGCATATCGCTCAAGGATTGTCTTTTTGTTTACGACATGGCGTCTTGTATAAGAAAAACTTCGCAGCCACCAACAAGACCTATCTTTCGGTCGTTCCAGCAGACCTCCGTGCCGAAGTTTTGTTCGCCTGTCATGACGAGCCTCCGTCTGCTGTGTTTGTACGTAGACGTACACCACAAGACGTCGGACGAGATACTCCCTTATGTAACGTTCGCCTATAATACTGCTACGCAAGAAACAACACGCTTCACACCGTTTTGCCTCGTTTACGGCCGTGAAGTGCAGGCTATGTTAGACGCAATGCTGCCGTGCGACAACATCGATCACCTCGACCTCGCCCAAGATGCCGAACTTTTCGTTCAACGCGCGAGATAAGCCCGTCAGCTTGCCCGAGTGCACATAAAGAAACAACAGAACATCGATGCACGCCGTTATAATCTCCGCCATCGACAAGTCGAGTTCCAACCTTGGGATCAAGTTTTGGTCCGGACTCCCGGGCGCCAAAAAGACTATCCTAGAAGCTCTTCAGTCGCTACTTCGAACCTTACCCAGGGTTGCAGCGAATTAGTGACGTGAATTACGAAGTCCTTCCTGACGGAAGCCAGCCTCCCCGACGTTGACAACCGCAATCTGAGATTGTGCACGTTGTGCGGTTGAAGGCTTAATATAGCCCCTAATATTCGACGTTTTCAGCCACATAGATTAGTTTTTATTGTTGCTCGTCCGTCAGTGCCTTGTGACTATATCGCACACCACAGTGATTGTGACTATAACCTATCTGTTCGCCCTAGCCATCTCGGCGCTCTCACGTCAAGCCTTCGTATGTTTTCCTTCTTTCTTGAAAAGGGGGTAATGCCACATGGTATGGCACAGCAAGGGGACTGAAGAAGAGGAGAATAACGTTCGTCTCGGCTTCGCGCGTCGACGCTTACGCTTTCGTAAAGTGCAAATGCCTGGATACTCATTCAGCATGTATACTACAGCTGGGTATACGCGACAATATAGGTTTGGAGGAGAAGAAAGAATACTTGGAAGGCGTGTAAAGAAAGTATGCAGTGAAAACTCGCGTAAATTAAATTACGGGATTTTACGTGCCACAACTACTTTCTGATTATGAGGCGCGCCGTAGTGGGGGACTCCGGCAATTTGAACCACCTGGGGTTCTTTAACGTGCACCTAAATCTAAGTACAGGGGTGTTTTTTCATTTCGCCCCCATCGAAATGTGACCGCCATAGTCGGGATTCGATGCCGCGACCTCGTGCTTAGCAGCCCAACACGATAGCCACTAAGCAACCACGGCGGGTAAAAACAGGCATAGCACACCTGGATAACTGAAGCAGCCTCGGCGACTTTAGGTCATAGCCCGCTTTAAGAATCATGCCAATAAATCGTCAGCAGCAGCGCGAGAGAGGAGCCCAGTTGCCGCAGGACGCGTTTTTCGGCGTTCGCGAGCACCGGCGTTCTATGCATTTCGGTAGCCACGTGGTAGTGGCTGCGCTAGATGGCAGTCGCGTCTGAGCTGCGATCGGAGAAGGTTACGTTGCTCCTCGCTCTGACGACTTCGCCTCGATTGCCACCACGTGTTTCGGCGTCGCCCATGTTTGCGCCCGCTTCGGAGCACGTTGCCGCGCTTTTCGCTGCTTTCGGCTTTCTTTCCGCACGCGAGAAGAGGCCTCGGCAGCACAGTATGGCGTTTCGGGCACCCGGCGAGCCGCCGCCACGCGTCCGCCATCGACGCCATGCCAGCTTGAGCCGGGTGATACTCGGCCCCGCGACCCTCGATGAGCTCCGGGCAAGGGAGGACCTCGAGCGTCGCGCCACTCGCATGCTGGGCGAGTGGCTACGTGTACGGGCCCCCTCGTTGAAGGTCCCTGCAGTTCCCCCCGTGCCTACGACCGCACCGGCAGCCCCAGCGGCAACTTCGGCGCCATCCGAGAACGGCCCTTGCGTGCAGGAAACCCACGCTGAGGTGCCGCTTCCCCTCTCGGACGACGAAGAAATGGACTTGACCAGTTCTCGGAAACGCGCCCGCGAGAGCGAGGATGACGAACCTGCCGGGCCACGCAAGCAGCCGCCGAGCGTTCCCCCCTGCGCCGTCTCCGAGCTCCAACTTCCATCCGGCCCTGCCACCCGTGTAACAGCCGTCGTCTCTAATGCACCACTGCCCGTCGTTGCACCCCAACTGTCACAGACGCCAGCTGCCGCAGACGAAAACGCCGCCGCAGTGCTCTCTGGGCGTTCAGCCGCGTCTAAGCCCGGCCCAAAAAGGAAGCGACGCTTCCGCCAGTTTGCCGAGCTCATCACGGATGCGTCGCAAAACGCACATGCCTCCCCTGACAATGCCGCCGACACTGTGCTCTTCCGTCCCATCGGCCGCAAAGACAACTTTTTGAAGCTGTCTAGTGACCTTATCGCCGCCCAACTTTGCCGCATTGATGGCGTCAAACGCGTGCGCGTCAACTTTCGCCGTAACGTGGTTGCGGCAGACTCTGTGCCCGGTGCGGACCTGTCCCGCTTGCTGGATGTACGGGCCATCGCGGACATACCAGTGAAGGCGAAAGCTCTCGGCAAGCACTCTTGCGTCGGCGTCCTTTTCGGCGTTGACAGCTCCTTTGACAACGACACACTGAGGGACAACATAGAGGCTCCCGTTCCCGTTCTCTCCTGTTCCCGCAACGGCGCAAACGTGAGCGTCCCCTTTGCCGGCAACGTCGTCCCCACGGACGTACTTCTCTTCAAGCAACGACGGCTCGTGCGACCTCGTCTGCCACGCCCACTCCAGTGCGACCGCTGCGGTGTGTACGGCCATGCCGGCGCCACTTGCTCCTACGAAGCCCGTTGCCTCCGCTGCGGAGGTGGTCACGCGACAAGCGACTGCGCCGCGCAGCACCCCGCGTGCATAAACTGCAAAGGCCGCCATGCAGCCACCGAGCCGCGCTGCCCACACTGGCAGCTCGAAAGGAAAGCAGCCATCCTGCTAGCCTCCTCCGAGCAGCCCATGACTCGGAAGAAGGCGCTCGAGCTGGCCAAAGCTCGCGCCGCGCAACCTGAGCATCGTCAGCATCAGCAGAACGTGCCCCGCCCTTCAGCGACGGTACAAGCTGGCGTGTCGTTCAGCGATGCTTTACGTGGCCGCAGCGTCAATCCCGCCGCGCCGGAAACCACGCCGCCTCCCGCAGTTGCCCCTGTTGGCGACCCGAGGGACGCCCTGATCGCGGCGCTCGCCGCAGCTCTGCGGGCGCTCATGGAGACCACCCCGCACATGGACGACACGGTGCGACAGATGTGCAGCGCGGCTCTGGCCGCACAGCAGTCCCTGCCTCGTCATGGCTAGCCAAGCAGCGAAACGTCGGCCGCGCATACTGCAGTGGAATGTCCGCTCGATGCGCCGCCGGCACCCGGAGCTTTGCCAGCTTCTTCTCCTGCACGAGTACGATGTGCTCGCGTTGCAGGAGACACACGTACGCGACGGGGAGTGCAACCTTCCGGGCTTCGTCGCCTACCACAGTGCCGTCACGTGCGAACTTCAGTCTTGTGCCGACGTTCCGTGCCGCGATCCACTCCACCCACCCGGCCGCTCTCGAGCGTCTGTTTATGTGCGTGCGCGCCTTGGTCAAGCCGCCGTCTCTGTGTCCGACATCGTTCCCACCTCCGTGGAGTGCGTGGCTGTGACTGTGCGCGTTGGGGGGGTCGACACTTGTGTCGCCAGCGTGTACGTCCAGCCCGTGCAGCGATGGGATACCTCTTTCGTGGGGAGCCTCACCGCGCGCATCGACGGTGACTGTGTTGTGTGCGGCGACTTTAACTCTCACCACACGGCATGGGGCAGCAGCCGCTGTGAGCCTAACGGCAGGAACCTGCTGAACTCTATCACCTCCTCTGGTCTGCTGGTCATCAACACCGGCAGTCCCACTTTCGTGCGTCGGAGTGTGCGCGGGAGTGTGATAGACTTATCGCTGGTGAGCGAACGGTGCCATTACGAGTGGGTACGCAGCCCTGACACGCAAGGATCGGAGAGAGAGAGAGAAATAACGTTTATTTGCACCCGCAAAAAGAGCCCCGAGGAGGCAAGAGTCTTCCTGTCTCTTCGGCTTACTCCTCCCCTTTCAGCTGGCTGATGCTCCTTGGAACTCAGCGGTGTCCAGGGCCATGCGGATGACTTCTCTTTGGTCATCTTCCTTCGAGCTGGTCATTAAAGTCTCCCAGGACTGTCTATCCCTATCTGGTTTATTGTATCTAGGACATGTCCATAGTATGTGGATCATGTCCGCCTTTGCCCCGCAGTGTTTGCAACTCATGTCCTCAATGCTATCGTGCCATCTCTTCAGAATGTAGGGGTTGCAGATCACCCCCGCTTGGAGTTGCCTCCATGTTATCTCTTCTTGCTTACTTAGTTTCTTATGCGCCTCTGGCAGTGTTTTCCTTCCCATTCTATAATAATCGAGAATTTCGCTGTAAGTGTTTATACCTTCCTCTTTTTGTAGGGGCTCCCTGGCTGTAGAGGCTGCATTGGTGGACCGGTAAATAAGCTCTCGGGCCAATGCATGCGCTTTCCCATTGCCGGGCAAGCCTTCGTGGGCAGGAGTCCATATAAGGTTCACTAATTCTTCTGGAATTGGTCCTTTCTCCAATATGTTGAGCGCCTCTTTGGAGATTCTCCCTGCGATATAATTCCTGATAGCTGTTTTGGAATCTGACACTGTGATTTTCACCCTTTTTGAGTCAAAGCTAGGGCTATGGCCACCTCCTCTGCAACCTCCACACTGTTTTGCGGGGTACTGCAGCTCTTTGAGTTCTCACCGTTAGCCTGTGTCGTCACTGAGACAAAACCTGGTCTGCTTTCATATTCTGCTGCATCCGTGTAGAACACCCCTTGCTGCTTATCTAGTGATTTTTGTAATGCTTTAACCCTGTCTTTCCTCCTGTCCTGGTGGTGACTGGGATGCATATTCTTCGGGAGTGGTGGTATGCGTATCCTGTCTCTGATTTGTGACGGGATGGCTCCCGTGTTTCTTACTTTGTTGTTAGTTTTGTATCCTAGTTTCGCTAGAATTCTCAGACCACCTCTGCTTCGCATTAGTCTCTGTTGCTGGGAGACTAGCGTGGCTTCGATCAACTCTTCTAGGGTGTTTGAAATGCCCATGTTTAGTATCCTCTGCGTAGATGTGCATGGTGGCAGGTTTAGGGCTGTTTTAACTCCTTTCCTAATGAGGATTTCTATTTTATTTTTCTCGGCCCTTGTTAGTTTAAGGTACGGTGTTGCGTATGTGATCTTGCTGATCGCGAAGGACTGTATTATCCTTAATAGGTTAGCCTCCCTCATGCCTGCCTTCTTGTTGGCGATTCTTCGGAGGAGTCGGCATGTTTGGCTTACGCTCATTTCAAGCTTTCTAATCGTTTCCGTATTTCTTTCATTGTCCTGAATGTGCATGCCTAGCACACGTATAGCTTTTACGTTTGGAATCGCGTCCCCATTAACAGTGAGTTTTATCCCGTGGTTAGGGCTTTTCTTTCGCATTTTCTGTGGACTGATGAAGAGAGCCTCCGACTTCGTAGCTGAACATTTAAGTCCGGCTTTTTCTAAGTGCTCTTCAATTATATTGATGGCCTTTTGCAGCGTTGCTTCTATGTGGGCGTCACTGCCTCTATTTATCCATAGGGTGATGTCGTCCGCATAGATCGTATGTTCTAGCCCCTGTAAGTCCTTAAGTTTGTGCGGGAGTCCAGTCATTACTATGTTAAAGAGAGTGGGTGAGAGCACAGAGCCCTGCGGTGTCCCCTTATTACTGAGCACTATCCCTTTCTCCTCGTTACCTCCTAGACTGACCGTTACTGTTCTGTCAGTCAGAAAGTCCTTTATATACTCGTAGGTACGTCTCCCTACGCTTAGGCTATTCAATTGTTCTAAGATTGCCCTGTGGTCTACGTTGTCAAATGCTTTGGCCACGTCTAAGCCAACGATGGCTTTCGTGTGCTTCGTATTGTGGTCGATAATTTGCTCTTTAAGCTGTAGCATGACATCGCACGCAGATAGGTGTTCTCTGAAGCCTATCATTGTGTCAGGGTATATGTCTTGGTCTTCCAAGTATCTCATTATCCGATTTCGCTTGACCCTCTCGGCCTCTGCCGCGACCGGATCCGCACCTACCGCATCACGGAATGGTCTCTCTTCAGGACGCTGTGTGCCACGCCTCCTCCTGTCAACACTGACTTCCTTTCGCACATCTCAAGCTGCGTTGCCGCCGCGACCAGGTCATGTACGGTGCCAGCTGGAACGCCGGCGCCCGACATGAAACTTTTGAACTTACGCGCAGTACGACGCCGCGCCGAACGCCGCGCCATCAAAAGCGACAAGGTGGAGCACTGGACTCTTTACAACCGCCTTGACGCCGCGTGCCGTCGTCATGCCAGGCAGCGCCGCAATCAGAGCTGGCAAAGTCTCTGCCTCTCCTTGGAGGACACTCGCGATAAAGCCCGCCCCTGGCGCATCCTCGCCGCCCTGCTCAGTCCCTAGATCCCCCGCCGCCCTGCACTCTCCATCGCAGTGGCTCAGGGCTTGAGTGCCGAGCAGTTGGCCGAACTGTTCGCGGATACGTTCGCCCCGCCGTCTGTGTGCCCTGTCACAGCCGCCGTCGAACTTCCGCCGCACAACATGGTTGAACGCCTCGCTCCTTTGCGCTATTTCCCAACGAGCGCAATTATGGAGCATGTAGAAGTGTTGTGTTCTGCTGAGTTCACGATCAGCGAGTTGCGCATCGTCTTGAACAAGCACAAACGCCGCTCCGCTCCCGGTTCCGACGGCGTTACTCATCAAGTGCTCAGGAACATCGACGCAGCTCAACTTCCCTCACTTCTCGAGGTTTTCAACTCCGTCTGGCGCAGCGGCATCATCCCCGCCAACTGGAAAGAGGCGATCGTCGTTCCCATTCTGAAGCGCGGCAAACCAGCCTCGAACATCAGCTCCTATCGCCCAGTATCGCTGACCTCGGTACCCGGCAAAACGATGGAGTCGATGGCTTTGAACCGACTCGAATGGATCGCCTCCGCCCTCGACGCTCTTGCCCCGGAACAAAGTGGCTTCCGCCGACTCCGCTCGACAGCTGATTCCATCGCGGACGTTGTCGCCACTCTCGAGCACGCTGCAAGCCGCCACGAAGCCGCATACCTGGTGCTGCTCGATGTTGAACGCGCGTTTGACGGCCTCCCGCACGGCACCATCATCCAAGCGCTTCACGAGCTGCGCATCACCGGCCGCCTACTGGACTATGTGTCGGCCTTTCTTAGCGACCGAACACTCAGAGTGCGTGTTGGCGACGCGCTCAGCACCCCCGTAGCGTGACCGCTGGTGTTCCTCAGGGCAGTGTTCTTAGCCCCTTTCTATTCAACTTGGCGCTTGCAAGGCTCCCCGATTTCATCCCGAAGCTAACAGCCTTCGAAATCCGTGTGGCGATTTACGCCGACGACATCGCTCTTTTCGCTTCCGGGCCCACGGACTATGGCTACCAAGTGCGGCAATCACTGCAGTCTGCTATCAACGCCGTGGACGAATACCTCACCAGCGTGGGGCTTCAGCTCTCGGCGTCAAAAACCGAGGCGCTAATGATTCACCCCCGTGCTAGCCGTGCTCGCTCCGAAGTGCCCACTCTCTCGCTGCGCGGAAGCCCCCTCCCGTGGCGGAAAGAAGTTCGCTACCTGGGCCTTCACATCGACTGCCGCCTGAACTTTAATGCGGCAACCACACAGCTCTGCAGGGATGCCAGGAAAGTCGCAGGCGCCGCACGCTCCCTGCTCGCCCGTGGCCGTGGCTGCACACCGCACCTTGCTCTCCGAGTTTATAACTCGATTGCAACTTCGCGAGCGCTCTACGCGCTGCCTCTTACCAACGCCAGTGCAGCCAACTGGAGGGCCGTCGACGTCGAACACCGCACTGCAGTTCGCCAGATGTACGCGCTTCCCCGCTTCTCGCAAGTGGGGGCAACTCTCGCCGAAGCGGGAAACTGGCCGCCCTCACTTCGTGCGAGGAAACAGGCGCTTCACCACATCGAGCGTCTGCAACGGTCGCCACAGGGCCAGCGTCTCGTGTGCCGCCTCCACAACCTCGAGGGCTCGGGCATGGGTCAGCATGCCACCGACTTCAGCACCCGCATCGCGTCTCTGCCGCAACTCCTTCCCTTGCCGCCATCGCCGCACGCTTCCCCGCTGCTTGACGTTAACATCAGCGTCCCGGGCGTCACGAGCAAGCGCCGAACAGCACTTTGTGCCATGCAGCAGGAGACGGCTGCATTGATTCACGAACACCTACGCGACCGCCTCCTCGTCTACACTGACGGCTCCGTTTCCAGCGATGGTTCCGCTGCTGCCGCGTGCACGGCACCGGACATTTCTGCGTACCGGCAGTGCCGTCTCCGTTTCCCTGCCTCATCGACAGTCGCCGAGCTCGCGGCCATCGACCTCGCGGCTGACCTTCTTCACGAGTGCGGTGCTTCGTCTGCTGCGATCCTGACAGACTCGCGCGCGGCTCTGTCTATGCTGCAGAAAGACTACGCCGGTCTCCCACTTGTGCAGCGCGTGGGATCGAAACTGCGCCACGTCGTAGATCAGGGCTCCGACTTGGTTTTGCAGTGGGTCCCCGCGCACATTGGCCTCCCCGGAAACGAAGCAGCCGACACCCTTGCGAAGCAAGCTCTCTCGGCTCGCTTCCCCCTCGCCACCTCTGTCACTCGCTTCGACGTGACGAAGACGGCTATTCTACGCACCCTCCGCGCTCATCATCCTGACTCACGTGTTGCCGTGGGGACTCCCCCTCGCCTCATCCCCCGCGCCGGCCTCTCCCGCTGGGACCGCTCCTTCCTCCTGCGGTTGCGCGTCGGCTGCTACAGCACGGCCGCCCGATTGCACAGACTGCACGGAACTGGCAGCCGCGCATGTGTGGAATGCGGCGAAGAAGAGACTCTCGAGCACCTCCTGTTGCATTGCCCATCCTTTGATGTTGAGCGCACTGCGCTTTGTGCCTCCTATCGTCGCGTGGGTCTGCCTTGCGACACGGAGGGAGCCCTTCTGTTTCCCGCAGCGCACGCCTCTATCATCAAAAGAGTGCTTGCTGCCCTCCTTGACCTTTGCTGCGAAACGCAGCTGAGAGCGCGGCTATAAGCCCCGCATCGCTCCTTCTTCAACCTTGTCCTTTTTTTTTTTTGCCGCTTTCTTTCCTTCTCTTCCTGATCCTTTTCTCCCCACCCCCCTTACCCTGTGCAGTGCTGTTGAGGTGTCCTCCTTTGAGAGACAGTTACGGCACTGCACTTCTCTCTTCCTTTCTTCTAAAAATCACTACACATACACACACACTGCGCTAGATGGAACGTAGCTTCCTAGGGGAAGCGCGAAAGAGAAGTGCCGCTGCCGTACACGCATCATGTATAGCTCGTTTCGATGGTGGTAATATGTTGCGTAAATATGTATTTTATGGTATTGCATTACCGTCGACCGCCATCATGAGATGGGTTCTACTGCATTTTCTTTTGGAGCTTATTGGCTATCCGCAAAAAACTAATTGCAGCAATAAAAATGGAACGTACGCAGTTGGCACATACAGGACGCTGTAAGTGAGGTAATTGTGTTTTCGAAGCAAGCTTCCTGGCCTTTTCTTTCCATTTTGTAATGTATCTCATTGCCTATAGTGTAGATAGTGTCGAAATGACAGTTACATGTTGAAACAAACGCATGCTGTTTTTCACGTTTCGACGCTGATAGATTTGTGAGCGCCAATGAAAAAATTGGGTGGTTCTCTGTGTGCATGCTTATTTTAACGCGACAGCGTTAAGGAGCTCGTGTCGCAGAAAAGTCGGCGTCGGCGGCGTTGGCCGTGAGCGATAAATCCTGGCAGGCACTTCATGAATAAAAAACAACTTGCAAGATGGGCTGGGTGAGAATCGAACCCGGGTCTTCGGAGTGTGAGACAGAGACGCTACCACTCAGCCACTAGTTTTTTTTTATTTATTGCCTGTTTTGTACTTCTATATCAAACAACAAATGACATTTGAGAAGAAAAGACAAATTTGCAAGTTTTCATCACCTAGTGTCAGCCTTATAGGGCTGACTATATTAGAATTCTTTGAGCGCGGTCAAGGATTCCACCCTTGACAGCCACGCAGGTACACAATCTTGTGCTTTCTGAATTTCCACAAATCTCGACATGCATTCTCGGAAAAGCATTCGTGCAGGCCGAGCATCCGGATCGCAGTGATACCCCGCCATACGGGAGCGCCATAGACAGTGAAGGCCAACTAGCATAATAAGGTCGCATGGCAGTCCATCGTCGTTTTCTATAGATAAATATCTAATACCCTGTGGATCTAAAGGAAAGTCCTTTTGGTAGTCCTCTGAAGTACATCCCAAAAGAACACACCCGCCCAACAATCTAGAAATACATGATCTATTGTTTCTGGTTTCTTACAGACTCAGCCACTAGTTCGATGCTTCAAAGCGGTACAAAAGCGCCTCTAGTGAATGCGGTGTTGCCTTAGAAACGAGCTGTTTCTAAGGCTCAGGCGTGCTTCGCTTGCTCAGGCGCACGTTTCGTTGCCGCGCCGAACGCTGTGTTGCTCGACGCTCACCGCGTCCGATGCGGGGCGCCTCGTAAGTGATCGCTGCGCCGTAGCCCATTGTCTTACACCCCTTGGCGGGTCGACGGGAACGCTGTCGCGTTCCACTCTTGAAGGCGAAGCTTAAGCGTCCTCCACTTTTTTTGTTCGTGCAATGTGTACCTGGTTTGTGGTGATCATTTTCTCGTGTTTCGCTTGCGCAGTGCAAGTACAACACCGACTGCTGTCACCGACTCGTGTGCCTCCAGGCGACCATGACCTGCGAGCCGCGCGGGCCACACGCGCGCCGCGCGCGGCTCTCGCGAACGAGACCCGTGACGAAGCCGGGAGCCAGGGCGGCGCCCATGCGGACCACGGCCATTTAGCCCGATGGTCGCGCCGCCGGGATTACCAGCGCACGGCATCGCTTCTAGTCGTGTTTGGGAGTCGCCCCCATTGGCCTCTGCAATACTCTAAAACTCCATTTAAAATGCACCTGCAAATGGGACGCAAACCAGACAACGGTGTTCATTAAACGCGATGTCGCCAACATCAAGTCCGAAAATTGCCTGCCACAAAACAGAATGCTCGTGATTATGCATACCGTGATTCTTCTGAACAAAAATAAAGCAATGTTTCCTCCACGATTTGTATTCCTTCTGTAACGAGTTCGACAGCCCTATACATAAAATTAGTCAGGTATGACAAGCGAAGGCTACTAGGAGTGAATTTGTTTTGAGTAAAAGATTTAGTCAAGAAAGTCGCAATTTTTCTCCAAAGGAAAAGCATACACTGCGATACCAAATTAGTACACGGTTATGCAAAATAAAGATAGTCGCTTTGTCGGCCGTATGGACCTTTTAAACATGCGCTTACTAACTGAATTAACAAGCATGGCGCCAACGCGCACAGGGAAGCGTGAACACAACACATTCCGTGGCCGCCGATGGTACCGCTGACAAAACGCCGGCGTGAGTAAGCGCGGCAGCAGCAGCGAGCGAAATGACCATTCGCGCTGTCTATGTCGCTTCAACGCAAACACCGGCGAGAAAGCAGCACGCTCCAAGCTATGAGTCGTCTTCGTGGAGCATAAAAATAGCGAGAACTACAAATATTTTTCAATTCCGATTGCTGCATTCTTACTTCCTCTCAGTAAAATTTAGGTTGTTTGTACTTGCCTGTTTGGACTTAAGTGGCAACACAATGACCTGCGCACTCGTGCTAAAGGTAGCTAGGCTGCACCTCGCAGCCTCTAGAATCTGTAAAGGAGCATGTTTACCTAGGTCAATTGATCACAGGGAACCATGATCATGGCAAGAAAAGTCATAGAAGAACAAAAATCAGTTGGATCGCATACGGCAGACATTGCCAGCTTCTGACTGGAAGCTTACCATTATCACTGAAAAGGAAAGTGTACAATCAGTGCAATTCACCAGTGCTGACTTATGGGGCAGGAACTTGGAGACTGACAAAGAAGCTTGAGAACAGGTTACAGAAAGAGAGCGGTTTGGATAGGAGATCAAACGGGTATAGACGATATTCTGAATGGCATCGAGAGAAAAAAATGGAGCTGGGAACGTCGTGTAATGCGCCGGTTAGATAACCGTTGTGCGATTAGGGTTACATAATGGGTACCAAGAGAAGGGAAACGCTGTAGAGAACGGCAGAAGAATAGGTGGAGCGATGAAATTAGGAAATTCGAGGGCACTAGTTAGAGTCGGTTCGCGCAGGACAGGGGTAATTGGAGATCGCAGAGAGAGGCCTTCGTCCTGCAGTGGACATAAAACAGGCTGTTCATAATGATGATGATGATGATGATGAAGGCCTCACAGCCGCACGAACTAAATGAAGCAGCCACTCACGTACCAATTGTCTTCACTTTTCAATACATGCTAAGATTTAAAAAAAGAAATACCCGCCGTGGTTGCTCAGTGGCTATGGTGTTGGGCTGCTGAGCACGAGGTCGCGGGATCGAATCCCGGCCACGGCGGCGGCATTTCGATGGGGGCGAAATGCGAAAACACCCGTGTGCTTAGATTTAGGTGCACGTTAAAGAACCCCAGGTGGTCAAAATTTCCGGAGTCCTCCACTACGGTGTGCCTCATAATCAGAAAGTGGTTTTGGCACGTAAAACCCCAAATATTATTAAGATTAAAATGGTGAGGTTACAGCTTTTACCTGGGCACAAATGTGGATGCATTGTGTTAACATTCATTAGCCATATTTTATTTTATTTGTGTTCAAGTAAAAGAAAACACCTTCTTGTTTTACTTAGAACGTGTGTGCGCATATGTTCTGTGTTCTTCTCGCAGTAATGTGAAGCTGGTAAGCACTACTCTGCGATCTGTACTTTATATTTCACATTTCAATTTGTTATAGTATTATATCTACACGCGTAGCCATATTTTTAACTTCTATGTGGTCAGGAAGACGAAACATCGTGTTCTTTCATCTGGAAGGTGTGTACGTGTTACCACTTTGTTGTGTTTCCAGGGTTATGAAGATGTTGCGCACCGCTCTCAAATTTTTGTCTCGTATTTTTTATATTTGGTCTAACTAGTGCTTATATTGTGACTATTGTATTTTTTATGTTGTGTGAGCTTTAGCAGCTTTATGTACAATTTATATAATGAAAAGCTGTTCCGCTGCATTATAGGGCCTTCACACGAACTCAAGCTATCTTGTATAGTATTTCGCTTGGACGAGCCCACAACTGTTTTTGGGAAATAAAGACATTTTATTTAACTCAGTAACACTCTAGTCATGGGCGACTCCAATGCAGAAGTAAGGAAAGCAATCCGCAACTATGGAACGATTCTAGGAACGCTTGAGGCGTGATGTACGTTGGTAGAATGCGCAGAAAGAAATCAGCTCCGAATAAGGAATACCTTCTTCAAGAAGCGTAGCAACAGGAAGTCGGCCTGAAAAAGCCCTAATGGAGAAACAGGAAATGAGATAGATTTCATATTCCTTGCCGATCCCAGCAGTAGTGAAGAATGCCGAAGAGTTAAGGAGGATAAAGTAAACGTCGTAGTAAGATTAGATGAAAATACCCAATTTATAGTTGATGTTGACGAGACTAGCTTGTTGTTTTTTAGGATCAGATTTATTGTAAATTCAAACCAGAGCAAATACCGCACTCGCGGAACTGCATACCTGGAGTTTGAACAACACGCTAAATATATATACGTCAAAAACAAAAGCAGTTTATATGGAGCTAAAAACAGGAAAGTCAACTTTGATTTGGCGCTTTTTCTTGGTACATTAAAAATTGAGGTGGCTCCTGTTGGGAAATGTCTTCATGCACACTTTAATAAAAACATGTCCTGAGTTCGCAGTCTCATTCTGTTTTTTCCAGCCTTTCTCGCACGGTTGGTATATTATCGCGCACGCGTTTTCTTTTGCCTGATAATTAAAACTGTTGTTGTATAATCCACTTTTCCTTTCAAAACTGTGCTATTGATAGCTTGTCTGGGGTACCACCACAGTTTCCGACATTCTGAGGCTTACTAGATTATAGAAAAGGGCTTTCCATTTGATCACAAAGTTATTCATGCTGCCTTCATTTTCACTCCCCCACCACGCGATATGCACGTAAAGACAATTCGTTAATATGAAAGAGGTAACTATGAGGCTATAAATACTGAATTAAACGTAGTCTTTGCTACCTTTACAGATGAATTTAATAACCATTTGATTCATTATAACTGGCTCTTGTTTAAAAACAAACTATGTGAACTAAAGAAGCTATTTATTCCCAGGATAACCATTCGATCCAATCGATAAAAACCATGGTTTATGAGATCCTTAAAAAACTAGAAAATAAAAAAGTGCCTTTATCGCCGCGCTAAAGTTAAGGCAAGCTCAGTTGCGTGGGAGAAATATTACGCTGCCGAAGCTGCGTACTTAACCGGAATTAACGATGCCAAACGAACCTTTTTTCACTATGACCTGCCAAACATTTTACTTACTAATCCAAGAAAATTCTGGCAGGTGATAAGCCCCAAAGAAGCACGGATCAATAATCCTACTAACGAGCTAGGTGAATCAGTGACAGATTTAACCTGCGCTAATATGTTCAACAGCGCGTTTTCTTCCGTCTTCACTAATGAAATGGACACACTTGTAACCCCGCCAACCAGAAATATACAATGCAACATGTCAGCCATCAAATTCACAGTACGTGGGCTTTTATCTGTGATAGAAAATATTAAGTTGTCATCATCTGGCATCGATGACATTAACTCTAAACTACTAAAAAACATTAAACACAACACTGCGGAGTTCCTATATTTATTATTTTCACGGCCGCTTTCCACAGGCACCATGCCAGACGAGTGGAAGATGGGGAAGGTTACTCAGTCTACAAATCGGGCAACGAAAATCCTCCCCTTAATTACCGCCCCATCTCATTGACAAGTGTTCCCTGTACGATCATGGAGCATGTAATCTACTCTCATATTATAAACTTTCTGGACGCTAACAACTTCTTTCATCATTCACAGCACGGGTTCCGCAGGGGCTGTTCTTGCGAGACCCTGCTTGCACTATTTCTTCATGACGTTCATGCAAATCTTGACCGTAACATACAAACAGACGCCATATTTTTCGATTACGCGAAAGCGTTTGACAAAATCGCTCATCAACGCCTATTACAAAAACTTTCTCGTTTGCATTTGCATCCTGATATCCTAAAATGGCTTGAGCAATCTTTAACTAACCGCTCACAGCACCTCTCATTTAATAACCACGCTTCAAACATTACACTCGTCACATCAGGCGTACCACAGGGGTCTGGCCTTGGCCCCCTTCTTTTCCTAATTTACATTAACGACTTACCCTTGCTTGTGTCCTGCCTTATCCGTACGTTTGCCGATGACTGCGTTATTTACCGCGCAGTCAATACCATCACTGACCGATGGTATTGACAATACCATCACTTCAGTCCGACCTTAACCGGGCACAAGAATGGTGTGATGTTTGGCTGATGACACTCAACTCTAATAAATGCCAACTTGTCTCGTTTACCCGTCGTCATCACCCTATTCGCTTTTCTTATCGGATTAGTGACGTCACCGGGGAATCAGTGGAATCCTTCAGGTATCACCTTGACTAATGATCTAACCTGGAATGCGCATGTTACTAATGTTATTTCATCGGCTAACAAGACATTGGGATTTCTAAGACCTCACCTTCGCCTCGCTCCATTGCATGTAAAACTGTTAGCCTATAGACCATTGGTAAGAACGAAACTCCAATACGCATGTGCCATCTGGGATCCGCATCAAGCATGTCTCGCCAATGCCCTCGAGGCAATTCAAAATGGCGCCACGAGGTATATTCATTCCACATACTCTTACAACGTCAGCATATCATCTTTAAAAAAAGAACCTTCCTTATCGTTTCTATCCCTTCGTCACCGCATTACTAGCCTTTCCCTCTTCCACAGGATCTACTATTCGACGCTCATTCGACCACCATATATTGTTCCCCCAACGCACCGGTCTCGATTCATTGGCCATCCCCAGCAGGTAGCACAACCACATTCACACGCAAATGCATTTTCAACCTCATTTTTATACCGAGCATCTAAAGATTGGAATGGCCTTCCTCATCAAATTGCTGCCATCACCTGCTCTTCATAATTTGTTCAAGATGTAACAACTTCTTATTTACAGAATTGAATGCAATATAACAATTGTTTGTATGTGTTGTATTCCCACCCCTTATGTAATGCACCTACTACGGGATCTTTAAGGAAATAAAATGAAATGAAATGAAATTGCCAATGCTCCATATAACGCGCACACAGGGACCATCTGTAAAAACCTAAACGTAATACCTGTTGTCGACTTGTACCATTCTTTACTAATGACACGCTACAAACAAGGCATTAAAACAAACAATCTCTGCTCGAAAGAACTTGATAATTTGACTGAAAGAGTGCATGTTTATGACACGCGCGGAATCACTTTCTGGTTTACGCCACGAACTAGTACTAACTATGGCCAACAAATGATCGCATATACATTGCCTACTTTTTTAAACAACCAGCATTGTTTTCTGTAATGCTGCTGCCTTTAAGTTTTGATTTTGTACTGGAAAGTTTCTCCAACTTTTGATAAATTTTGATCTCGTGTATAAATGTAATGTATTACCTTTTTAATGTTAATGTCAACACTTTTATTTTTGTTTTCAGCTGCATAGTTTTGGCATTCTAAGCTTGTCGCATACGAACATTTCCAGTTGCCCCTGTGAAAGAGCAATTATCGGGTGCAGACCCCGTCGAGCTTCTGGCTTTTAGTCTGTGCCCCCAGCATTTTATACATGCTATAATGTACCATAACGCCGAAATAAAATGAATGAATGAATGAATGAATGAATGAATGAATGAATGAATGAATGAATGAATGAATGAATGAATGATGCTTGGTTAGCGAGGTCAAGGATTTCTCTCAATATAAAGAGAGGAGTAAAATTGATCAAGAAGAAACAAGCCAACCAAGACGCAGCAAGGGTAAAAGCAGACCAATTCAAGCTGGTGGCTGCAAACAAATATGCAGCTTTAGAACAGAAAGATAAAGATGACATAGAGAAAATAAATGAAATCTTAACTACGCTGATTTCAGAAGCAGCAATCGAAGTGGGAGGTAAGGCACCAAGGTAACCAATAGGTAAGGTCTCCCAATGAAAGGAGCCGATAAAGAAACGTGAAAGCATTAAATATCCGAATAAAGAGATCATATAGAACTTGCGGAATTGTTAAAATAATTAACAACCAGAAAGTAAGGGATATTCGAAACTAGGGAACAGTAAAAATGAACACAGCATGCAATCAATGAAAAGAAAACTTGACATGGAACAAGCGGAGATGTATACACTGAAACAAAAGCAGTGTATTATCATCAGCAATATAGAAGATATACTAAAAGCAGTGGAAGAATTCTATACTGACCGGTACAGTAACCAGAGCAGCCAAGATACCTCCTTTCGAAATAGTAGTGAACAGGTTACAGAGACTCCTCCTATAACAAGCGACGAAGTTACAAGGGCTTTGCAAGGCATGAAACGGAGAAAAGAGGCAGTAGAAGGTGGAATAACAGTCGATTTGATCGAAGATGGTGGAGGCATAATGCTTGAAAAACTGGCGGCTCTTTATACGAACTGCCTATCGACTTCAAGGGTCCCAGAAGACTAGAATGCCAACATTATACTAATCCACAAGAAAGGAGACGTTGAAGAATTTAAAAATATAGGCTACTTAGCTTGCTTTCCGTTTTGTGCAAAATATTCACCAAAATAATTTCAAACAGAATAAACGCAACACTTGAAACCAAGAGAATAGTCTGGATTCAGGAAGGGATATTCTACAATGAATCACATTCATGTCATCAATCTGGTAACCGAGAAATCTACAGTGCACAATAAACACCTCTATATGGATTTCATAGATTATGAAAATGCATTTGATACAGTAGAGGCAGCAGCACTCGTAGAGGCATTGCAAAATCAAGGAGTACAGCAGGCATACGTGAATATCTTGCGAAATATCTACAAAAATTCAACAGCTAGATTGGTTCTCGACAAGAAAAGTGGAAAGTTACCTATCAAGAAAGGGGTCAGGCACGAAGACACTATGTTTCTAATGCTACTCACAGCATGCTTGGAAGAATTATTCAAGCTATTCAACTGGGAAGGATTTGGAGTGAGTATCAACGGCGAATATCTCAACAACGTTCTGTTTGCATATTATATGGACCTGTTGAGCAACACTGGGCACGAGCTACAACAAATTATCGAGGGCCTTAACAGAGAAAGTGCAAGAGTGGGTTTGAATATTATTATACAGCAGACAAAGGTAATGTTCAATAGCGTGCCGAGGGAACAAGGTTTGAGGATCTCCAGCGAGCCTCTAGAGTCTGTTAAGGAGTACGTTAATATGTCATTTACTCAGAGGGGACCCTGATCATGAGACGAAAATTTACACAAGGATAAAAATGAATTGGAGTGCATAAGACAGGCATTGCCAGTCCCTAACTGGGAGCTGAGCACTATCATTGAAAAGAAAGGTTTACAATCACTGCAATCTACCGGCGCTAACCTATGGGGCAGAAATATTGAGTTTGACAAGGAAGGTCACGAACAAGTTAAGGATCACGTAAAGAGCGACGGAACGTAAAATGTTACAAGTAATATTAAGGGACAGGAAGACAGTGGTGTGGATCAGACAGTAAAGGGGTATAGATGATATTCTAATTGACAATAGGTGAAAAGATCACCGCCGAAGCACCCCATACAGACGGTTAACCAGCGGTGATGAAACGTGTGGCCCGGGTGTTTATCACTGGGTTAATCTCGACGATTTATTAAACGACGGCTTGCTAGGCTTCCGGATCTGCGCTACGCAGTTGCTTCTTGCGCTCAGATGCACGAGCCTGTTCTTCTGCCCGGGTTGCAGCATCGGCATGGCGTAGACGAGCTCGTTCCTGGTTGTGCTCGCGGCGTTGTCGATCGCAAGCTGCCTGCTCCCAAGGAGTACGTATGACGCATGGCCTACCCATTTCGGAGCAAGCAAGAAACTGCTGCGCGTGCGCTCGGCTACGATGGAGAGCAACGACGTCACTACTGGCACAGCTAATCCAAGACCACCGAGATAGCACAAGGTCTTTCAAATCCGAACACTGACGTCATGTTGCCTGGTCCTACTGCCATAGAATCTAATGGGAATGCTCCAGAGTAATCAACAGGGATTTCGACGTCACCGCTTTCATAACGCCAGGCTTGTCAATGGAAATTTCGGGCCAGGTGGCGTGACGTCACGGATACAAATAAACAAGCCCTGTGCTATGTAGGTGGTGATAGCTAATGGTGCACCTCTCTCTGTTTCTTTTGCGCATGTGCATATGGTTGTGCCGGAAGAGTTCTGGGCGTACAGGCAAATGACAGACGGACGGACGGACTAATCGGCTAGCCATATACCGTTTCGCTGTAAAATAGAGCTGCGCAGACCGTGTAATATGTAGGATGGATAACCTGTGGACCATTAGAGTCACATAATGGGTGCGAAGAGAACGGTGGCGCAGTAGAAAACGGCACAAAACTAGGTGGTGTGATGAAACGCAGGCGCAAGTTGCAATCGGTTGGCTCAGGCTGCGGTCATCGGAGATCCCAGGGAGAGGTATTCAACCTGCAGTGGAAACAGAAATAGGCTGTGAGGATGACGAATCTATAGCAAAATGGTACTCCATTCCGTTCACCGTGACACTGATATTGCCATCCAGGTAGGCCAGAGGAGCTTTGTCTCCTGCATGATACTCCATGTAGGAGAAGGGAAAGGAGAAAGGGGGAGTACGGATGGCGGTGACAGTGTACCATGAGCTATGTGCATGTGTAAAGTGCGTACACCATCTGCGCACGCACCACACCAATGTCACCGTAGTGCCGGTGTACCGCCAGCAGGTAAAGAGGCTCTCTGCTAGAAAACGTAATGAGCGGTCTAGTTGCTTGAATAACAGGACAGCACAGCACCGGCTCGGGCTAACCTACGGCCTGAGATCGGGTTGAGTAATTACCTTACAACTCGCGCACGAGTAAAGTCGGGCTTTTTCAACCTAGGTAGGACATTATGCAGTATATTAGCAACACCTTGGTGGCGCTACCCACCGCCCCCTCCTAAAGGGAACGCTCATAACATCCATCCATCCATCCTAATTCTTTTCATGTAAACCATGTCAAAGTAGCGAAACGACCAAAACGGAGACGTAGAAAAACAAAGTTCGCTATAGGAAGTGAGAAAATTGGGTTATTGGAATTCGTCGTGTTTTTTTTCTTTTTTTCTTTCTTTTTCAGCGTAGGTAGGTCATTAAGTAGTATAATAACAAGAGCTTGGCAGCGCTACCCGCCGCCGCGTTCCAAAAGGGGGGGCTCATGACATCAATCCATCCATCCTAATTCTGGCCATGTAAATCCTGCAAGAGTAGGGAAACGACTAAAAACGCATATGTATGTACAAAAAGAAATGTTCACAAAAGGGGATCATAAAATTGGGTTATGGGAATTCATCGTGAATTTGCTTTTCCTGTTTTTTTTTTCTCTTCTAAGAGAGGTAGCACATTAGGCAGTATAATACCAAGAGCTGGGTGGCTGTACCCACCGCCCCGCCCCGTTCCAAGGGGGGAGCTCATTACATCCATCCGCCCACGCGGATGGATGGGATTTACGTGACAATCCTTGTCACGTAAACCCCGTAAAAGTGGGGAAACCAGAAAAAACGGAGACGTACAAACACTAAGCTTACAATAGGGTGTCAGGAAATTGGGTTATGGGAATGTATCATTTTTTCTTTCTTTTTTAACGTAGGTAGGAAATTAGGTAGTATATCACCAATATTACCCACTGCCCCGTCCTAAACGAATGCGCACAACTTCCTTTCATCCATCCATCCTAATTATGGCCATGTAAATCCTGTAAAAGTAGGGAAATGACAAAAAAGGAGGCGTACAAAAAGAAAGTTCACAATAGAGGGTGATAACTTTGGATTAATGGAATTCAGCGTGTTTTATTGCTTTTTCTTTTCTTTGTTTTTCGACCTACGTAGGACATTAGGCAGTATAATAGCAAGAGCTTGTTGGCGCAACCCGCCGCCGTGTTTCAAAGGGGAGCCTCATAACATCCATCAATCCATCCATCCTAATTCTTGTCATGTAAATCCTTTAAAAGTTGGAAAACTACCAGAAACGGGAGACGTACTGTGAGGTGTCAGCCATCCCGGACTGCCTATCTCCTGTGTCTCTGGACAGGTGGCAGCACCCGTAGCTGTTCCGTTTAGCATTTCGTCCTCAACCTGCTAGAGGTAGTGTTGCTCTAGCATATACAGGAACACTAGCTAGAGTGTGCCTGGCGAGACGCCAGTAGAGACTGCCGACACCTGGGTGCAGTGCCTGTGCAATGACCGCTTTGTGTGCGTATGCGAGCGTTGCCCTGTTGCGCCGCAGTCTTTTCCATTTGATGTCGTTATTAAACATGTAATTACCAAGACACAGTGCTCGTGGGCCTTCAGTCGTTTGCCCTCGAGCCTCACATCTGGCGCAGTCGACGACGAGCCTCAGCAACTGCTCATCTGCATCTTCGCGTCTCGTCAAGCCCGCCCTTGTCCAACGATTATCGCTCAACCAAAGCCTCCAAAGCCATTAGCGCCTAAGCGAAGCCTTCCAAGCCATTTAACATCTTCATTAACAGCCTTTTAAGCCTCTGCACCGTTCGACGCGTTCTTTTAAGCCAAACCTAGAGCGCCGTTCGAACTTCTGAAACAAAGCTAAGCCTACTCAGCCTGCAACGCCGTTCGAACTTCTAAAACAAAGATAAGCCTACTCCGGCGTTCGACTCTAGCGAGCCCTCGCCACAACCATACTTCATTACGCCTAAAATTCATTCAGAGAAGCACTCAAAAGACGCAACCTTGACACGTCAGGTACGAAAGACGATCTTATTCAGCGCTTGCACGCCGATATCCAAGCAAACTGTGAACCGACTTCGACGCCGTACCAAACGCCGTCGGCCACAAGCTTTTCATTCTATCCCGCTACTATTGAAGCCCTCTCGACTTTGATGGAGCACTTTCCCGGCCTTCGACAGTTGTGACGACATGGCCCGACCTTTCAGCGTCGATTCCACACTTTGATGAATCCCTGAGACAACATGTAAACGCATGGCTTGACGAAGTGCGTCGAGTGCAACAACTCGCCTCTTGGGATGAAGCCACTACTCGCCTCATCGCTTAGAGCAAACTGAAGGGTACAGCTCACAATCGGCACTTGACTTTCGGCCACCAGTATGCGACATGGCAGAAATGGAGCAACGAGCTCAAGAACACTTTCTCTTCTGAGCTCTCCCTCACCGAGTGGCAATAGCGTGTCCTCAAGATTAACCAACATGCCGATGAGAATCTTCGCCAATACGCCTTCGCGAAACTGCGACTGGTGGAATCATGCCCTGTCCAACTTTACGAGGGGCAGAAGATCCGCTACCTTCTTCAAGGCTTACGTGAGCAGCACGTTATCGCCGCCATCGCTACCAGCCAACCCTCCACTGTAAGCGATTTTATGGCAATGTGCATCAATCTCGGAAAATGCGCTCCGCACATACGAATGCAGCCCTACTCCAGCCCATTGCCTGCCGAGCCCCAGCGCAAGTCGCAGCATGATTACTCGCCTAGGTTTACAACACCCAAGAATCCAGACCAGCCGCCTCAAAACTCCAGGCAACAGCCCACCACTCCACCGCCTTCACGTCCGCGTCAGCGCATTTCCGACATGACCATGCACGAGCAGGAACCCATGTATGCTGCCACCTCCGCTCAGTATTGTGCGCCAGGATACCGTAGTAGCCAAGACCTCAGCGCAGCCACGTGTTTCAACTGCCGACAGTTAGGCCACCTGGCTGCCAGGTGACCTGCGCCCCGAGTTACACGTCAGAGACTCCCAGGCAACAGCCATCCCCATGCTGCGGCCTAATCTTGCCTACAGGGATCACTCGTGCAGTGCGCTGTCATAGAAGCTCATGTAACTGGTGTTGGAACTGTCGACGCCTGTACAGACAGTGGCTCTAAGATAACCATATTGACTGAAGACCTTGTCCCTTCATCTGCCTTGTTACCTTGGACAAAGCCTTCTATCTCTGTCGTGTGGGAAGATACACTGATGCCCACAGGTACAATCTCGACTTGCATTTCACTTGGGCCCATCTCTACGATTATAGACGTGACAGCGCGGCCCGTAACCCCCTTCCCTTGATCCTCGGAGAAGACTGGTTTAAAGCTGCTCAGGCAGTACTCGTTTTGAAGCTACCAAAACCCACAGAACTGCACCACCCACGCACAAAGTCCGTTCTCTTCTGTCATGAAAAAGTCTTCCCAAGAGTGTCTAATGCCGTATTTCTCCACAGCCAGCCCTTGTTGGCTTCAACGCATTTTACCACTGGAGGCCTACAGCTCGAACCCCTTCCAGATAACAACCAACCGTCATGGCTGTCCCTGGCATGCTGTGAACCAATACATGAAAACAACAGTGTTGGCGAGTCCCACTACTGTTCAGGCAACTCCACAACAGACGAGACAAGCTCCATCCTGCGTGGGGCACAAATCGGTAGACACCTCACCACAGGAAAGTCAGCTGTCATCCGGGAAGTCCTTGAGCAACATATTGGGCCCTTTGGTACCGACAACAATGACTTGGGTCTTTTTGAGGGAGCTGAACATTCTATTAATCTTGTCCCTAGAGCTGTGCCGTATAACCGACACCATATTGTTATGCTGCTGACGATAGAGCATTTATTGAGTAACAAACCAATAAGCCATCAAAAAAAGGTATTATCTTGTCATCTTCAAGCCCATGGGCCTTTCCTGCAGTCGCCGTTTCAAGAGGCACAAAAAGCGCCTCTACGTAAACTACATTCCTCGCAATAAGCAAACCGTCAGCGTTGCCCAGCCGCTTCCCCGTGCTGAGGATAATATCGACGACATCGCTGGATGTTCCCTCTTCGGATCTTTATACCTGTAATTAGCCTACTGGCAAATTCGAGTACGCAAGGAAGATCAGCCTAAGACATCGTTCATCACACACCATGGCACCTTTCAGTGGACTAGGATGCCATTTGGTCACAACAAAGCCCCTGAAACTTTTCAGAAACACGCAAAGCATCTTTCGTCTACTGAAACCCCGACATGCGAAATGTGGCGTCCACGTATACCTTGATGATATCCTTCTCTTTGCCACCAACTTACTTGAGCTTGTGGACTTGCTACACGAAGTTCTCAGTCTCCTTCTGAAAAGTGACTTCAAGGTCACACTCGCCAAATGTCAGAATGCAGTCCCATTCTTGACATTCAAGGGATATGTACTCTCCCAAGAAGGCAAGCAACCAAACCCGGTAAAACGGATGCTAAGTCAGTGCTATCCTGGCTACAGACGGCCAACTTTTACAGGAAATTCATCCCCAACGTTGGGAAGATTTCAGCGCCTCTTCAGGCAATTGTCAGACGTGGGACCTTCAAGTGGACTCCAGCTTGTGAATCTGCCTTCGAAGTCCTTCGAACAGCATTAACGTCAGCTCACATCCTTGGTCATTTGGCCTTTTTGCCCCAACCACTCAGACAACAGATGCCTCTGCCGTGGCACTTGGTGCTGTGCTATCTCAACGTCGGGGTGCTCATGAGGTTCTCATCGAATATGCAAGCCGAACGCTCTCAGCTCCTGATGAGAACTCGCACAGCAATGTTTGGGAATGTTTGGCAGTTCATTGATCAATCTGTTTGAAGTTCCGTCCATACCTCATAAACAGGAAGTTTTTCCTCCTGGCGTACTGTGGCCTGCCTCACCACAAATGTTAAGCCCTCGCGCCGGTTTACGGGCATGTAGATGAATCTGGTGGAATTTGAATTTACAGTTCAACACAAGCCAGGGAAACAGAATGTTGTCGCCGACATGCTGTCCAACCTTTCGTGCGCCACATTTGATTCCATGAGAACGCTGCATCAGCTTCAGCAAGACGACGAAGAATGCTCATCCGTACGATAAGAGCTGTTAACCAACAGTGAAGGAGGTGCTGACTTCCTCATTGTGGATGCCATCCTGTATCATTGCACGTCGTCCGGTTTGAACACCATTGTTGCGCGCTCCAACCTTCGCCAGCCCAATCTTGAAATGGCTCAGGACGACAATGGACATATGGTTGCAAAGCGTACACTTAAGAAGCTGCCAGATCCCTATTGGTGGCCACACATGACCTCTACGGGGACTCAATATGTGCAAGGCTGTCAAATTTGCCAAGCTTACAACCGCCCTACCACAAGAAACGTGGGAAAAATGCTTTATGCCAACGACTGAAGTTCCATTTATTGCTGTTGCCATAGACCACATTACAATGAATAAAGGTGACAGCAGTAAATAGATCCTGAACGTCATCGAGTTTGCTACCCACTTCATAGTGTCTGCTGCTGTGTCCATAACGAACACTAAGGAAGCAATTGACCACTTGTATTCCGTATTCTGTCGCTATAGAGTCCTTGATGACTGTTTGTTAGATCACGGCCATGCCTTCGCTTCCCGTGAATTTCAACGCTTCCTCAGGCTTCATAGCATTCAACAACATTTCTCTGTTCCCTACCATGCGTCAAGTAATGGCTTTGTTGAGCGCAGCAATGCAACTCTCGTCTCGGAGCTCAAGAAAATGCGTAGCGCTGAATCTACACATTGCGAGACAAAACTGGTTGCAGCAGCCTTCGCCGTCAGCCCCACGATCAATGCAAGTTTAGGCTTTTCGCCCTTTGAACCATTGCACGGGTATGTTCCGAAATTGCCTACAGAGAAATTCCGCCGTCCAACCACAACTAGCTTTGAAACAAGGTTACTGAATCTCACGGAACGTCGTGCAGAAGCTCAGGACAACTCGGCACGTGCTCAACAACACCAAAAACGTCACTGCAATGAGTCACATCGTGATGACACGTTTCACATTAGACAATACGTCTGGCTTCAGTGTCAAGAACCTATTACAGATGGCACAGTCAAGCTCGCTCCCGCGTTCAAAGGCCTATATAAGATTGTCAATCAAAAGACTCCCGTTACTTTTGTGGTTCGTCGAGCTAGTGCCCACACTGCCATTACATCTTCAAGAGACCAGAGACTCGCACATTCAAACCAAATCAAGCCACTTCGCCCGCCGTACTTCGAAAAAGCTTTGTGAACCTACAAGAAACTCCGCTTGCTGTGTCACCCGATTCTGCTGACAGTAAAAATGATGCAGAACTGTCTCCTAGGCAGTTCACGCCGCCTGTCTAAGCTATATGCTATAAAGAACCCTATCCCCACGCTCCTCCTACAGGCGCCAACTGTGTTCAACAACCTACAATAGCTGCAGAGCATCATATTCTCAGTCGGCCGCGCCGTAATATTCGCCAACCACTATGGCTTGACGACTACGACGTCTAACGCGACACGTTCTTAAAAACACCAACATCGCTAGCCCCAGCCCTCTGTTGCTTTCAAGACTGTGTTTTTCTGTGCAAAACATTACGACCACTGGATTTGGTCGCCAAAAAGGGAGGAGGATGTGAGGTGACAGCCATACCGCACTGCCTATCTCCTGTGTCTCTGGACAGATGGCAGCACCCGCAACTGCTCCGTTTATCATTTCGTCCTCAACTTACTAGAGGGCGCCTGGGGAGACGCCAGCAAAGACTGCGGAGAACTGGTCGCGTTGCGTGCGGAATGACCGTTTTGTGTGCGTGTGCGAGCGTCGCCCTGTTGCACCACCGTGTTTTCCAATACTGTCGTTATTAAACATCTAATTACCAAGAGGCAGTGCCTGTGTGCCTTCAGTCAGTCGCCCTCGAACCTCGAAGTACAAAAACAAAGATCCCAATAAGGCGTCAGCAAATTGGTATATGGGAATTCGTCGTTGTTTTTTCTTTTTGTTTCTTTCTTTTTTAACCTAGGTACCACATTAAGCAGTATAATAGCAAGAGCTTGGCGGCGCTACCCACCGTCCCATCCTAAAGGGCATGCTCATAACATCCATTCATCCATCCAATGTAGTACTGGTCATGTAAATTCTGTAAAAGTAGGCAAACGACCGGACATTAGGCCGGACATTAGGCAGTATAATAGCATGAGCTTGGTGGTGTTAGCCACCGCCGTGTTCCCAAGGGGGTGCTCATAACATCCATCCATCCATACATACATCCATACATCCTAATTCCTCCTCATGTAAATCCTGTAAAAGTAAAGACGCGACAAAACACGGTGACGCACAAAAAACAAAGTTCACACTAGGGAGTCAGAAAGGTGAGTGATGGGAATTCATCGTGTTTCTTTTCTTTTTCTCTTTTTTACCAGAGGTAGGACATTAGGCAGTATATTAGCAATAGCTTGGTGGTGCTACCCACCGCCCCGCTCCAAAGGGGGCGCTCATGATATCCATCCATCGATTCTATTTCTGGGGATGTAAATCCTGCAAAATTATGGAAACGACCAAAAATGGAGACGTACAAAAACAAAGTTTACAGTAGGGGGGAAGAAAATGGGGTTACGGGAATTCATCGTGTTTTTTTTATTTCTTTGTTAACCTAGGTACGATATTAGGCAGGAAAATAGCAAGAGCTTCGTGGCGCTACTCACAGCCCCGTTGCAAAGGGGAACCTCATAACAACAATACATCCATCGATCCCAAATCTGGTCATGTAGATTCGGTAAAGGTAGGGAACACACAAAAAACGCAGACGTGCAAAAACTAAGCTTACAATAGGGGGTCAGCATACTGGGTTATGGGAATTCATCGTGTTTTTTTTTCTTTCTCTTTTTAAACAGAGGTAGGACATTAGGCAGTATGATAAAAAGAGCTTGGTGGCGCTACGAACCGCACCGTTACAAAGAGGACGCTCATAACATACATACATCCATCAATTCAAATTCCTGGTCATGTAAAGGTTGTAAAAGTAGGGAAGCGACAATAAACGAAACTTACAAAAGCTTAGTTCCCAATGGGTACTCAGCAAGTTCCGTTATAGGAATACATCGTGGTTTGTTTCTTTTTCTTTTCTTTTCTTTTTTATCCTTGGTAGGACGTATAGGACAGTATAATCGCAAGTGCTTGCTGGCTCTACCCACCGCTCCGTTCGAAAGCAGTCGCTCATAACATCCATCCATCCATACATCTAACCCGCCATCCAACCTAATTCTGGTCGTGTAAATCCTGTAAAAGTATGAAAACGACTAAAAATGGAGGTGCACAAAAACAAAGTTCACAATAGGGGGTCAGAAAATGGGGTTATGGGAATTCACCGTGGGTTTTATTTTCTTTTTTTTAGATGAGGTACGATATCAGGTAGTATAATATCAAGAGCTTGCTTGCGCTACCCATTACCCCGTTCCAAAGGGACGCTCATAACATCCCTCCATCCATCCATCCTCACATTCTAATTCCTGGGCATGTAAATCCTGTAAAATTAAGGTAACGGCCAATTACGGGGATGCACAAAAAGTAGTGGTACACAATAGGGGTCAGAAAATGGGGTTATGAGAATTAATGGGGTTTTTTTTCCTTTTTTTTTCATTTTTCGCCTAGGGAAGACATCGGCCAGTATCATAGCAAGACCTTGGTGGCGCTACCCACCACCCAATTCCAAAGGGGACGCTCATAACATTCATCCACACATCCTAATTCCTGGTCATGTAAATCGTGTAAAAGTAAGGTATCGAAATATTACAGAGATGCACAAAAAACAAAGTACGCAATACGGGGTAAGAAAGTTTGGTTATAGGAATTTATCGCGGGTTTCTTCTTTTTCTTTTTTTCTTTTTAAACGAGGTCGTAGATTAGGCAGTATTATCGTAAGAGCTTGGTGGCTCTACCCAACGCCAGTTACAAAGGTGACGCTCATTACATTCATCCATCCTAATTCCTGGTCATGTAAATCCTGTAAAAGTATGGAAACGACCAAAACCAGAGACGTACAATGAAAAGTTCGCATTAGCGGGTCAGAAAATTAGGTTATGGGAATTCATAGTGATTTCTTTCATTTTCTTTTTTTTTCTTCTTTTTTAACATAGGTAAGACATTAAGCAGTATAATAGCAAGAGGTTGGTGGCGCTAACCACCGTCCCGTTCCATAGGGCACGCTCATAATATAAATCCATTCATCCATCCTAATTCTGGTCATGTAAATCCTGTAAAAAGTAGGGAAACGACAAAAGAAACGGAGACGTACAAAGAGAAAGTTTACAATTCGGTGTCTGAAAAGATGGTTTGGGAATTCATCGTGGGTTTCTTTTCCTTTTTAACCGAGTTAGGACACTAGGCAGTATAATAGCAAGAGCTTGGTAGGGCTACCGACCACCCCATTCCCTATTGGACGCTGATAATATCCATCGATCCTAATTCTTAGTGACGTGACTGCCGTAATTGTAGGTAAACGACAAAAAGGGAAGACGTATAAAAACAAAGTTCACGATATGGGGTAAGAAAATTGAGGTATAGGAATTCATCGTGTGCTTTTTCTTTTATTTTATTTGTAACAGAAATAGGATATTAGGCAGTATAATACCAAGAGCTTGCTGGCGCTACCTACCGCACGCTTGCAAATGGGACGCTCATAACATCCATTGATCCATCCATCCTAATTCCTTTTCATGTATATCCTGTATCCTGTAAGGCAACGACCAATTATGGAGGTGCACAAAAAACGAAGTACACAATACGGGGTAAAAAATTGGGTTAAGGGAATTCGTCATGAGTTTCTTCTTTTTCGTCTTTTTTCTTTTTTACCTAGGAAAGACATTGGTCAATATCAGCAAAGTTTGGTGGCGCTACCCACCGCTCCATTCCAAAGGGGACGCTCATGATATGCACCCATCCTACCTCATTACTGGTCATGAAAATCCTGTAAAAGTAGGGAAATCACAAAAAACGGAGACGTACAAAAACAGAAAACAAAGTTCACAATAGGGGTTCCGAAAAATCTGTTTGGGAATTCAGCGTGGGAATATTTAACTTTTTTTTTTACTTTTTTAGCCGAGGTGGGACATTAAGCACTATTATAGCAAGAGCTTGGTGGCACAACTCACCGCACCGTTCCAAAGGGGACGCTCATAACATCCATTCATCCATCCACCATCCATCCATCCTAATTCATGGTCATAAAAGTCCTGTAAAAGTAGGGAAACGACAAAAAACGGAGGCATACAATAAAAAAATTTGCAATAGCGGGTCAGAAAATTGTATTACTGAATTCATCTCTGATCTTTTCTTTCTTCTTTATTAACCGAGGTAGGACATTAGGCAGTATAATAGCAACAGCCTGGTGGCTCTACTCAGCGCCCCGTTCCAAAGGGAAGCTCATTATATCCATCCATCCTAATTTCTGGTAATGTAAATCCTGTAAGCGTAGGGAAGCGACAAAAACCAGAGACGTGCAATAACAAAGTGACCAATTGCTGGTAGGAAAGTTAGGTAATTGGAATTCATCATGGTTACCTTTCTTTTTCTTTTCTTTTTAGCCTAGGTGGGACATTAGGCAATATAGCAGGTGAGAAAATTGGGTTATGGGAATTCATGATTGGTATTTTTTCTTCTTTATTTTCTTTTTTAACTTGGTTGGACATTAGGCAGTATGATAGCAAGGGCTTGGTTGCGCTACTCTCTGCCCGTTCCAAACATGACACTAATCATATAAACCTATCCATCCATCCTAATTCCTGGTAAAATAAATCCTGTAAAAGTAGATAAACGACAATAACAGAGACGTACAAGAACAACGTTCCCAATAGGGGGTCAGAAAATCGGGTTACGGAAATTCATCGTGGATTTTCTTTCTTTGTTAACCTAGCTATGACATTAGGCAGTATATTAGCAAGAACTTGGTGGCTCAACTCAACGT
Source organism: Dermacentor variabilis (assembly GCF_050947875.1). NCBI lineage: Eukaryota > Metazoa > Arthropoda > Arachnida > Ixodida > Ixodidae > Dermacentor > Dermacentor variabilis. The sequence goes on along the minus strand of NC_134573.1, from coordinate 19,037,844 downwards.
CCTGTTCCAAAGTGGACGCTCATTGCATCCATCCATCCTAATTCCTAGTCATGTAAATCCTGTAAAAGTAGGGAAACCACAAAGAACGTAGATGCATAAAACCAAAGTTGACAACTGCGGGTAACAAAATTGAGTTATAGGAATTCATCATTGGTCTTTTGTTATTTTTTTATCTTGGTAGGACACTTGGCAGTAGGGTGGAAAGAGGTTGGCGGTGATACCCAAGACTCCGTTCAGTGGGTACGCTCATAACAGCCATCCATCCATCCATCCCAATTCCTTGCCATATAAATCCTGTAAAAGTAGGGAAACGACGAAAAACGAAGACGCACGAAAACAAAGCTCACAATAGGGGGTCAGAAAATTGGGTTATGGGATTTCATCGTTGGTTTTTCTTTTCTTTTTTAACCGAGGGAGGACATTAGGCAGTATAATATAGTTACATAAGAAGACGCAGAAGCAAAGCTATATACAAGTGTATTGACACGTGTACTTATCTTTATCGAGCGACCACGTTTCGCCGCTTAACAACTGTAATCGCACAGCGAGGGACGCGCCTGCATGTATCCTACGTTTCTGGAAAATTATCGATGCTTCTACCCGGCTATCTGTTGTCGCCGAACCTTGTGTTATCTGATTTCATCGCGTAACGAGAATGGTGTAGAACTTTGTGGAAGGCGCGCGGGTCCGAACGATTAGTCTGGAACATTCGACGACTGCTCTATAAAAGCCGACGCGCTTGACCCGCTGATCAGATTTACGGCGATCGCCGACTGTGTTCGCCGCTCTCGTTGTGCTTTAAGTATAACCTGTTTTGTGGGCACAACGTTCGGCGACAAGAGACAGCCGGGTAGAAGCATCGATAACTTTCAGACTGTCAGCGACGACAGCACCTCCACCAGATGTCACGTGGTCGTGACGTCAAAGAAAACAGTAGCAATACTGTGAAAGGCAAAAACTAGCTTTTATTGGGCGAACCTGTGCCCACAACTTTCGAGACTGTCAACGACGCAAGACACCACCGACAAGGCCAGCCGGATTACTACAGCCGATCGAACCTCCTCGCCGACCACTGAAGTAAATTGGGATGGATTTGTTGGGGCCGTTTCCGATATCAACATCCGGGAATAAGTGGATCGTCGTGGCGACGGACTATCTCACCCGCTTTGCTGAAACTAAAGCTCTACCAAAAGGAAGCGCAGCCGAAGTGGCAAAATTTTTCGTCGAGAACATCCTGCTTCCACATGGTGCCCCAGAAGTCCTCATCACCGACAGAGGAACGGATTTTACAGCAGAGCTCACCCAAGCCATTCTGCAGTAGAGCCAGACAAGCCACAGGAGGATAACGGCCTACCATCCGCAGACGAATGGTCTCACGGAGCGCCTGAACAAGACCCTCGCCGACATGCTAGCAATGTACGTCGACGTCGAACACAAGACGTGGGACGCGGTCCTGCCGTACGTAACCTTTGGGTACAACACGGCGGTGCAAGAAACAACACAGATCACGCCGTTTAAGCTGGTTTACGGCAGGAACCCGACGACGACGCTTGACACCATGCTGCCGCACGTAACTGACGAAGAGAATGTTGACATCGCTAGCTATCTCCAGCGCGCCGAAAAAGCCCGACAGCTCGCCCGCCTGCGAATCAAGAGCCAGCAGAGGACCGACAGCCGACACTACAACCTCCAACGACGCTTCGTCGAGTACCAGCCTGGCGACCGTGTTTGGGTCTGGACCCCGATACGCCGACGAGGACTCAGTGAGAAACTACTCCGACGCTATTTCGGACCCTACAAGGTCATCCGACGTATTGGCGCTCTGGACTATAAGGTCGTGCCAGACGGCATTTCGCATTCGCAGCGGCGCCGCGCACGATCTGAAGTGGTCCACGTGGTGCGCCTTAAACCCTTTTACGGACGCTGACGAACTTCGTCATTATTGTTCTTTTCTTTGCTACGATCGAGTGCTTTTGTTTATTACCTTCGTTTGTTTGCAGCATCGGGTCGATGCTTTTTAAGAGAGGGGTATTGACACGTGTACTTATCTTTATCGAGTGACCACGTTTCGCCGCTTAACAACTGTAATCGCACAGCGAAGGACGCGCCTGCATGTATCCGACGTTTCCGGAAAGTTATCGATGCTTCTACCCGGCTATCTGTTGTCGCCGAACCTTGTGTTATCTGATTTCATCGCGTAACGCAAATGGTGTAGAACTTTCTGGAAGGCACGCGGGTCCGAACGATTAGTCTGGAACATTCGACGACTGCTGTATAAAAGCCGACGTGCTTGACCCACTGATCAGATGTACGACGATCGCCGACTGTGTTCGCCGCTCTCGTTGTGCTTTAAGTATAGCCTGTTTTGTGGGCGCAGGTTCGCCCAATAAAAGCTAGTTTTTGCCTTTCATAGTATTGCTACTGTGTTCTTTGACGTCACGACCACGTGACAATATTTACAAGAAAATACGCCACACTTGGCCAAGAGGCAACAGCCCGCGCTAGCCTCTAATTGTCGTCGTCCTTTTCACACTGATCGCGTCTTCGTGATCTCAAATACTGTTCCGTAGCACTACCCCCGGCGGCAAAACCACCGTCCCGGAGCGACTAAAGGCCGGACTAAAGGCCGGACTCATGCATGACATCATTAGATGCCCGAGGAGAAGACGAGGTTGAACAAACAGGAGCAATTTCGTACGTCACAGGCGTCACCTGGCGCAGCACGCGGTAGGGCCCTGTGTATCGCGAAAAGAGCTTGTCTGAAAGTCCGACGTGACGAGAGGGCGACCACAGGAGAACGAGCGCACCAAGCGAAAACTGTACGTCATGATGGCGGGCGCTGTACTGACGCTGCTCAGTGGTTTGTGAGGCCGTCAGTCGAGCACGGGCAAGCTGGCGTGCATGGTCGGTGAGGGCGATGGCGTCGCGCGTATATTGGCTTATTGAGATCGCAGCAGGAGGAAGTGCCGTGTCTAGGGGCAAGGTAGGTTCGGGACCGCACAGTAGATAAAATTGAAAAAATCCGGCGGTATCGCGCCGGGAAGAATTGTACGGAAATGTGGCCTAAGGAAGGGCAATGTCCCAGTCGTGGTGGTCCTCGGAAACGTACTTGGATTGTACGTTTCCAAGGACGGTTAGAGTAAGGTTTAACCGCTCTTTCAGGCCATTGGTTTGAGGATGGTATGAGGTAGTTTCTGTTGAATCTAGCAGGAACGCAGAATGTCGGCGATAGAGGAAGTTTCGACCACGGTTAGTAAGCAGCTGTCGCGGGGCGCCATGCAAGAGAAAGTCCGCGACGTCAGTGGCGCAACTGGCAGGGAGAGCCCGCATGATAGCGTATCAGGTGGCGTAAACAGTTGCGACAGCTACCCATTTGTTCCCAGAGGATGACGTGGGAAAGTGACCGAGGAGGTCTAATCCAACGCGAAAGAACGGTTCCACAGGGACGGTGATCGGCTGGAGATGGCCGACAGGTAGCACCTGAGATGTTTTCCGACACTGGCCGGGATCACAGGCAGCAACATAGCGTCGGACGGAGCGAGCGAGACCAGGCCAATAGAAGCGGCGGCGGACGCGGTCGTACGTGCGGGTTACCCCAAGATGTCCTGCAGTGGGTGCGTAATGCATCTCAAAGAGCACAGTCTGTCGTAGATATTTTGGCACGACAAGAAGATCAGAGCCGTCAGGGAGGAAGTTCCTGCGATACAGAATATCAGCGAACGGATACGTCGGTAGGTGTAGAGTGCAGACGCTCGATGAGTGCTTGCAGCGATAGGTCTCGGTACTGCTCATCGGCGATGTTAGCGAAGGCAGACACAGAGAAAATGCCAATGACGCTACTACTGTCGGCGTCGTCAGGCTCTTCTACCGGTAGCGATACAGGCAGTAAGCGTCCTTGTGTAGTCGGCCAGATTTATAGGTGACAGTATACGAATATTCTTGGAGGCGTAAGGCCCGGCGACCAAGTCTTCCTGTAGGATCTTTCAGTGAGCATAACCAGCAAAGCGCGTGATGATCTGTGACAACGGAAAAGGGTTGGCCATATAAGTATGGGCGGAATTTCGCAACCACCTAAACTAGGGCCAGACACTCACGCTCAGTGATGGAATAGTTGCGCTCCGCGGGCGAAAGGAGCCTGCTGGCGTAAGCGATAACACGGTCGTGGCCGCGCTGGCGTTGTGCCAGTGCTGCGCCAATTCCCTTACCGCTGGCATCAGTACGGATTTCGGTAGATGCAGAAGGATCGGAATGGGCCAGAACGGGAGGCGTTGTGAGAAGGTCAAATAGATGCGAGAATGCAGGGGACTCGTTATCGCCCTACTGGAAAGGGGCGTCTTTTTTTCAAAAGCTCGGTTAGTGGTCGTGCTAAGGCGGCGAAATTTTTCACGAAACGGCGGAAGTAGGAACAAGGGCTGATGAAGCTGCGCTCATCCTTGACACACTTCGGAACAGGGAAGTGCGTAACAGCATGGATCTTGCCTGTGTCCGGTTGCACTCCGTTAGCGTCAACGAGATGTCCAAGGACGGTAATCTTGCGACGGCCGAATTGGCACTTCGATGCTTTGAGTTGCAGACATTCCGGCTCGACGAAAAACGTCCAGGACTGCAGAGAGAGCGCTCGAGGTGCGTAGCGAACGTTGGGGAGAAAATATAATTTCGTCCAAGTAGCACAGGCATGTGGACCATTTGAAACCGTGAAGAAGGGAGTCCATCATGCGTTCAAAAGTGGCAGGGGCGTTACATAGACCGAACGGCATCACTTTGAATTGATAAAGACCGTCGGGTGTTACAAAAGCAGTCCTCTCGTGGTCGAGATCGTCCACGGCAGTCTGCCGGTAGCCGCAGCGAAGGTCAATAGAATAGAAATAGCGAGCACCGTGGAGGCAGTCAAGGGTGTCATCAATCCGAGGTGGAGGATACACGTCCTTTTTGGTAACCCTGTTAAGGTGCCCATTATCCATGCAAAAGCGCCATTAGCCATCCTTCTTTTTGACCAGTACAACAGGTGACCGCCAATGGACTACATGATGGTTCAATAATGTTCTTGGCAAGCCTTTTGCGATCTTCTGCCTGAATAACTTGACGCTCAGACGGTGACACTCGATACGGGCGGCGATGAATAGGAGGGCCATCGTCGGTATTAATGCGATGTTTAACAGCTGTAGTTGGGGCCAAAAGACGATGGTAATGTCAAAAATATTGTGACACGCTAACAAAGAAGTCGTTTTAATCCTGGTCGGAAGAAGACGACGCTCTGAACTTCGCACGCTGTCTACCATGTTGTCAGCTGCTGCAATTATTGTAAATATCTCGTAAATATACGTCTGACTATTTATAACCCCGTAACATTTTGGTGGAGGTTGCGGGAACATTATCACGACGGATTTACGCAGCAGGCGCTCCTTGGCTGCATCTACAATACCAGCTCAAGGCGAGGGTGCTTCGGGCCCGTCGGCACCCACGCGCACCGTCATCCTAGCACAACCCCGCGAACCAGTAACCTTTTCTGGCACCGACGACACTGATGTTGAAGACTGGCTTCAAATATATGAGCGGGTGAGCGCCAACAACCACTGGGACAGACCATCATGCTGGCTAATGTGATATTTTACCTCGTGGGCACGGCACGCGTCTGGTTTCAGACCCACGAGGAGGAACTTACCAGCTGGGACACTTATAAACAGAAGCTCAAATATTTCTTTGGCAAGCCTGTTCGACGTCAGCGCGCCACTCAAAAAGTTCTCGCTTCGCGTGTACGGACGTGCATTGAATCCCACCTCACGCACATCCAGGACGTGCTCGCTCTGTGCCGCAAAGTGGATCCGAAGATGTCCGAACCTGATAAAGTTGCACATGTCATTGAGGGCATAGCAGATGATGCATTCCATCTCCTTGTCTTCAAGAATTCTTCCACTGCGCAAGCCATCATTACCGAATGCCGGCGGTTTGAAGAAGCCAAGAGTCGCCGCATTGCCCAGCCATTTCCCCGCCTTCCCAACACGGCTGCTACGTCCACCTGCGAAGACCTCCGCAGTCCGCCTACACCTAACCGCTCTGACGACATCCTCCATGTCCTCCGACGTGAAATAGAAGCCGCATCTCCTGTCACGACCCGAACCCATGGCCCCGACAATTGCGAGGCGATTGTCTCATTCATGCAGTCCCTCGTGCGCCAAGAATTGGCCAACGTTGGCTTGACCAACGGCTGCTCAGTTAATCGGCCTGACTACACTTCCAGCACTGTCATACGCACCCGCAGTGTGAATGCCCCAACCCGGTATCGCAACCCGACCGAATGGCGTACTCCAGACGACAGGCCTATATGCTTCACTTGTAGCCGTATCGGCCATATTTCCCGTCACTGCCGGTCTTCGTGGAATTCGACCCCCTGGTCCTACCACCCATCCCACGGCCCTCATGCTGCTCCTCGGTTCCCCCGCCAACGCAGCCAGTAAATTCTGGCGACACTTCTCTGCCTACCCCCTCTAGCCGCTCTCCTTCGCCACATCGCCGCTTCTCCCGATCGCCCCCCATCTCGCCGATCACCGTCCCCTAGATCCTTTCGGCGTACCCTTCCGGAAAACTAATGGGTGCAGCACCTGGAGGTTATGCTGGCAAACCAACCTGACGCAAAAATCCTCTTCTGACCTTGCCCACACATAGGAACCTCATTGAAGTGAACGTGGATGGTGTACCTGTTACGGCTCTGAATGACACTGGCGCGCACGTATGTGCGATGAATGCTCAGCTTCGGAATCGTCTCAAGAAAGTCCTCACTCCTGCTCCGTCGCCTGTGGACCAAGTCGCCGACGGTGGGACACCAGCCGTTATTGGCATGTGTCCGGCTCGTGTGAGTGCCGCCGGACATTATACTTCTGTTTTATTTTATGTTCTAGAGCACTGCCCTCACGACCTCATCCTGGGCTTTGACTTTCTGTCTACACATTCCGCTTTGATAGACTGTTCTCCTGGTGTTGTGCAATTCGCTCTACCTGCTGCTATTGACCTTCCCGATAGAGCTCCGATACGGATACGTTCCACAGAGCATATTCGCTTCCCTCACCATGCTGTTACCTACGTAAGTGTCTCCCCCGTTCCACCTGTACCAGACGGCGACTACATAGTATGCCCTAATCCGGATGTCCTGCTCTCGCATAACGTCGCTTTTCCTCACACCGTCATTACCATTTCGGACAACAAGTCCTGCCTTCCGCTTGTGAACTTTGGACTTTGTACACAAGTACTCCCGCGCGGAATATCCCTGGCGCAAATAACGCCAGCCACAGACTACCACATTTCGGCTTTAAGTTATGACAGCTCTTCGTGTTCAACTGTTGCTTAGCTTCCTGTCCCTTCAGACTTGAATGCCCTAACAAAAATGATTGCTCCCGATCTTCCGCCTCAGCATGCTCAAGACCTACGTTGCCTCCTTGCCTCATACTGGGACATATTCGACCTTGGAGAGCGCCCTCTAGGACAAACATCTCCCGTAAAACATCGAATAAACACCGGTGATGGGAGCCCGATCCATCGGTGACCCTACCGCGTCTCGCCTACTGAGCGACATATCATCCAACATGAAGTTGACAAGATGCTTTCTCGAGACATCATAGAACCTTCTTGCCGCCCATGGGCATCCCCTCTTGTACGAGTTAAAAAGAAAGATAGCAGTTGGCGATTTTGCGTCGATTACCGACACATCAACAAGGTCACAAAGAAAGACGTCTATCCGCTACCATGCATTGACGATGCCCTGGATTGCCTGCATGGAGCACAATATTTTTCGTCCATCGACCTTCGCTCCGGCTACTGGCAAATTGCCGTCGATGACGTGGACCGCGATAAGACAGCTTTTATTACTCCTGATCGCCTGTATCAGTCCAAAGTTATGCCTTTCGGTTTATGTAACGTCCCGGCCACATTTGAACGAATGATGGACGCCCTCCTACGCGGTTTCAAGTGGTCCATCTGCTTCTGTTACCTGGATGACGTGATCGCTTTTTCGTCGACTTTTGCGACACACCTCGAACGCCTATCGACGATCCTATCTGTTTTCCGTGAGCCGGGGCTACAACTGAATTCGTCCAAGTGCCACTTCGGCCGTCGGGAAATTTCTGTGCTCGGGCATCTCGTTGATTCTTCTGGTGTACGCCCTGATCACGATAAAATACGGGCAGTGAAATGCTTTCCCGTGCCAACATGTGCCAAGGATGTTCGTAGTTTCTTGGGCCTTTCCTCCTACTTCCGTCGGTTTGTCCGAAATTTTGCGAACGTGGCGCGCCCTCTCAATCAGCTCACCAAGAAAGACGCTGCCTTCATTTGGGGCCCTGAGCAAGCTGGTGCTTTCACCGAGCTGATTGGGCTGCTTACTTCCCCACCCATTCTCGCTCTCTTTGATGCGTCAGCTCCAACAGAAGTCCGTACCAATGCCAGTGGCCACGGTATTGGCGTTCTCTTGGCACAGAAACAAGGGCGAGAACGTGTTATTACCTACGCCAGCCGCCTTCTTTCCTCTGCTGAGCGCAATTATTCCATCACTGAACGCGATTGTCTGGCTCTCGTTTGGGCAGTGGGTAAATTCCGCCCTTATTTATACGGCCGCCAATTCACAGTCATCACTGATCACCACGCTCTGTGTTGGCTTTCGTCCCTCAAAGATCCTTCAGGGTGCCTTGGCCGCTGGGCTCTGCGCCTTCAAGAATACAACTATTCAGTTGTGTACAACACCAGCCGGTTACATCAAGATGCGCACTGCTTGTCGCGCCATCCTGTCGACCCTCCTAACGTTTCTGCGGCCGGCATACCTGTTACCGTTCTCTCTCTGGCTGCTTTTCACGATATTGGAGCCGAACAACGTCGGGACGCCTCCTTACAAGACCTTATTCAACGACTCACTTCAACGACGCCCGATCCTTCCCTTCGCATGTTCGAACTCCAAGATGGTATATTGTACCGCTCTAACATGCGCCCGGACGGCCTTGCCCGACTCTTCGTTGTGCCTGAGCATCTGCGTCAGACTGTTCTCGCCCAGCTTCATGATGTACCGACTGCAGGTCACCTTGGCTTGTCACGGACTTATGACCACGTTCGTCGGCGCTTCTTTTGGCCTGGTCTGTACCGTGACGTCTGCCGTTATGTCGCTACGTGTGACCTTTGTCAACGACGCAAAACGCCGACCACACTCCCTGCTGGTGGCCTTCAACCACTTGATGTGCCATCAAAACCATTCTTCTGTGCAGGTGTTCATCTTTTAGGCCCTTTTCCTACGTCTGCTTCGGGAAACAAGTGGATTGCTGTAGCAACATACTGCGCCACCCGATATGCGATCACAGAGGCTCTTCCGACAAACTGTGCAACCGACGTCGCGGACTTCCTCCAAGAGAACGTCATCCTTCACAACGGCGCCCCTCGACAGCTCCTCACCGACCGAGGCCATTACTTTCTTTCTACAGTTGTCAATGATATTCTACACTCGTGCGCGACTAAACCCAAACTTGCTACTGCTTACCATCCACAAACGAACGGTCTAACCGAGCACCTTAACCGCACCCTTACTTACATGCTGTCCATGTATGTCTCCGCTGACCATCGTGACTAGGACGTTGCGCTGCCGTTCGTTAATTTCGCCTATAATTCGTCTCGCCATGCTACCGCAGGCTACTCCCCATTCTTCCTCTTGTTTGGCTGCGACCCTACACTACCTTTGGACACGTACCGTTCTGCCTGCTGGTCTGAATTCCACATCCGAGTACGTCCGTGAAGCCATACTCAAGGCACAAGAAGCACGCCATATTGCCCGACGTCGACTTGTGGAGTCGCAGGACAATCAGCGGCGCTTATATGACGCCCGCCATCGTGACGTCCATTACACACCGGGCGCCCATGTTCTCCTTTGGTCGCCGTCGCGACGCGTTGGCCTCTCGGAGAAGTTACTTTCACGCTACTCTGGCCCTTACCATGTCTTGCGTCAAGTAACTGACGTCACGAACGAAATCGCCCCTCTTGTGCCAACCGTGGCTCAGCAACGCTCCGACGTGGTCATGGTCGCGTGTCTTAAATTGCATCATCCGCCCACCTCCTAACCAGCAGCGAGCCGGTGCTTCAGCCACCGGGGGTCATGTGACACGCTGACAAAGAAGACGTTTTAATCCTGGTCGGAAGAAGACGACGTTCTGGACTTCGCGCGCTGTCTACCATGTTGTCAGCTGCTGCAATTATTGTAAATATCTTGTAAATATACGTCTGACTGTTTTTAACCCCGTAACATTTTGGTGGAGGTTGCGGGAACGTTATCACGACGGATTTACGCAGCAGGAGCTCTTTGGCTGCATCTACAATGCCAGCTCAAGGCGAGGATGCTTCGGGCCCGTCGGCTTCCACGCCCACCGTCATTCCAGCACAACCCCGCGACCCAGTAACCTTTTCTGACACCGACGACACTGATGTTGAAGACTGGCTTCAACTATATGAGCGGGTGAGCGCCAACAACCACTGGGACCAGACCATCATGCTGGCTAATGTGATATTTTACCTCGTGGGCACGGCACGCGTCTGGTTTCAGACCCACGAGGAGGAACTTTTGTACGGAAATACACGAGGAAATATTTTGTAAATACACGTCTGAACGTTTTTAACCCCGTAACAATATCGTGGTAGGAATACAGAACGCAGTAGAGCTCACGAGCGTGCTCGGACGGCAAGTCGGGCGCAATCATTTTCTGTAAGTCGGCGATGGTACAAGTTGCCGACTGCGATGGTACAGGAGGATTTGATTAATTGTCGTCTACTGCAATAGATGCTACTGAGCTATCCTCGAATGAGCAAAGGTGGCCCAGAGACATCCCGCGTGGTAACACTGACCAAATTGACCACTGGCCACTGGCCAAATTGACCACTGGCAGGCAGACGCAATTCACCGTAATAGATAAAACTTTATGAGGTACTGCGATCCCGTGTGTAAGGAGAACGTCTTGCATAGGATCCGCGATGTAGTGACCACCGGGGACTGGTGGGGATGACACTAAGTCAACGTAAGTCAGTGCCGAAAGTGGCAAGCGAACGAAGTCGACGGAACTGAGGTGACTGGGGTGTGGTTCAGCGGGATGCAGAACAGGCAGGTCAAGGCGGAGAGTACTGGCGGAACAATCAATGAGAGCAGAATGTGCGGAGAGGAAGTCAAAGCCGAGGATGATGTCGTGGGGACCGTGGGCGATGACTGTGAATAGCACGAAAGTGGAGCGATCGGCGAAGGGGACGCGGGCGGTACATATACCAATTACGGGGGCTGTTCCGCCATCGGCGACACGGACAACAGGCGTCGCGGCGGGCGTGATTATTTTCTTGAGCCGGTTACGAAGTTCAGCGCTCATTACCGACAAATGCGCCCCATTGTTTATAAGAGCAGACACAGAAACACCGTCGACTTTCATTTCAAGAAGGTCCAGAAGAGTGGGCAACGTCAGTAGAGGATTTGGCGGCGTATTGAGCAATGCAGCGCCACCTCGAGGCGCTGCATCGTCTAGTTTTATGGCTGGGTGAGGCGTCAGAAGGGAGTCGGCGAAAAGGAGCCGCGGGGCAGGGTAGAGCGAGATTGTCGTCGTTGGGGCGAAGGCGAACGAGAATAAGGGCGGTTCGTTGCAGGATAATCAGCGGCGGCATTATCGGAGCGTGCGGCATAGGGACGAGAAGGGCCACCTGAGGGGCGAGAGTAGGTAGTATAAGCAGACCGGGTCGGGGAAGTCCAGCGACTGCAACAGTGCCAAGAAATGTGCCCGATTCGACGGCAGTGAAAACAAATGGGCTTGTCGTCAGCAGTGCGCCATTCAGATGGCTTGCGGAAACGTAATGGGTAAGAAGATGCGGGACGGGGCGGAATCGAAGACGCCGGGTGGGTATCAGGGCGATGGGTCCAGCAGATGGTGTGAATACCCATATTGGCGAACTCCTGGCGGACAACTGCCTGGATCAGGGAAACAGTGACTGCAGGTGCATTGGAGGGGCTGGAGTCGAAGGAAGTCGGATAAGCGGCCTCGATCTCACACCGGACAATCCTGGTAACATCGCCAGTGTTGTTGGGACGAGGAGCGTCGGCACAGGAAGCTGTCGCTGGGGTGTTGGGCAGACGGGCAAACTGTTGGTCGATACGTCGGCTTTTAGCGAGTTCCAGGCGGCGGCACTCTTTTATAACTGCATCCACCATCGCCACGTTGTTTAATACGAGCAAGTTGAAGGCGTCATCGGCAACGCCTTTGAGGATGTGGGAGACCTTGTTGGACTCAGGCATGTGTGCGTCAACTTTGCGGCACAGAGCCAAGACGTCCTGAATGTACGTGACGTAGGGCTCCGTTGACGTCTGCACACGACCGGAAAGCGCCTTCTGCGCGGCAAGTTGGTGACCGTAGGGGTTGCCGAACAAGTCTCGAACCTTTTGCTTAAGTGAATCCCAACTGGTGAGCTCACCTTCGTGCGTCCAAAACCAAATTCGAGGTGTGCCACCGAGGTAAAAGGCTACGTTTACGAGCATGATAGTAGGGCCCCACCAGTTATTGCGGCTGACGTGTTCGTACAGGTTGATCCAGTCATCGACGTCTTCCCCATCTTTGCCCGAGAATACGCCAGGATCACGGGGAGTGGGGAGAGTGATGTAGGTCGTCGGAAGTGGCAGCAGGTGTCGGAGGCGGCGGAGTCGAGTTGTCGTCGCCAGGAGCCATGAAGGAAGGCTCGACGTACCATCCACTGCGAAGCTCCGTGACGAGGTACAGGGAACGTCCACCTCCACCAGATATATTACGTAGGAAGATGCAGATGAAAAGCTATATACAAGTATATTTACGAAAAAATATGCCGCGTGCACTTGGCCAAGAGGCAACAGCCCGCGCTAGCCTCTAATCGTCGTCATCGCCTTCACACTGCTCGCCTCTTCGTGATCGCAATTACTGTTCCGTAGCAATATCAAGAGCTTGATGGCGCTACCCACTGCACCGTTCCAAAGGGGACGCTCATAACATCCATCCATTCATCCATCCTAATGCCTGGTCATGTAAATCCTGTAAAAGCAGGGAAACGACAAAAACGGAGACGTACAAAAACAGAGTTCCAAATAGGGCTTCAGAAAATGGGGTTTGTGCATTCAGCGTAAGAATTTTTGTCTTTATTTTCTTTTTTTAGCCGAGGTGGCACATTAGGCATTATAATAGCAAGAGCTTGGTGCTTCTACCCACCGCACCGCTTCATAGGACAGGCTAATAACATCTATCCGTTCGTTCAACCTAATTCTGTTCAGGTAATCCTGTAAAATTGGGGAAACGCAAACCAAAAACGCAGAATTAAAAAAACAAAGTTCACAATAAAAGGCAAGAAAATGTGTTATGGGAATTCATCGTGAGATTTTTTATCTTTTCTTTTTTTAGTACTATGTAGGACATTAGGCTGTATAATATAAAGAGCTTGGTTGTGCTACCCACTGCACCGTTCCAAAGGGGACGCTCATAACATCAATCCATCCATCCATCCATCCAAATTCCCTTTCGTCTAAATCCTGTAAAAGTAGGGAAAGTAGAAAAAAAACGGAGACATACAAAAACAAAGCTCACAATTGGCTTTTGGGAATTCATCCTGCTTCTTTCGTTTTTTATTCTTTTTCTTCTTTAACCTCGCTAGTACCCTAGTCAGTTTAAAAGCAAGAGCGTGGTGGCTCTACACACTGTCCTGTTCCAAAGAGAACGCGCATTACATCCATCCATCCTAATTCTGGACCTGTGAATACTGTAAAAGTAGGGAAACGACAAAAAATGGAGACGTACAAAGACGAGGTAAAAATTGCGGGGGAGAAAACTGGGTGATGGGAGTACATCGTCCTTGTTATTTCTTTTCTCCTTTTTCACTTAGGTATAATAGCGCCATCAAGCAAGAGCTTGGTGGCGCTGTCCATCGCCCCATTCCAACGGGTACGCTCATAACATCCATCCATCGATCCACCGATCCTAATTCCTGGTGATATAAATCCTGTAAAAGTAAGGAAACGACAAAAAACAAAGACGCGCAAACAAGTTCGTAATAGTGGGTAAGAAAGTTGGGTTATGGGAATTCATCATTCGTGATTATTTCTTCTTTTCTTTTCTTCATTAACCTTGGTACAACATTAGGCAGTATGATAGCAAGGGCTTGGTGGCGCTACCCTTCGCCTCGTTCCAAAGTTGACACTAATAACATAAATCTATACATCTATCCTGATTCCTGGTCATGTAAATCCTGTAAAAGTATGAACACGACCAAAAAACGGAGACGTACAAAAACAAAGTTCCCAATAGGCGGTCAGAAAATTGGGTTATGGGAACTCATCTTGCTTTTTCTTCTCTTTTTCTTTTTTAACCTAGCTAGGACATTAGGCAGTATAACAGCAAGAGCTCGGTTGCTCTACACAACGACCTTTTCCAAAAGGGACGCTCATTATATCCATCATATCCTAATTTCTAGTCATGTAAATCCTGTAAAAGTAGGGAAATCCCAATAAACGTATACGCATAAAAAAGTAGTTCCCAATTGCGGGGTAAGAAAATTGGGTTTGGTAGGACATTAGGCAGTATGATAGCAAGCGCTTGGTGGTGCTACCCAACGCTCCGTTTAAAGGGTACGCTCATACAAGCCATCCACCATCCATCCAACCAATTTCTTGGTCATGTAAAGCCTGTAAAAGTAGGGAAAGGAGAAAAACGGAGCCGTACAAAAACAATGTTAGAAATTGGCGGTGCGAAAATTGGGTGATGTGCACACATCGTGCTTTTTATTCCTTTTTTTACTTTTTTATCTTGGCAGGAAATTAGGCAGTAATATTAGCAAGAGCTTGGTGGCGCTACCCACTGCCCCATTCCAACGGGTACGCTCATAACATCCATGCATCCTAATTATTGGTTATGTAAATCCTCTAAAAGTGGGGATAGAGAAAAAACGGAGACGCACAAAAAAAAGTTCGCAATACCGGGTGAGAAAATTGGATTATGGGAATTCCTCATTCGTCTTTCTTTTTTTCTTTTTTAATCTTCGTAGGACATTAGGCAGTATGATAGCAAGGGCTTGGTGGCACTACCTTCCGCCCCGTTCCAAAGGTGACGCTAATAACATAAATCTATCCATACATCCTAATTTCTGGTCATTTAAATCCTGTAAAAGTAGGGAAACGACCAAAAATCAAGACGTACACAAACAAGGTTCCCAATAAAGGGTCAAAAAATTGGGTAACGGGAATTCATCGTGCTTTTCTTTCTTTTTTTCTTCTTTAACCTAGCTAGGACATTAGGCAGCATAATATCAAGAGCTTGGTGGCTCTACACACCGCCTTGTCCTAAAGGGGACGCTCATTACATCCATCCATCCTAATTCTGGTCATGTAAATCCTTTTAAAGTAGGGAAATGACAAAAGATGAAGACGTACAAGAACAAAGTCACAAATTTGGGGTCAGTAAATGGGATTATGGGAATTCATCGTGTATTTTTCTTTTTTTTACATAGATAGGATATCAGCCAGTGTAATAGCAACAGCTTCGTCGACCTACCCACTGCCCCGTTCCAAAGGGCACACTGATAACATCCATGCATCCATCCATCCTTTTTCCTGGTCATGTAAAGCCTGTAAAAAGTAGAGAAACGACAAAAAACGGAGACGTACAAAGGCAAAGTTCACAAGTGGGGGTCGGAAAATTCAGGGTTTGGAATTCATCGTGGGCTTTTTCTTTTTTTTCTTTTATAGCCTAGGTAGCACAATTGGCAGTGTAATAGCAAGAGCTTAGTGGCTCTACACACCGCCCTATTCCAAATGGGACGCTCATTAGATCCATCCAACCTAATTCTGGTCATGTGAATTCTGTAAAAGTAGGGAAACGAAAAAAGCAGAGACATACAAAAACAAAGTTAAAAATTGAGCATCAAAGATTGGGTTTTGGGAATTCATCGTGTTTTCTTCCTTTTTTCTTTTTAACATAGCTAGGACATTAGGCAACATAATAGCAAAACTTGGTGGCGCTCCCCACCGCCCCATTCTAAATGCGACGCACCAAACATCAATCTATCCATCCATCCTAATTCTGGTCATCTAAATGCTGTAAAAGCAGCGAAACGATAAAAAACGGAGACCTACAAAAACAACAAAGTTAACAATCGGGGGTCAGAAAATTGGGTTATGGGAATGCTCACTGGTTTTTCTGTCTTTCTGTCTTTTTTTCTTTTTTAACCGACGCAGGACAATAGGTATTATAATAGCAAGAGCTTGGTGGCTCTACCCACCGCTCCGTTCCATAGGGGACGCTCATAACATCTATCTACCCATTCATCCCAATTCCTTTCCATGTAAATCCTGTAAAAGTAGAGAAACGACCAAAAAACGGTCCCGTACAAAAACAAAGTTCATAATAGGGGGTCAGAAAATTGGGCTATGGGAATTCATCATGGGTTTTTCTTTTCTTCGAGGTGGGGCAGTATAATAGCAAAAGTTTGGTGGCGCTACCTACCGCCCTATTCCAAAGGGCACGCTCATAACATCCATCCATCCATCCATCCATCCATCCATCCACCCTAATTCCTGGTCATTTAAATCATGTAAAAGTAGGGAAATGACTGAATACGGAGACGTGCAACAGAACAGAACAGAAGAAGAAGAAAAACAGTAGAGGGTTAGAGCATTGGGTTATGGGAATTGATCATGTTCTTTTTTCTTTTTTTTCCTTTATACCGAGGTAGGACATTAGGCACTATAACAGCAAGAGCTTGCTGGCCCATCTTCCGTCCCACTTTGAAGGGGACGTTCATAACATCCATCCATCCACCCAACCTAATTCCTGGTCATTTAAATCCTGTAAAAGTAGGGAAACGACTAAATACGGAGGCGTAGAATAACAAAGTTCCCAATAGGGGGTCTGAAAAATTGGATATGAGAATTCATCGTGCTTTTTATTTATCTTTTCTTTAACCTAGGTAGGACATTAGACAGTATAATAGCAAGAGGTTGGTGGCGCGACCCAGCGCCCGGATGAACGAATGGAGCAACGCGGCGAAGTTGAGAAACGTCTACTTCAGCTTGGAGGACGGTGCCCGCACTTGTTACGAAAACCGAGGAGGGCCCCTGAAAGCGTGATTCGAGTTCCGCCGTGCGTTGCTGGAGACATACACCAATGCTGATCGCCACGAACGAGCCGAACGGGAGTTCCAATCCCGCATTCGTCTGCCTAATGAGAACGTGACATCGTACGTCGAGGATATGACGCGCCTCTTCCGTTGGGAGGACCCAGCCATGTCAGTGGAAAGGAAGCGGCGCCATCCAATGCGGGAAGGTGAAGAACCGCTATTTGATGGTTTTGTTCCAAGCCCGCTGAAGCCCTTGACTGAATTCTTAACCGAAGTCACCAAGATGGTAAATATGTTACACCAGCGCTCAGCTTTCTATGAAAGGCAATTGAACGCTATTTACCTTCGGACGAGCGCTCAGCTCCGTATGACAGGCACACGAATGCTGCTTCACTGACGGATGCGATTGCCTTAGGAAACGTGGACGTCCTCTGAGACCTTATCCTCTCTGTGGTGCGTGATGAGCTTCAACGGCTCAGCTGCCCCCCTATGCCCACGCTGGTTTCCATCTCTGCCCTCATGAGAAGTGAAGTGCAGCAAGCGATCCAAGCAGCAATGCGCCGCTTGTGACAGCACAGTTGCAGCGGCCGTCGTATGCGGAAGTTTTGGGGCGAGTCCCTGTCCGCGCTCCGACCCACTTCGTCCCCGCCTCGTCATACGTCCCGCCGCTCTAATCGGTGCAACCGATCCAACGTATGCAGAATCGGCGCCCGCTCAAAAGGAAATGTGACTTCTGGCGTACCCCGGCCTCTGTGCTCTCACTGTGGAGAAACCTGTCACGTATACCGCGAGTGTCCATACCGCCGCCTCGGACTGCAAGGCTTTGCTGCGGATTCACCAAAGTCCACATACGGCGAAAGGCCTAAGGCGAGTACCTGAACCAGCAGAATGTGCCTCTGTTCCCGTGGCGGCCGTCGCGCTCGCCGTCCCCCAGGCGATCTTCCCCGGAGAAGCCCTGCAATGGCAGCGCAGGGACGATCGCAAACCCTCGCCGGGAAAACTAAGAACAGCGACCTTCGGGGGCGAGGCCGCCGATAATCGCCCTTTCGAAGACCTCCCATCGACGCGAGCACGGTCTATTCAGCACGATTCAGTGACGACAGCAGCCGAGCTCAGCCACAGATTCTGGCTAGACATACCTGTTGTGCTCGACGGCCGCCACGTTCATTCATTCATTCATTCATTCATTATTTACAACATATTTTACAAAATATGAAAGCATTACTGGACCCATAGCCATTGGCCAGTCCCGGGTCCATAGTGAACTTAGGATATAAAACGCAGCACGCGAGCACACAAAGGCCCACACATAATACATAATACTAATATTAACATTGATAACTCAGACACGAAGGTAAATATAACTCAGTGTTCTTTTATCCTTATCGCGCCCAAAGCAACAAAGCAGATATAATACTTAACAATGAAATTGACATGCCCAACTTGAGCAATTGACATGTACAACTTAGACAGGAATATAAATATAATGAAGTGTCCTTTTGTCGGCAGTATTCTTCAAAAAAGTATTTTCTCACAGCAGACCTAAAGTTACGGGCTTCTTTTATATGTATTGGCAGAGAATTCCAAATAAGTACGCCGTTAAATTTCACGTGCCTTTTCCCGTACAGATTATGACATAGGGGCAAATTGAAACACCGATTACTTGCAGAATCTTGTATTTCGTAGCGGGATTTTAAACGAGGTAATTGGAAGTGGATTATTGTTTTCGATAATACTATGAATTACCTCAGCAATTTTCAATTCATACAATGCATGCACTGGCAACACATGCGATGAGCTATACAAGTACGTACTGTATTGTGTACACCTAGAAGAGGTGATAATTCTTAACGCGCGTTTTTGCAGACGGAATAGAGGCTCAAGGTAAGTTATAAAAGTGTTTCCCCATGAGTCAATACAATACGATATGTGACTCTGAATGAAGGAGAAGTACAGAATACGTAGGACAGAATATCCGAAACATTCACGAGCCTTAAGAAGAATATAACATTCGTAAGCAAGCTTGGAACAAAGGTGATTAATTTGAGTTTTCCAGTGCATATCTGAATCAAAGAAAATGCCTAAATATGTGTAGGAGACAACTTGTTGTAGATTTGTGCCTCGTAATGATATGTCCAGTATTTCAGTATTGAGCTTTTTCTTCCTGGAATGAAAAACTGTGTACATAGTCTTACTAAGATTAAGGGTCAGTTCATTGGACGTGAACCACTGAAAAACATTATCTAACTCTGCATTTATTGTATCATGTATATCGAGCAGACTGTCTCCAGCAAATAGAAGAGCGGTGTCGCCAGCATACATCAAAGCCTGTGAATACCTAAGCGTTGCAGGGAAATCATTTATGTAAAGTGAAAAAAACATGGGGCCCAAGAATGGAACCCTGTGGCACACCAGTTCGTACAGTTTGTAAAGTAGACGTATAATTTTTAAGTATTATTTGCTGCTTGCGGTTACTGAGCTAGCTTCGAAGGAGGTTCAGGATTTTGCCCCTAAGCCCTAGATTGTTAACCTTGTTCAGTAATATCTGATGGTCAACTGCATCGAAGGCCTTTTTTATGTCGAGATAGACAACGACCGCAATTTTAATCTGCTGGAGATCCGTATTAAGTAGGTGCGTCAGGGTGAAAACAGCGGAAGAAGTAGATTTCAGAGGTCTGAAACCGTGTTGGTGGGGGCTGAGTATATTATATTTGGATATGAATTTGTTTATGTGCACACAGAGTATCTTTTCAAACACTGTGTTGGTAACGCTAATAATTGAAATCGGCCGATAACTTGATGGATTAGAGCGATCTCCGTCCTTATAAATCGGAATTACTTTGCTATTTTTAATTCTGAAGATTATATTTAGGAATCAAGGGAATGATTAAATAGGTGAAGGAGGGGACCCGCTATATGTCAGTGTTGTCCTTAATTAGCTTGACAGATATTTGGCCAAGCCCAGCTGCCTTAGTTCTTAGTCCATTAACAACTGCTATTATTTCATCCACTGTGATATCCTCAATTACCATAGTATTCACCACTGATTGGATAGACTGCGTAGATTCGGTGACTTGAGGAAGTTGGTTTGCTAGTTACGGACCTATATTCGCAAAATACTCATTAAATTCATCAACTATTTCCTGGTTAAGTACATCAGGCAATATACGCAGCTCTGAACGAAGCCCTACTGCACCTGTTACAATATTCCAAATTTTACCTGAGTTGCCCTGAGCATTAATGATAAGAGAAGAGTGGTATTCTTGTTTTCTTTTACGCATAAGAGACACCAACAGGTTCCTGAAACGCTTAAACTGGCTTAGATAATAATTATTGGTTTTAGTACGTTTCCACTTCTCATGCCATTTTTCTTTCTCCTTTAGCATGCGTATGATGTCGCGAGTCATCCATGGGCATATAGGTGCAACATATCGACCAGAGAACTTGTGTGTGGTGCTCTGCAAGGCGGCACTCTGGACAACTGTAAAGAAGTTTGTATATTCTTTGTTTATGTCTGTATCATAGGTATCCAAGAAGTTCACTTGCCGCATGTTCTCGCGAACTAATTGATAGTCAATCTTTTTCTGCGGTTCATGACCAGATATGGTCGCAGTTATCTTTCCTTCGATTTTGACAGCAACATATATGGGCATGTGATCGGCTATTAGATCTAGGTGTGTTCCGCCCCATCTGTTACATGTGATGTTCGTAAGCGCATGATATATTACAGTGCTAGAACTGCCTGTGATACGCGTTGGCTCTGTTATAAGATTGCATATGTTATATGACTGTAGAAGTATGGTGTAACTGTTAGTTTCTCCAGAAACATCTATATTAAAGCCTCCTACAATTGCAACACGGTTACTTTTTTAGAGGTTAAGATTTCTATAATTGATTCAAGTTTCTCAATAAAAACTGAAACAGCAGAACTGGGAAGCCGGCACACCACACCGACTGTTATACTACACGCAATTTTGATAAAAAGTGCCTCAGTTGTAGGGTCACTGATAGTAAGGGCAAGAAGGACTTCAAAAGCAATACTTTCTTTTATAAAGAAGGCAACACTACCTCCTCGTGCTCTTGAAACTCTTGGCAAAGAGGAAAGTTTGTAGCCTGGTATAAATCGTGCTTTTTTATCTTTGAGTCAGGTTTCCGTAATTGCGATCAAGTCGAAAAGAAATGTGTGCTTTCATAGGTAGGCACTCAGTAACTTCAGATTTTTTTTATGCTGCGTACTTTGCAATGAAAAACTGAGAACACATCTTGGTGTTTTATTAATTGATCAACTTGATCCCAATTAAAAGTCATGATGAAACAGAAGGACAGAAAGAAGATACGAAAAGGGAAAAAAACTATACAATTTGAGCCAGGTTGCGCTCTCATTCTCGACTCTCAACACAGTTGAGGTTTCTGTCTTCCTCACGAAGATATTTCCTTGCAAAACGCGGGCAAACTTCCATTTCTCCTCTAGGCGCCGTTGACGTGCTTTGCTCAACAGTATTTTGATCTCAATACAGAGATGCTCATTAACATAAACCGGATTGCTTTCTTCGAAGCCAAGAATTCTTGTGGTAAGCCCTGCCTTTCTGGCTGCAGCGAAGACCTTATCCCGCACAGCACGAGTGGAAAGCGCAACACCACGTTAGGTCCATCCTTGTCCTTTGAACGAACGCGGTGCACAACGTCAATGTCGTCTTCGGAGACATCGACACCCACAGATGTTGCCATTTTTTCCACTGACTTGCGCACATTCTCATCAGGCACCACTGGTATGCCTTTTATTTCTACGTTCTGGCTCGTGCTGTATTGCTTTAGCTCGGTAATTTAATTCTTAGCTTCCACTAGTGTCTTCTGCATCTGCTTAATTTCATACTGGCATTGAGAATTGTGTGTTGTGAGTTCGGTCACCTCTCGACGGAGCTCCACGACATCCTTCTTGAACTGCTTAAAACTCTCATTCATGAAACCCATAGCCCCTCGTATTCCCTCTAGTTCAGAATGGATATCAGTGTTTGATGTTCGCACGGCTGCAATTTCATTCTTCACGTCAGTTGCAAATTTAGTTATCAAGCTTCGAGACTACGTCGGTTAAAACTTTCAGAACCTCTTTTAAGCTATTCGGTTGCTTTCCGCCAAAAGCCGGGAGAATGTCCCCGAGAGTACCAGTGTTTGCCATAATTCAAAGAACAGAGAGCACCAGCGAACCGCGAATGTCCCGGAAAACACAAATTTGGCGACAAGCAGGCAGCAACAGCGATGGCGCGGCGTAATATTTCCACAAATAGGAACGCAATTACCACCAACCTGCGACAGGTAGATCAAGTTGGTTGTGACGCGTCTGTACGCCGCCGCTGCTGCTGCCAAAGTCAATGCGGCACAGAGGAATGCCGCTGATGCCGCCTCCTCGATGAAGCCGATAAGCCCAGGAGTAGTTTCCGGTCAGCGAAAACAAGTGGCAGCAGGCGTAAGTCCTGTTGCGCTTGAAGTACTGGGCTTTCTTCAGGATTGGCAATGTACGAAAGCAGATATCTTGGGGGACCCTTACAATATGCTGGCAGCTTACGCTGGCAGCGCGCTTGTCCTGCTCCTGCGAAAGGTAGATCAAGTGTGTTATGACGCGTATGTATGCCGCCGCTGCTGCTCTCGAAGTTCTACCAAAGTACGTTATTGGACACGGGTGCCGACTACTCTATATTGTGCGGAAAACTAGCCACACAACTTAAAAAGTTATCACGCCTTGGGAGTCTACAACTCAAATTCGTAATGCTAGCGGGCATATCGTAACACCGCTGGGCATGTGCGCGGACAGAGTACAAACTCGTAGGTCTAGGTGTCCAGCCAGCTGCCTTATAATCCGCAATTGTTCTCGGGACCTCATCTTGGGCGTCGACTTCCTGCGAGAGTACGGTGCCATTATAGACATCCGGGAGCGCACAGTAACTTTTTCGACAGAAAGAGCAGCGAACAGCAGCGACAAATGCCGACGTAACGCGCTTCGGGTTTACGCCGACAGTGTAACTTTACCACCACGCGCAAGTGTCCTGGTAGCGGTTGTATGCGACCATTTGCGTGACGGCGAAGCTGTTGCAGCGGGCAATTCGTCTCTTATGCTGACTCATGGTGTATGTGCAGCCCGCAGTCTCATTATGCTTCGATGTGGACGTTCTGCGCTCCTCGCGACGAGCTTCAGCCAGGAACATCGGCACCTATTTCGTCGTACTACTATCGCTTTCGCTGAGCCCATAGCAGTCGTTGCTGAATACTTTGCGTCTATGACAAAGCACAACCCAACTCAGACACTCAGCAATATCGACATCAATTCCGACCTTTCGGAGGAAAACCAGAAAGCGCTGCGCGAGTTGCTACTTCGGTTCAAGGTGTGCTTGGCATCTTCTTCAAAGGTACGCCAGACGCCCATTACGACACACCGAATAAGCACGTATGACGATTCCCTTCCCATACGACAACTGTGTTATCGCGTATCGTCAGAAAGAGCGAAACGTGAATAATGCACAAGTCAAAGAAATGCTTGACAATGAGGTCATACAACCTTGCCGAAGCCCTTCGTCGTAGCCGGTGTTTCTCGTCAAAAAAAAGACGGAACGCTTCGGTTCTTTGTGGACTATAGAGAGTTGAATAACGTCACAAAAAAGACGTTAATCCGCTTCCACGGATCGATGATTCGTTAGATCGACTGCGGCGAACCAGGTATTTTTCATCCATAGATCTGAAGAGTGTATATTGGCAAATCGAAGTTGACAAACGAGATCGCGAAAAAACTGCCTTTGTTACCCCGGATGAACTGTACGAATTCAAAGTACTTCCATTCGGCCTGTGTTTGGAACCGGCCACATTCCAGAGAATGATGGACACTGGTCTGAGGGGTCTGAAGTGGCACAGTTGTTTAGTATACTTAGATGACGTCGTCGTATTTGCGGCGACCTTTGAAGAAAATCTGAAACATTTAGAGGCGGTACTTGAGGCGTTCCGCTCCGCTAATCTCACGCTAAAGCGAGAAAAGTGTCACTTCGGTTACGCAGAGCTGAAGTTTCTCGGGCATGTTGTGAACGCCGACAGCGTCAAAGCATCTGCTGACCCATACAAAGCATCTGCTGTTGCTGCTTTTCCCACTCCTCGTGACAAGAAAGCAGTACGCCCCTTTCGCGGTCTGTGTGCATACTATCGTCGCTTCATCGTTAACTTCTCCCGGGTCGCCGAACCACTCAGACGCCACACGCGAGCAGACACACCATTCCTTAGGACGGATGAGCAGGACGCAGCTTTCACCGAGCTACGGCAGCGCCTGCAGGAATCACTCGCCCCCGCTCACTTTGACGAGGACGCTGACACCGAGGTGCATAACGACGCCAGCAACATCGGTCTTGGCGCTGTACTCGTTCAACACCAGGAAGGCGTTGAGCGAGTGATCGCTTACGCCAGTCGCGCCCTTTCACGCGCCGAAATCAACTACTCAACCTCTGAGAAAGAGTGTCTAGCGGTTGTGCGGCCATCATAAAATTCCGGCCTTATCTCTACGGTCGCCCTTTCGAGGGGGTGACAGATCACCATTCCTTGTGTGGGTTGGCCAACTTGCGAGACCTATCCGGACGACTTGCTGGATGGAGCCTACGTCTGCAGGAGTTCGATGATACCATCATCTACAAATCAGGTCGCAAACACGAAGATGCGGACACGTTGTCGCGCGCTCCCGTTAAAACTTGCGATAAGGACATGGACGAAGACGGCGCATTCCTTGAGGCCCTCACCGCATCTGACCTGATCATACGGCAGCGCGATGACGCCGAAATACGCCCTCTCACCGATCACCTAGAAGGCAAGGATGTTACAATCCCGCGACACATTTCTCGCAGTCTTTCGACCTTCTGCCTACGAAAGGGTGTCCGCTACAAGAAGAACTCGAATGCCATCGACAAAGAGTATCTATTGCTCGTACCTGCCGCCCTCCGTTATGACATTCTCCTAGCCTGCCGTGATGAGCCCACGTCTGGACACTTAGGATTTTCACGTACTCTCGCAAGAGTACGCCAGACGTACAACTGGCCCAGACTTCCTACCAGGGTGATGCGTGACGTGCAAAGCTGCCGTGAATGCTAACGAAGGAAATTGCCGTCTTTGAAGCCCCGGGGGTTGCTCCAACCCATCGCACCACCTAGCGCGCCCTTTGATCAAATCGGCATGGATCTTTTGGGACCCTTTTCCTTGTGAGACAGCGGAAACAAGTGGATTATAGTCGCCACAGACTGTCTAACACGCTACGCCGAGACGACAGCTGTACAACATGCCACGGCCTACGAAATTGCCCAGTTCTTTATCGATCACATAGTCCTCGGACATGGTGCCCCATCACATGTCATCACCGACAAGAGGAACTGCCTTTACAGCCCAAATAATAGAGGACATATTCGACCTGAGCGGCACGCAGCATCGCAAGGCTACTGCCTATTATCCGCAGACCAACGGACTGACGGAACGGCTAAACAAAACCATTGCTGACATGCTGTCTCTGTATGTACATGTGCAGAATAAAGCATGGGATCAATTTCTGCCGTACGTTACATTCGAGTACAAAACCGCCATTCAGGAAACCACACTATTCACACCGTTCCGTCTTGTCTACGGGCGCGAGGTCCAGACCACGCTAGACGCGATGCTCCCGCACGGCACCGACGCATCACTTTCCTCCGACGCCGAGCAACTTGCTCAACACGCAGATGAAGCTCGTCAACTAGAGCCCATGCACATCACGAAGCAGCAAGGTACAGACGCACGATGCTACAAAATGCGAGATCGTCAAGTCGACTACCAGCCAGGTGACCAAGTGTGGGTGTGGACTCTTATACGTCGCCAGCGTTTGTCTGAGAAGCTGCCTAGTAGATACTTTGGACCCTACAAAGTGATACGACGCGTCAGTGAAGTGAACTATGAGGTCATTCCCTCGGCGTCGACAGCACCACTGAGAGATAGCGCATGTTATTCGCCTCAAACCGTATTTAGCGTGTCAAGGTGACACCAACCTTATCCCATGCGACTTGCACACTTCCACTTTCTACTTTAGGAAGCATTGGGTTGATGCTTTTCTTTTGGCGGGGCAATAATGCCGCCAGGTACCATAAGCCTGCCCAGAGAAAGAAGTTTTGACCGGAACGCGCGCTCGGCAAGAGGGGGAGCTGAAGAAGAAGTAGAGGCTGAGGACGCCGGCTTGAGTTTTTGCACGCCATCTTGTACAACTGTGTGTCTCGACGACGCCTACTACATCTTCAATTGCCTTTTCGTGACAATACTTTGTAAGCAACGGACAGTAAGCTGATCGCCTTATAATTTTTCAAGTCTTTGGCCTCCGCTTCCTTATGGATTAGGATTATGTTAGCGTTCTTCCAAGATTCTGGTACGCTCGAGGTCATGAGGCATTGCGTATACAGGGTGGCCAGTTTTTCTAGAACAATCTGCCCACCATTCTTCAACAAATCTGCTATTACCTGATCCTCCCCAGTTGCCTTCCCCCTTTGCATAGCTCCCAAGGCTTTCTTTACTTCTTCCGGCATTATTTGTGGGATTTCGAATTCCTCTAGACTATTCTCTCTTTTATTATCGTCGTGGATGCCACTGGTACTGTATACATCTCCATAGAACTCCTCAGCCACTTGAACTATCTCATCCATATTAGTAATGATATTGCCGGCTTTGTCTCTTAACGCATGCATCTGATTCTTGCCAATTCCTAGTTTCTTCTTCACTGCTTTTAGACTGGTCGTATAGATGCTGTATAAGTTGGGAAATGACTAAATACGGAGACGTACAAAGACAAAGTTCCCAATAGGGGTTCACAAAATTTGGTTATGGGAATTCATCGTCCTTTTTTCTTTTTCTTTTGTGTTCTTTTTATCCTATGTAAAAGAATACGCAGTATAATAGCAAGAGGTTGGTGGCGCTAACCACCGCCCCATTATAAAGGGGACACTCAAAACATCCATCCATCCATGCATCCTAATTCTGGTTATGGAAATCCTGTAAAAAACGACACAAAATCCTGGGAAACGACACAAAACGTAGGAGCAGAAAAATTAGGTTCACAATAAGGGGGTAGAAAATTGGGTTTGGGGAATTCATAGTGTGTTTCTTTTCTTTTATAACCGTGGTAGAACATTAGGCGGTGTAACAGCAAGAGCTTGGTGGCACTACCCACCGCCGCGTTCCAAACAGTCGTCCATCCATCCACCCTAATTCTTGGTCACTTAAATCCTGTAAACGTAGGGAAAAGTACAAATACGGAGAAGCAGAATAACAAAGCTCCCAACAGGGGGTCAGAAAATTTGGTTATGGGAATTCATCGTGCTTTTCTCTTTATCGAGTTCCAACGCGGCTGCCCCTGCCGGGGCCATAGCTCCCTTGGCGTGTTTTCTACACCATGAACCAAGAGTGCCAAGCGACCAGCTCTTCCGAGGCCCACGTTCTAGACGGGCGTGCAAAGGGCGTTCGACCAATTCACCGCTCTGTTTCGATGGAGCATTTACCAATCGCAACGTCATTTTCCAACGAGCAGAAGACGCAATCGGCGACGGAGAACGCCGACGCGCGTTCCTCGACAACAACGAAGACGCCCGAGGTGGATACCGCGCGAGTGGCCGCCGATCGCATCGTCGCCGATTTTCCCTCCCAACAACGAGAGGTAGACACTCCGACCGGGGAAACAGGGGCGTAGCCAGGAGGGGGGGGGCTTATGGGGCTTCGCCCCCCCCCCCCCGAAAAAAATTCTTTCGTGCTGTCATGCGCCGCCGACCAAAATAACTCCCGGCGCCGGAAATCATGCTCGATTTTGTCTAGACTCACCTTAATTCACGCTCGAAAAGACATTTTAGCGCGAACATTGCCAAATCGGGCTGGATTTCGCGGCAACGCCCATGCTTCGGGAGTCACATATCGCAACGCAAGGAGCCCCACCGAGCACAAAATTTCAAGGGCGCTTTGATGGCAAGCGGGCTCGTCTCGGCATCTCGCGGAGGCCGCGGAATCTACGGAGCGCTTGGATTTCAAGTCTCAAACTTTGTGGGTATATAGTTCTCATAACATTTTGATGCGAAAGGTGCATTGACATTTCCAAAGTCGTGCTTTAGATCTTCAATTACGGAACTTTGTGGGTTTAAAGCTGTTGTAAACATTTGACGCCAAAGGTGCATCGACTTTTCCAAAGTCGCACATCGGGCCATACAACGAGACAAGCCAAATCAACATACTATCAGACAAGTTGACAAAGCACGCAGTGAGGTCCGATGAGACAAAGCGTTGTGGTGGTTCATTTGTGCCGTCAGGTCACAGAAAAGAATATGAACATTTTTTTTCCACCTGCGCCAAAGCATCCATGTCAAGACACTAAATCCACCATTGTAACTAAGTTCTTATTTATTTTTATGCCCAGACTTTTATTCGCGAAGATACATTGAGCCTCTTTCTCTTTTTTTTTCTTTTGTTCTTGTAACCCGCGGCCTGCCGATCCAGCCAGAGCGCATGCGTTTTTCTCGTGCTGCGTCGACAACCGCGCTGCGCACTTGGATGCGCGTTCGTTTTTCTCTGGCCGACTGCATTTTCGCATGGCAAAGTTTTGGACGCTTTCTGGCTAGCAGACGAGAAAAAGAAACAATGCATAGTTGCTCGCCGCCAGCACTGCGGGGACTCGACGGATTGCAACGCGTCCGCTTGAGCGCAACCTCTCCGGAAAATTTTGTCTCGCCGGTGTAGGATACCGAGCAGTATGCGTATGGTTTTCTGTGGACCAAGGGTCACACGTTTTCTTCGATATTCCTTCGGTAGCCACACTAGGTGCCCAAAGTAGGCATTCGATTGTAGCCAACATGCTTTCCTTTGCGTTATTCTATTTCGCCGCCCCCCCGCCCCACAAAAGAAAAGAAGACATTGTTGCGGCGCAGCGAATTGTCGCATGGTGAAAGTTCGATTTTGTTACTTCTTTTGTGGAAAGTAATGGGCCACGGGACGCTTCAGTTGCCGGATACTATTATATTATTGCAATAGCAGCTATATGAAGACTCCAGGCGCATTCCTGCCGTTGCCCTCATGTTCCGTATAAATAAAGGCCGAGGCCCATAACATCATGACCGCGCGCCGCATGCTCTATGTGCGAATGAAAGCGTGGGGGGGGGGGAGGAGGGGGTGAGCCGACGATGAGTCTTGTGTGCGCAAGGGAGAAAAGCGGGGAGGAAGCGCGCCGCCTTCCGTCGCACGCGATACATTTTGGGAGTGGAAGGAGGGGGGGGGGGCTGCTGTGATCTGTGAATCTGTGGTTGCGCAACCTCTTTGTTTGCCTTGTTTGACGCATTATATATAGTGACTTTTTCTTAGGTACGTAGATTTATTGGAGACTTATACGTATATTTAAATATCTTGTTGCGAGGTTTTGTGTATATGCGCAGTGAACTTTGTTTCCAGTGACAATTTTTTGCCCTGTATCAAGCTGTAGCTTCACATTTGTATATTCCATTGTATCTTCGCATTTCTAATGTACGAAGGCAAGTCAAATGAAAGTGAGACAACCCGCCCCGCGAAATAATGGCTCGGTTCATTAGTTTCGAGGCATGCGCGTAGCACATACGCATCTCATTTACAAGTGACATGCAGAGGTGAGGTTAAATGTTCTTTAACGCTCTCATACACTGGGTTGAACATGGTTGCGTGACATAATGGACACTCCAAAAGTTGAACAGCTTGGTGTCGTGAGGTTTCTGATAAATGAAGATGTTTCCCAAAAAGAAATCATTCGCCGTATGGCTGCCGTATGCGTTGAACATTGCGTTTCATTGGCCACTGTGAAGCGTTGTAGCAAACTGTTCAAAGGACATGAAAGCTACAAAGACGATCCATGGCCGGGCCAAAGCCACCGTGCAATCACCCCCAACACAATGGAAAAGGCCGCGGTTGCTCAGTGGCTATGGTGTTGGGCTGCTGAGCACGAGGTCGCAGGATCGAATCCCCGTCACGGCGGCTGCATTTCGATGGAGGCGAAATGCGAAAACACCCGTGTACTTAGATTTAGGTGCACATCAAAAAACCCCAGATGAGGGTGACGCCTTTCTGTCTGCAATTGTGACCGGGGATGACTCATGGTGCCACTACTACTAGCCTGAAACATTACGGCAAAGCTTACAGTGGGAACATTTGAATTCACCACTCCCAAGGAAAACAAAGGCCGTCACTTCTGCCGGAGAAGTGTTGACTTCTTTTTAGATCGTTAGGGGCCATTACTGATAGAATTTTCTAAACCTGGAGAGACTCTAAATCGTTTCAGATATTGTGAAAGGTCGTATCGGATCGGTCGCAATCAAGAACAAACGAGGTGGAAAATTGAGCATTGGGAACATCTTGCTTCACGACATTGCCCGTTCCCACGTCGCTGATGTGGTTAATACACATCTGGCAAAGTTCAAGTGGGAAACGCTGCAACATCCCTCATGCAGCCCAGACCGGTTGCCTTGCGTCTTCCACATTTGGTAAAATTTGAAGAAACTGCTCAAGTGAACCAGATTCGTGTCGGAAGATGACGTGTAGTCATTTACATATTTTTGAGGCAGCAATCCAAGGAGTTTTATGAGACGGGAATAACGCGACTCGTTAGTAGGACAAGTGTCTAAATACTCATGGTGACTACTTTAAATAAAGTACCCCGTGTGTCATATATTCACATTGTCTCACTTTCATTTGACTCGCCCTCGTATATTTTACAGAACTCCTGCTTTTTATATGTGCTCTCTGTTGCGACTATAATTTCCGAGCAATTACTCGCAATACACAACCGCTGACAGCTGCTCCTGCGCAATACATTCTAACAAAGGACCGCGTCATTGAGATTTTCCCCTGGTCGTTGCATATGTACGAAAATGTAAACAAGGTTGTTGAATGACAGATATATATATATATATATATATATATATATATATATATATATTGATTCCTCGACTAATTCTATAAGGGGAGGCCGAGCTGCAATGTCAGCCCCCCCCCCCCGAACAACATTTCTGGCTACGCCACTGCGGGGAAAGGATGGAGGAAGATGCTGCCCCAAACATTTACGACGACAAAACTGACGACGACACAGGTGGCTGTTGGAAGACAGTCATACATAAGCGACGCAACCGTCATACGCGCGCTAAGACGCAACCCTCCGAGAACATCTTGGGCATTCCGGACGCCTCCCAGCCTACCGTACGCAAGCGCATTCGGAATCAGAACCTGCCGCAACTTCCTTTGCACGATGAAAAGATAATTCTGCGGCCTCACGGAGGACTTTGTCTTGATAAGTGGACGCGCCCAGAACTCGCCAGTGCTCTATGGAGTGCAGCCGGCTTGACCACCGAGGATCATCAGGACATCATATTCCGACTGCGACCTCAGCAGAACTTGGCAATCATCAGCACACCCCAGTCACACGTAGCCGACGCATTGTACAAGGTGAGGGAGCTGAACCTTGGTCAGCGGGTCTATCCCATCACGACATATTTTGCGGCCCCAGACAACTCATGCAAGGGAATTGTTCCGGCCTTTCGCCTGGTACATCGTCATCCAAGCTAGTGGATGAGCTTGTGGCTCCTGGAACTCAAATACTTCAAGCACGAATGATGGGTCAAACCAACGTTGCGTTGGTAACATTTGAAGGACTTAAAGTGCCTCGCTACGTGCGTTTCTATGGTGCAGAACTCCGCTGCTACCCCCATCGACCCCGCCAACTGGTTTGCAAGATATGTCACAAGCTCGGCCATTGGGCTGATTACTGTCCTACGCCGCACGTGGTCATTTGCGCGACGTGCGGGACTGACAACCCCACCCCGTCACATCCGTGCACCCCACGCTGCAGATCCTCGGACGGCACCCACCCTACAGCGGATCCAAACTGCCCGCGGCGTGCTAGGCAGACACTGAACAAAGCTTGGGTGCGGAAAGCTCTCGAGAAAGAGCAGCGTGAAATCCAACCCTTCAGCGACCCGACCACTACCACAGATACGGCGGAGACCCGAACGTCGCGCGCCCCAACGAAGGAGACCAGAAAAGTCCGGTCGGAGACCCGTTCGAGCTCCCGTCGCAAGTTCCGGACCCACTCCAAGTCTCGGTGCCGATCCTGCGAGGCATCGGTGCGCCTCCCAGAGAAGCGCCCTCCTTCCTCATCTTCCCGACAACCCTACAAGAAGGCCCTGCAGACCAACGCCCCAGCCAAGGTGACCCTGGTCCCTTCAGGGGTGCAGCGGACCCCGGAGAAGAAAACAGCAATGGAGGCGCCTCGGGAGGAAGGTCGGGCGAAGGGTACCCCACAGCTCGCTCCGCCCAGTAAATCTCTCCCTACCCCTTCCCCTATTACCGATTCATTACCAAATCCCGATCCTCTAATAAAAATAGCCCGCCTACGTCGTGACATGGAGGCGCGCTGTGAGCGCCTACAAAAACAAATGGACGCGCTGGTGGCAGACATGAGCACTAGTATGCAGGCGGCTCTGGACAGGATAGAACGCCAAATGGAGGCCCTTCAAATAGGGATTACGGAGCAAGTGAAATCATGTATAGAGTGCACTTTCGCACGCATGCACGTTCCTGAGCTTAGCGGTAACAACGAAAGCGCGCTTTCCGACCAAGGCTCTCGGCCGCAACCTTCAAATTTGGGCACCCGGCGCCCGCATCCCTATGCACGACCGCCTGCTTCCTCTAGCGATGATGATGGCGCCGCGTAACGCGGAGCAACTAGTGGTGTGGCAGTGGAATTATAGGGGATTCCGCCGAAAACGAGGTTCCCTACAGCAGTATATCGCCACATCCACGAACCCTCCCGATGTCATCCTCTTACAGGAAGTCAATTGCACCCCTTCTTTATCCGGCTACAGCACGCTCTCGGGTGTCTCTCCTCTTGTGGGAGCCTTAGTTTCGAAACATGTTACATGTCGCATGCATACCACTAACATTGACATTCCTCGCCAAATATTGGAAATAATTACGCAAGGTAAACGCAGCGAGAGTCTGTTTATACTCAATGCATACAGTTCCCCCCGTTCGCGAACGCACTGTTTTCAGCACCTACTAACAGAATTTGGTAGGTTTGGACGGGTTTGTGTGGTGGCCGGCGACTTTAACGCTCCGCATACTGCATAGGGTTACGTTAAATCGCAGTCTAAACGGACCCGCTTATGGAATGCCATCTGTAACATGAGATACACACTCCTTACTGACCCAGAGCACCCCACTCGGATAGGCAACAGCGTATCTCGTGACACCTGCCCTGACCTTACCTTCGTGCGCAATGCTGGCCCAGTCGTTGCGCACGGGCCTTTAGAGGAGCACCTTGGTAGTGACCACTTCATTGTGGTGACCACCTTGTCATTACGGGGTGCGCGCAGACCCGAGCGAAATGTGCGTATAACGGATTGGGCGAAATTCAGGGAAAGTCGCCAGGACCCACCTGAGCGCCAAGGGTACGAACGCTGGCTTGACTCTCTCGCACAAGATCTAGAGGCCACCACGAGCCCACTGCGCACCACAACTGAGACACCAGACATAGACCCGCATTTACTTCATCTTTGGAACGCCCGCAGAGGGTTGACACGCCTCAACCGAAAACTTAGGAAACGTATAGATCAAATTACACGGGAATATCAGGAGTATGCAGAGATCCTTACGAGGAATAACTGGCGAGGATTTTGCGATCGCCTCTCAGGCACATTGAGCACAGCAAAAACGTGGTCGATTCTTCGCTCACTCACAGATCCCACCACAACAAAGGGAAAAACATTTCAACAGCTGCACATCCTAATGCACGAGTACAGCGACGATGTCTCGACACTCCTCAGAGAGCTAGAGAAGCATTTCATACCCACAGGCCCGCCGCCGCAGTACCCTGACTATCCTTATGTAGGCGAGGCGAACGAATTGCTAGATGCGGACATCACATCTGACGAGGTGCTGGTGGTCCTACAATACCTACGCCGCAACACGGCACCGGGAGCCGACCACATCCGATTCGCCACCCTTCGTAACCTCAGTGACGCGGATATTAACCACCTCACCCATATCTTCAATGATTGCTGGCGCAAGGGCATGCTTCCCCAAGCATGGCGACACGCCGACATCACACTGATCCCCAAACCGAGCAAGCCTGTTAAGGTTGAAAACTTACGACCCATCTCCCTAACATCCTGCATTGGTAAGCTCATGGAACATGTACTCTTGCGGCGTCTGCAGCTCTTCCTCGAAGAAAAATCATTCTTTTCTAACTCTCAATTCGGATATCGGGCTCATCTGGTCTGCCAAAGATGTGCTTTTACAATTGCGGGAGGAAGTCATAGGACCTCCGTCGTCCGCCCAAACGAGAACACTCATAGCCTTAGACCTAAAAGGGGCATTCGATAATGTTGAACATGACCTCATCCTTCGCAATGTTGCACATTCACACTGTGGAATTCGTATGTGCAACTATATCCGCGCATTTCTTCGAGATCGCACAGCCACCGTAGGAATGGGACCACATCGATCCGGTACGATTCGCCTTGCAGGACGTGGGACACGCCAGAGCTGAGTTCTTTCCCCTACTTTATTCAATATTGCGCTCGCAGGGCTCCCCCGACTACTCCACCAGATCCCTGATGTCGCCCACGCTATTTATGCGGACGACATTACTATCTGGTCGACACGGGGTTCCGACGGAGCCATCCAGGACCGACTGCAGCAAGCAGTCGATACAGTTTCCGAGCACGCGAGAAAATGCGGCTTAGGATGTGCTCCGGAAAAGTCGGAGCCATAATCATTCGCCCCCGGAGCCGTTCCTCTACTCCCCCTATCACTGTTCACGTGGATGGCACACCGATACCACAGGTTAATCGTGCTCGTATCCTCGGCGTAC
The DNA here is from genome assembly GCF_050947875.1 of Dermacentor variabilis. NCBI lineage: Eukaryota > Metazoa > Arthropoda > Arachnida > Ixodida > Ixodidae > Dermacentor > Dermacentor variabilis. The sequence continues at coordinate 19,002,827 of NC_134573.1, read as the reverse complement.
ACATCCAAGCGGATGGCAGGTCAAACTACACTGTTTCCCTTCTATCCAGAGAGATTGAGCAAATTCTGGCCATGATCCGGAGGGTCTCCAACAGGCGCTCGGGCCTTCGAGAAGAGGACCTGCTGCGCTTGGTGGAGGCATGCGTGATCAGCCGCCCTACATACCATCTCCTATTTCAGCGGTTGACCCAAGCGCAACAACTTCGCATAGACGCAATGATTCGCAAAGCGACGAAGCTGGCCCATGGCCTCCCGAACTATACTTCCACACACCGTCTCCTTAATTTAGGGACACATAACACACTAGGCGAGCTGCTAGAGACACATTGGGTCAGCCATCGCCAGCGCCTCCTACTCACTCCTACTGGCCGCCATCTTCTCACACGGCTAGGATACTCTGTCCCACCCCTTGAGTCTGAAACCCGTCCAACGATCTTGTCAGCGATACGCCAAGCACTAAGTATTCATCCATTGCCACGTAATATGCACCCCGAGCATGACAAAGGGCGGCGCAAAGCCCGTGTACGATACATTGGCCGCATGCTTGCAAACATCCCGGAAACAGACACTTTATGCACGGACACATCACGCACTCAAGAGGGCTATTCCTCGGTAGTTTTGGATGGCACCGAATCCCTGAGAGACTCTGCTGCAATGCGCGGAACAAATGCCGCTTACGGAGAAATTCTCGGTGTTGCTCTTGCAATTCGATACGCCATCCGTGTTCCTGAGGAAGTGTATATATTGACGGACTCGCAACAGGCATGCCGGGCGTTCCTATCAGGACATGGCATCCCGAGAGCGGCGCACCAAATTCTCAGAAAGATCCCGCAAAATACACTAACCACACCTCCCCGCATCCACTTACTCTGGACCCCTGGTCATACCTCGCTGCCGGGTAACGAACGCGCACATGCGGTTGCCCGAGAAATTTCCCTCCGGGCGACTCGGCGTGGTAAGGCGACTAGTTCAGGGGGGGGGGGGGGGGGGGGGGTCCCTTGCTCCGTTATAAAGACATACTCCGTCATTATACACGCATTCATCGCACCCACGCCGCACCACCGCAATCCTTCTCGAGGGAGGAAGCAGTGGCATTACGCCAGTTACAAACCGCAACTTTTCCTAATCTTGTCTCTCTCAATAAATTCTGCCCACACTGTTATGCAGATCGTTGCCCTGGCTGTGGCAGCTCGCCCACAATCTTCCACGTCACGATTGAGTGCACTGCAAACCTCTTTCCTCCTTTGCCAACTCTCCTTTACCCCCTACGCAACAAAGAGCTGTGGGACGATGCCCTCCGCGACGGACCTCCCGAGGTCCTCCGAGCAGTGATACAACGGGCTCGAAACATAGCCGGAATCATCTTAGGGACCCTGGACTGAGGGTTCCTCCCACATTGCTCTCGCCATTCAGATATTATTAATAAAAATGTTTTACTCTCTCTCTCTCTTTATCTTTTTTACTTCTGTAACCTAGGTAGGTAGGGCATTATGCAGTATAATAGCAAGAGCTTGGTGGCGCTAACCACCGTCCCATTTCAAAGGCGACGCTCATAATATTCAACTATTCACCCATCCTAATTCTGGTCGTGTAAATCCTGTAAAAGTAGGGAAACGACAGAAAATGGACACGTACAAAAACAAAGTTCGCAATACGGGGTCAGAAAATTGGGTTATGGAAATTCATCATCTGTTTCTATTTTTATTTATTTTTTTATTTTTTTAACCGAGGTAGGAAGCAGTATAATGAGAAGAGGTTGGTTGCGCTACCCACCGCCCCATTCCAAAGGGGACGTTCATAACATCCATCCATCCATCCATCCATTATTCAATCCAATCATCCATCTTTATTCTGGTCATGTAAATACTCTAAAAGTAGGGAAACGACAATAAATTAGGGCGTAAAAAGCTAAGTTCACAATAGCGGTCAGAAAATTAGGCTATGGGAATTCATCGAGAGTTTTTTCTTTTATTTTCTTTCCTTACCGACGTAGGACATTCGACAGTATAGTAGCAAGAGCTTGGTGGCTGTGGTATCCTGTGTTAACTTCTGGTTTCGGTTTTGGGTCTTTACATCAGGGTGCCACGCAGCGCCAAACGCTGTAAGTTGCCTTCCTGCTTCCCCTCGGAGAAATAAAAGTGAAATTCTTTGTCTGGTCCCCGACTGGAGCAGTCCGGCTCTTTTCTTGCGGCGCTGCGCGCCCCGGCCGTTTAGGCCTCATGCCGTAACCCTTTCGTCCGGCCGCCCCGTCGAAGCTACAACAGTGGCACTACCCACCGCTGCGTTCCAAAGCGGGCGCTCGTAAAATCAATCCATTCATCCTAATTCCGGTCATTTAAATCCTGTAAATGTACGGAAAGTATTAAATAAGGACACGCAGAATAATAAAGTTCCCAATAGTGGGTAAAAAAATTTGGATATGAGAATTCATCGTGTTCTTCTTCGTTTTTTTTTCTTTTATAACCTGGGTATGACATTAGGCAGTATAATAGCAAGAGGTTGGTGGTGCTACCCACCGCCCAATTCCAAAGAGGACGGCCATAACATCCATCCATTAATTCCATCCATCCACCCTAATTCTGGTCATGTAAATCCTATAAAAGTAGCGAAACGACACAAACGGAGGCGTACAAAACCAAAGTTCCCTAAACGGGAGTAGAAATCTTGGTTTTGGGAATTCCTGTTTTTTTATAACCGTGGTAGGACATTAGGCAGTATAACAGCAAGAGCTTGGTTGCGCTACCCACTGCCGCGTTCCAAAGGTGGCGCTCATAACAGCCATCCATCCATCCGCCCTAGTTCCTGGTCATTTAAATCCAACAGAAGTAGGGAAACGACTAAATTCAGAGACATAAAAAAACAAAGTTCCCAATAGGGGGTCAGAAATTTCGGTTATGGGGATTCATCGTGCTTTTTTCTTCTTCTTTTTTTCGTTTTTAACCTAGGTAGGACATCAGCCCCTATTATAGCAACAGGTTGGTGGCGCTAACCACCAACCTCCGAAGGGCACGCTCCATCCATTACAGCATCCGTCCATCCATCCACCCTAATTCCTGGTTATTTATATCCTGTAAAAGTAGGTAAATGACTAAATAAGCAGACGTAGTATAAGAAAGTTCCCTATAGGCGGTCAGAAAATTTGGATATCGGAATTCGTGCTTTTTCATTTCTGTTTATTTTTCTTTTTTAACCAAGGTAGAACATAAGCAAGTATATTAGCAATAGCTTGGTGGAGCTACCCACTGCCCCCTTCCAAAGGGGACCCTCATAACATCCATCCATCCATCCATCCATCCTAATTCTGGTCATGTAAATCCTGCAAAAGTAGGGAAACGACACTACATGAAGGCCTACAAAAACAAAGGTAAAAAAACGGGGACAGAAAATTGGGTTATGGGAATTCATCATGGCTTTTTTTTTTCTTTCTTAACCGAGGTAGCACATTAGGCAGTACAATGCAAGAACTTGGTGGCGCTATCTACCACACCGTTCCCAAGGGGACGCTCATAACGTCCATCTATCCATCCATCCTGACTCTGGTCATGCATATCCTGTAGAAGTAGGTAAACGACCAAAATGCAGAGGCAAGCAAAAACAAAGTTCACAATAGGGGGTCAGAAAATTGGGTTATGGCAATTCATCCTGGCTTTCTTTCTTTTCTTTCTTTAACCGGTGTAGGATATTAGGAAATATAATAGAAGAATTTGGTGGCGCCTCCCAACACCACGCCCCGAAGGGGACGCTCATAACATCCATCCATGCATCCATCCTAATTCTGGTCATGTAAATACTGTAAAAGGGGAGAAACGACAAAAAATGGAGGCGTACAAAAACCAAGTTCCCAATACGGGGGCATAAAATTGGGCTTTTGGAATTCATCGTGGGACTTTTTCATTCTTTGAACCGTGGTTGGACATTAGGCAGTAGACAGCAAGAGTTTGTTGGCGCTACCCACAGCCGCGTTCCAAACGTGCGCTCATAACATCCATCCATCCGTCCACCCTAATTCCTGGTCATTTATCTTCTGCAAAAGTAGGTCGAAATGGCTAAATACGGAGACGTACAAAAACAAAGTTCCCAATAAGAGGTCAGGAAATTGGGCTATGGGAATTCATCGTTGGTCTTCCTTTTTATGTATTTGATCGGGGTAGGGTATCGAGAAATTTATTAGCACGAGCTTGGTGCGCTACCCACCACCCCGCACCAAAGGGGACGCTGGTAACATCCATGCATCCATGCATCCTAATTCCTGGTCATGTAAATCCTGTAAAACTTAGGAAACGACAAAAAAACGGAGACGCACAAAAAGAAAGTTCACAATAGCGGGTTAGAAGATTGAGTTGTGGGAATTTTTCGTTGGTCTTTTTTTTTCTTATTTTTTTAACCGAGGAAGGATATTAGGCAGTATAATGGCAAGACCTTGGTGGCGCTATCCACCACACCGCTCCAAAGGGGCCGCTCTTAACATCCATTAATTCATCCATCCATCCTAACTATGGTCATGTATATCCTGTAGAAGTAGGTAAACGACCAAAAAGCAGACAAACAAAAACAAAGTTCACAATAGTGGGTCATAAAATTGGGTTATGTCAATTCGTCGTGGCGCCTTTCTGTTTTTATTTATTTAACCAGGGTAGGACATTCGGCAGTATAATGGCAAGAGCTTGGTGGCGCTACCCACCACCCCGCTCCAAAGGCGACGCCCTTAGCATCTATCGATCCATACATACATCCTAATTCCTGGTCATGTAAATACTGTAAAAGTTGGGAAACGACAAATAACGGAGACGCACAAAAAGAAAGTTCGCAAGAGCCGGTCAGAAAATTGGAATGTGTTCATCGTTGGTCTTTTTATTTCTTTTTCAACCTACATAAGACATTAGGCAGTATAATAGCAATGGCTTCGGTGCACTACCCAACGCACTGTTCCAAAGGGGACGTTCATAACATCGATCCATCCTTTCATCCTAATTGCTTTTCATATAGATCCTCTAAAAGCAGGGAAACGACAAAAATTGATACGTACAAAACTAAGTTCACAATAAGGGGTCAGATAATTAGGCTATATGAATTAACCCAGTGATATTTTTCTGTTTTTTTTACCGATGTAGGACATTCAGCATTATAATAGGAAGGGTTTGGTAGCGCTACCAAACGCCGCGTTCCAAAGGGGCGCTCTTAACATCCATCCATCCATCCTTCCTAATTCCTTTTCATATATATCCTGTAAAAGTAGGGATAAGACAAAAAGGCGGAGGAGTACAAAAACAAAGTTCACAATAGGGATTAGAAAATTGGGTTATGGGAATTCATCGTGGTTTTATTTCTTTTTCTGCTTTTTTTTTTTACCGACGTCGGACAATAAGCACTATAATAGCAAGAGCTTCGTGGCGCAACCCACCTCCCCGTACCAAACGGGACGCTCATAACATCCATCCATCCATCCATCCATCCATCCGAATTCCTGATCACGTAAATCCTGTAAAAGTTCGCAAATGACAAGTAACGGAGATGCACAAAAACAAAGTTCACAGTACCGGGTCAGAAAATCGGGTTGTGGAAATCCTTTGTTGTTGTTTTTTTTCTTTTCCTTTTTTTTTACCGAGGAAAGACATTAGGCAGTATAATAGCAAGAGCTTGTTGGCGATACCCACCGCCTCATTCCAAAGGGGACGCACATAACATCCATCCATCCATCTTAATTCTGGTCATTCAAATGCTGTAAAAGTACGGAAACGACACAAAATGGAGGCGTACAAAACGTAAATTCCCAATACGAGGGCAGAAAATTGGGTTTTGGGAATTCATCGTGATCTTTTTCTTTTTTTTTTAACCATGTTAGGACATTAAGCAGTATAACAGCAAGACCATAGTGGCGCTACCAACAGCCTCGTTCCAAAAGGGGCGCTTAACTTTCATGCATCCATCCACCCAATTTTTGGTCACTTAAATCCTATAAAAGTAGGGAAACGACTAAACATGGCTACGTACAAAAACAAAGTTCCTAATAGAGTGTCAGAAAATGTGGTTATGTGAATTGATCGTTCGTTCTTTTCTTTTTCTTTTTCTTCGTTTTTACCATAAGTAGGACATCAGGCCCTATTATAGCAACAGGTTGGTCGCGCTACCCAACGCCCATTCTAAAGGGCACGCTCATTACATCCGTCCATCCATCCACCCTAATTCCTGGTTATATATATCCTGTAAAAGTAGTGAAACGAAAAATAACGGAGACGAACAATAACAAAGTTCACAATGGCGGGTCAGAAAATTGGCTTGTGTTCGTCGTTGGTATTTTTTTTTAATTTTTTAACCGAGGTAGGACATTAGGCAGTATAATAGCAATAGCTTGGTGGAGCTACCCACTGCCTCCTTCCAAAGGGGACCCTCATAACAACCATCCATCCATCCTAATTCTGGTCATGTAAATCCTGTAAAAGTATGGAAACGACACTACATGAAGGCCTACAAAAACAAAGTTAGAAAAACGGGGGCAGAAATTTGGGTTATGAGAATTCATCGTGTTTTTTTTCGTTCGTAACCGAGGTACCAGATTAGGCAGTACAATGGCAAGAACTTGGAGGCGCTACAAAGGGACGCTCGTAGCATCCATCCATACCGACTCTGGTCATGCATATCCTGGAGAAGTAGGTAAACGACCAAAATTCAGAGGCAAGCAAAAATAAACTTCTTAATAGGGGGACAGAAAATTGGGTTATGGCAATTCATCGTGGCTTTCCTTTTTCTCTTTCCTTAACCGGATAGGATATTAGGAAGTATAATAGAAGAATTTGGTGGCGCTTCCCACCACCCCACACCAAAGGGGACGCTCATAACATCCATCCATGCATCCATCCTAATTCTGGTCATGTGAATGCTGTAAAAGTGGGGAAATGACAAAAAATGGAGGCGTACAAAAACCAAGTTCACAATACGGGGGCAGAAAAAGGGATTTGGGAATTCATCGTGGGACATTTTCATATTTTTTCTTTTTAACCGTGGTTAGACATTAGGCAGTATGACAGCAAGAGTTTGTTGACGCTACCCACCGCCGCGTTCCCAAGGGGGCGCTTATAACATCCAGCCATCCATCCACCCTAACTACTGGTAAATTATATTCTGTAAAAGTAGGTTGAAATGCCTAAACACGGAGACGTAGAAAAACGAAGTTCCCTATAAGGGGTCAGAAAATTTCGTTATGGGAATTCATCGTTGGTCGTTTTTTTATATTTTTATCCAATTGTAGGGTGTCAGGCAGTTGAATAGGAAGATTTTGGTGGCGCTACCCACCACCCAGCACCAAAAGGGGCGCTCATAACATCCATCCATACATCCATTCTAACTCCTGGTCATCTAAATCCTGTAAAAGTTGGGAAACGACAAATAACGGAGACGCACAAAAAGAAAGTTCACAACAGCGGGTCAGAAAATTTGGTTATGGGAATGCATCGTTGGTATTATTTATATATTTTTATCCGTAGTAAGGTATCAGGCAGTTCATTAGCAAGAGGTTGGTGGCGCTACCCACCGTAGTCCATAGGAGACGACCGTGACATCCATTCATCCTCATTCTGTTTATGTAAATCCTGAAATGTAGGGAACCAAAAACGACACCAGAAGGAGGCGTACACAAACTAAGTGCCCAATACGTGGGCATAAAATTAGGCTTCGAAATTCATCGTCTGTTTTTTTTTTCAACCACGGTTGAACATAAGGAATTATAACCGCAAGAGCTTGCTTACACTACCCACCGCCGCGTTCCAAAGGGGAACCTCAAAACATCCATCGTTTCATCCGTCCTAATTCTGGTCATGTAAATCCTGTAAAAGTAGGGAAACAACTAAATAAGGAGAAGTACAATAACGAAGATCCCAATAGGGAGTCAGAAAACTTGGATATGGGAATATATCGTGCGTTTTTAATTTCTCCTTTCTTTTAGTCTAGGTAGCACATTGGGCAGTGCAATAGTAAGAGGTCGGTGGCGCTACCCACCGCCCCGTTCCAAACGGGAAGCTCATAGCATGAATCCTTTCATCCGTCCTGATTCTGGTCATGTTAATCCTGTCAAAGAAAGGAAAGAACGAAAAACGGAGACAAACAAAAACAAAGTTCACAATGGGAGGTCAGGAAATGGGGTTAAGGGAATTCATCGTGGCTTTTTTTCTTTTTCTTTTTTTCAGCCTAGGTAGGACATTATGCCGCATAACAGGAAGAGCTTGGGGGCGCTACCCAGGGCCGCGTTCCAAAGGTGACGCTCATATCATATACCCAGCCATCCTAATTCCTGGCCATATAAGTCGTGTAAAAGTAAGGAAACGATAAAATACGGAGACGCACAAAATTTCACTACGGGGGATCAAAAAATTTGGTTATGGGAATTTACCGTATTTCTTTTTCTTTATATTAGTTATCAACCTAGGTAGGACATTACCTAACATTACATTATAACAAGAAGAGCTTGGTGGCGCTACCCATCACCGTGTTCCAAAGAGGGCTCTCGAAACATCCATACATCCATCTATCCTAAATCCTGGTCATGTAATTCCTGTAAAAGTAGAGAAATCGCAAAAAAAAATGGAGACGCACAAAAAGAAAGTTCGCAATAGGAGGTCACGAAATTTGATTATGGGAATTCATCGTGGGCTTTATTTTTTACTCAGATGGGACCTTATGCAATATAAGAACAAGAGTTTGCTGGCGCTACCCAACGCATCGTTCTATAGGGCGCACTCCATCCATCCATCCATCCATCAATCAATCCTAATTCCTGGTCATGTAAATCCTGTAAAAGTAGGGAAATGACAAAAAAGGGAGACGCACAAAAACTAAGTTCAAAATAGGGGGTAAGAAAATATGGTTATAGTATGTGATCGCGTTTCTTTTTTCTTTTTCTTTTTTTTTCTACCTAGGTAGGACACTAGGCAGTTTAACAGCACGAGCTTGCTGGCGCTACCCACCGCCGCGTTCCAAAGGGGACCCTCGAAACGTCCATCCATCCATCATAATTCCTGGTCATGTATATCCTGTAAAAGTAGGGAAACGAGAAAAAACGGAGACGCACAAAAACAAAGTTCACAATAGGGGATGATAAATTGGGTTAGGTAATTCTTCGTTGGTTACTTTTTCTTTTTTAACTGAGGTGGGACATTAGGCAATATAAGTGCGAGAGCTTGCTGCCGCTACCCACAAGCACCATTCCAAAGGGGGCGCTCGAAACATCCATCAACATATCCATCCTAATTCCTGGTTATGTAAATCCTGTAAAAGTAGGGAAACGACAAAAAACGGAGTCGCACAAAAAAACAAAGTTCAGATAGGGGGCCAGAAAATTGGGTTAAGGGAATTCATTGTAGCTTTTTTTTTCATCTTTTTTTTTTGAAACCTAGGTAGGAAATTAGGCAGTATAACAGCAAGAGCTTGCTGGCCCTACCCACCGCCGCGTTCCAAAGGGGAACCTCGAAACATCCATCGTTTCATCCGTCCTAATTCTGGTCATATATATCCTGTAAAAGTAGGGAAACGACAAAATAATTAGAAGTACAATGAGAAAGTCCCCAATAGGGAGTCAGAAATCTTCGATACGGGAATATATCGTGTGCTTTTAATTTCTCTTTTTTTTTCTTTTTTAGTACAGGTAGGACATTAGGCAGTGCAATAGTAAGAGGTCGGTGGCGCTACCCACCGCCCCGTTCCAAACGGGAAGCTCATGACATGAATGCTTTCATCCGTCCTAATTCTGGTCATGTTAATCCTGTCAAAGAACGATACCACGCTATTATTTTCGGGTAAATTTCCTGGCGTATTGCAGAACACTATAAACAGCGAGTTATCCAACATATCAACTTGGTTTGCATGCAATTAATTAACACTAAACAGAGATAAGACAAAATACATAGTATTCAACTCCCGTTATTCCAGGGGTGACACAATTGGCATGCAAATTCACCTTCCAGGTGGAACAATAGAACAGCTCGACCACATAAAATATTTAGGGGTATTATTGGACTGCAACTTGAAATGGAGACCACATATATCTAGTATATGCGCGAAATTAGCTTCGGCTTGCTATTTATTAATAAAATGCAGGGAATATCTTGACCTTAGCGTACTTAAAGTTGTTTACTTTTCCATATTTCACTGTCACATCACATACTGTTCTGAATCATGGTCTTGCACATTTAAAACATACATAGCTCCCGTCTTTCGGTTAGAGAAAAGGGCCTTGCGCATTATGACATACACAAGCCCACATGATAATACCGACATGCTGTTCTGTTGTCTCGGTATGTTACCATTATCTCTGGCATGCGAAATGAAAGTTGCCATTTTGATTAACAATATTTTACGTGGGAATCACTCATTATCACCAAGCCTGTTTATTACACCTAATAGCAATACCAGGGGTGCAACAAATATAAATTTCAATCTATCAATCACTCGCAACACGTATGGCCAACGTCTACTTGAGTTTCACGGTGCTAAAATTTGGAACACAGTACCTGTTGAGGTAAAAATGGCCAACAATTTTGTGTCTGCTGTTAAAAGGCTATACCTATCAAAAAGTACGTGATTTTCCGTCAGTCTGGTTCTCCACTTGTTTCATACTGTGCAAGATTATTCCTCATGGGTCTCTTCAGAAAGCCTAAACACTTAAGCACAGGCCCTTGCAAATATGTCACTTCTACGTATAATATGCCATTTCGGTTTTTTTGTGTGTATGTGCATGTATTCTCCTGACAGTTCTGTTTTATTGCCATTGATTGATATGCACTGTTTTCTTTTTAATGGTTTTAATTGTATGTATCCACCTAACTGTATTAGGTTGTATCATTAAAAACTATATATGCGCATGACATTGTAGCTGCTACTACATATATGACTATGGCCCTACACTAGCCTTTGGCAACAGGCCCAACAGTTCCTGTGTACAAATTATTATGAATGAAAAATAAACTGAATTGAATTGAATTGAAAATTGAAAGGAAAGAACGAAAAAAGGAGACAAACAAAAACGAAGTTCACAATAGGAGGTCAGGAAATTGGGCTAAGGGAATTCATCGTGGCTTTCTTTCTTTTTCTTTTTTTTCAGCCTAGGTAGGACATTATGCCGTATAACAGCAAGAGCTTAGGGGCGCTACCCAGGACCGCGTTCCAAAGGTGACGCTCATAACATCTATCCAGCCATCCTAATTCCTGGTCATATAAGTCGTGTAAAAATAAGGAAACTATAAAATACGGAGAAGCACAAAATTTCACAATAGAGGATCAGAAATTGGGTTATGGGAATTGACCGTATTCATTATTTAATGGTGAAATGTAATGCCTTACTGATTAAATTGTCTTGGTGGTCAAGGATGAATAAATTAAGAATTAATCCTACAAATTCCAAGGCTATAATATTTCGCGCAAGAAACAAAGCGATAGTACCGTATTGCATGCTTCACTTTGAAGATCGCCAAATAGAAATAGTTGAAGGGCACAAGATACTTAGAGTACATTCTTCCTGCTATTTAAACTGGGATGCCCATACTGACTTTGTCTGCAAGAAACTCTCTTCCGTCTGCGGGGTTCTATCGCGATGTCGTGGAACTTTACTTATAAAATGTAAATTACAAGTTTATTGCGCACCTGTTTTATCTCTCCTTAACTACTGCAATTTAGTATGGGCCACAATGACCAAAACTAACATAAATAAGGTTCTCTTACTGCAAAAGAAAATTGTTCGAATAATTGCCAATATTGATAATACAACTACCTCCAAGTATGCTTTTGAAACACATAACATTGTCCGGGTCAACCATTTGCATCACTTTAAGTTGCTACAAAAAATGTATTTTTCGACAGCATACATTGCCGATTTCTATTCGACTCTGGCATCTTTGGACATGCGTCATGCTAACATACACACAAGAACTATTAATACATGGAATATACCATGTTTTCGTACTGACTATAAATTACAAATGTTGTCTTCCAACCTGCCCCATGTTCTAAACACATATAAACACACAATAGCATATACCAGAGCTGAGCTGCGAAAATATTTTGTTGAAATGTGATTTTATGTCTTTTATGTTTTGCTTGAATATTCCTATTTAATTCTGATCATTTGTATGACCATCTGAGCGTCTCTATTTTCAATTTTATTGTTTTATTTTTTTGCAATAGATTGTTACACTCTGTATGTATAACTGGTAAATGTTTTATCTTTATTGACCGTAACTATTGTATGTGTGTCTGATTTCTGTACCACTCGTGTGCTACTGCCTGTAGGGGTTTTCTGGACATAGTCAAGCTGCTCATGGAGCTTTTTTGCCAGAAAAGCCTCCAGTTGAACCTGGAAAATAAACTTACTTACTTACTTACTTACTTACTTACTTACTTACTTACTTACTTACTTACTTACTTACTTACTTACTTACTTACTTACTTACTTACTTACTTACCGTATTTCTTTTTCTTTATTTTCTTTTTCAACCTAGGCAGGACATTACGCAGTATAACAGGAAGAGCTTGGTGGCGCTACCCATCGCCGCGTTCCAAAGAGGGATCTCGAAACATCCATCCATTCATCCTAATTCCTGGTCATGCAATTCCTGTAAAAGTAGGGAAATCACAAAAAACGGAGACGCACAAAAACAAAGTTCGCAATAGCAGGCCAGGAAATTGGATTATGGGAATTGATCGTGGTCCTTTTTCTTTTTTTACTCAGATCGAACATTATGCAATATAAGAACAAGAGTTTGCTGGCGCTACCCACCGCACCGTTCTATAGGGCGCACCCATAACATCCATCCATCCATGCATCCATCCATTCATCCATGCATCCATCCATTCATCCATCCATCCATCTATCCTAATTCCTGGTCATGTAAATCCTGTAAAAGTAGGGAAATGACAAAAACGGAGACGCACAAAAACGAAGTTCAATATAGGGGTAAGAAAATATGGTTATGGGATGTGATCGTGTTTTTTTTTGCTTTTTCTTTTTTTTTTACCTAGGTAGGACACTAGGCAGTATAACAGCAAGAGCTTGCTGGCGCTACCCACCGTTGCGTTCCAAAGGGGACCCGCGAAACATCCATCCACCCGTCATAATTCCTGGTCATGTATATCCTGTAAAAGTAGGGAAACGACAAAAAACGGAGACGCACAAAAACAAAGTTCACAATAGCGGATCATAAATTGGGTCAGGGTTTTTTTTCTTTTCTTTCTTAACCGAGGTAGGACATTAGGCAATATAAGTGCGAGAACTTGCTGGCGCTACCCACAAGCACCGTTCCAAAGGGGACGCTCGAAACATGCATCAATATATCCATCCTAATTCCTGGTTATGTATATCCTGTAAAAGTAGGGAAACGACAAAAAACGGAGACGCACAATAACAAAGTTCTCATAGGGTGTCAGAAAATTGGGTTAGGGGAATTCGCTGTCGTTTTTTTCATCTTTTTCTTTAACCTAGGTAGGACATTACGCAGTATGACCCCAAGAGCTTGGTGGCGCTATCCACTGCCCCATTCCAAAGGAGACGCTCATAACATCCATCCATCCATCCATCCTAATTCTGGTTATATAAATTCTGTAAAAGTAGCGAAACGACAAATATGAGGTAAGACAATTGGGTTATGGGAATTCATCGTATTTTTTTCTTTTTCTTCTCTTTCTTTTTCAACTTAGGTAGGACATTAGGCAGTATAACAGCAAGAGCTTGGTGGCTCTACACACCGCCCTGTTCCTAAGGGGATGATCATTAGATCCATCCATCCACTCATGTTAATTCTGGTCATGTAAACCTTGTAACAGTATGGAAACGACAAAAAACGGAGACGTACAAATAGGAAGTTAACAATTGACAGTCAGAAATTTGGGGTACGGTATTCGTCGTCATCTTCTTTCTTTACTTCTTTTTTTCTTTTTTAACCGAGGTTGGACATTAGGCAGTATAATAGCAAGAGCTTTGGGGCTCTACCCACCACCCCGTTCCAAAGGGGACGCTCATGACACCCATGCTGATTCTCTCCCCTTCTGTGCGTAGCCACGTCAGTACAGTATACTGCGAAACACCCTCTACTCTCAGGCTCATTCCTATGAGAGCAGCATTCCGGGCAAGTTGGTCATCCATTACTCAAATGATATTGCGCAACTGAAAATCAACACGGACGTGAAAGAAGACGACACACTAAGCGACACACACATTGCGCTGGGTTTGTCGTCTTCTCTTACGTCCGTGTTGCTTTTTTGTTGCGCAATATGATTTGAGTAACTCATTCCGATACCCGGTGATCGGGCGTCGGATGACTGAAACTTGCAAGACGAAGATGACACGATATTGATTGTGCAGATGTTAGCACGGTGAAGCGCGGTGTAACTTTTTCCATCAAAAATCAAGGCCATCGGCTAAGATAACGGTGCGCTGAGGGCAGCGGAGGCATGTCGCCCATACACACACGCACAGCCACGCTGCCTGCTCAGCCATCTAAAACATGACCTTCGAGATTTGTTTCTACTCGATGAGAGCCACCTGTGAAGCGTGGGTTAGGCCGCCACGTGTAGCCCAAACAAAGCCACTTCGCAGATAATCAATACCGCTAATATAGCCACATAGCCAACTAGCGCAAGTCCACGCCAATAATTTTTTTCCGTAGCCCAATTTGGCTATATATATCCAAACCTGGCAACACTGGCTCCCGGCTTCGACGGACAGCAACAACGTCACTACTGGCGTAGCCAATCGCGCGCCTCTCTTCCTCTTACTTTTTTTCGCGTATGCGCACGCAGTTGCAACGGAGGAGTTTTCAGCGCGCAGGCGACAGGCGGACGAACGACCCACTCGGCCGGCCGTATACAGCTTCGCCGTAGAACACAGTAGCTAAACTGTGAATGACCAAACTAACTCGTTATTGGGCGAACGTGTACCCAGAAAGACAGCATACACTCAAAGGGACACTAAAGCCAAAGAGTAAATCAGTTTAGACTAATGAAGCATTGTTTGAGAACCCTGCAGGCAGTCATTTCAAAAAAATGGTTTGATTATTAGATGATAAAATGGAGGTCCAAGTATCAGTGCTTGAATTTCGCGCCGAAGCCCCAGCGCCGGTACGTCAGCGTGACGTCAGGGATTCCAAAGTCTGTTTTCGCATTTGGGCCGCGTTTGCTGAATAAATGTTCCCGAAATTTGCCATGTTTAATATTTGGTTCCTTTAGAACACAATGTAGTCAATCTGTACCGCTCTATACAATTAGTAGGCCCTAGAAGATGCCATCAAAATCCAAGACGTCACAGCCCCCAGGTGAGGGAACTTAAGTAGGCGTCGCCACCCGTATTTCGTTCTTGCGTCTTTTATGGCTTACCAAACGTCTTATCGCAGTAAGAGTGGTATTTTTGGTGTTGTAGAACGGTAATTTACTAATGCAGATGAAATCATTTTTCACTTTAGTGTCCCTTTAAAGAACAACGATAGCGGCGAAGAAGGTCGACTATCGTCGAAAATCTGATCTGCGGGTCAAGCGCGTCGGCTTTTATACATGAGTCATCGAATGTTCCAGCTTAATCGTTGGTGCCCGCGTGTCTTCTAGAAAGTACTACACAATAAGCGTCGCCCATATGTTCGAATTACACAAAGTTCGGGGCTAACAGACAGGGGATAGAAACATCGATAGCATTCGAGAAACTTCTGATAGATGCGGACGGGTCCTGCGCTTAGCGATAACATTTGTTGGACGGTGAAAAGCGGTCATCCGTGTAAGATAAACAAGTAAACGTGTCAATATGAACATCAAGAATGGCTCGTAACCCGGTAAGCAGTCAAAGATGGAATGGCTAAATGTGAAAGAAGAATGGAAAGAAGGAATTAAAGAAATAACAAAATAAAGAAAGAACAAAATAACAAAGAAAGGAAGAAAGAAAGAAAGAAAGAAAGAAAGAAAGAAAGAAAGAAAGGAAAATAAGGAAGGAAGCAGAGAACGAAAAAACCTATAGATAGTGAATTAAGCGCTCGCATGTGTCGTCGAAGAGATCGACCCACAACGCAGTGCGTTTACATAACATGTCTTGGAGGATATCTGACCCCACCAATCGGGTAACTGAATGCATTGTTCCAGGCTTTACGAAACTGTAACATGCTGCCAATTTTTTCCTTTTATTTGCTTTCTTTGTTACAATCCTGACGCGGCCACCGCGAGGTCACCAGTTCCTCTTTTCTCCTAACGCTACCAATCACCTACTAGTACACCGTTATACTGATTGCTCCTCTGAGTTCTTCATTTTCATTTTTTTTTTTTGCGACGACGCAACCACCCTTTTCCCTAACGTTGCCAATCATCTGCTGCCGCACCACCGCAGCGGTAAACACGCGCCGACTGCTTCGCGTTTTGTTACGAGAGTGACGCGGCGACGGGGACCGTTTCTTGTGCCTCACACCTGCCGGCCACCTTGCGGTTTGAATGCCGGTCCGAAGTAGCTTATTCTTTTTTCCAACGCTGCTGATCTTCTACCATTACAACGATTGCGTGTGTTAACTTGGCCAATTGTGCATTTATTTTGCAGATATAAGGCGTCCCGGGTCGGAAAGATACTGCTGGAGTAGTCGCCGAAGAATGCTAACGCATTAAATATAAGGCATACCAAGTACAGTAAGGTAAGACATTCCAAGTACGCACTTCGTCTACCGAATGACCCTAAATAGTTTTGGCGTGTTATTAACCTCTCCAAAAATAATTCGGTCCCCCTGATTGATTCCATTGGTTCACCGGTACCCGATGATATATGTCCCCATGTCCTTCATTCTGTGTTCTGTAAAACCTTTGACGTAAAACCTTTGTCGCATGTACTGACCCTGTGCTTCCATTTCTTCAGTGTTGCAATTGCCTGCCTATGGACTTTATGATCATTGAACCTCTTGGGGTTGAAAATCTTATTAAAGATCTCAAGTTGTCATCAAGTCCTGGTGCTGATTTGGTTAACACGAAATTTCTGAAAAATACTGCTATTAAGCTATTCTGCTTTCAAGAATTTCTCATCCATATTTAGATACCCATCAGCTACCTGCAGATTGGACGATCGGGAAGAGCCCACTTTGTAAGTCTGGTAGCAAAAATTCGCCCCTCTTTAGATACCCATCAGCTACCTGCAGATTGGACGATCGGGAAGAGCCCACTTTGTAAGTCTGGTAGCAAAAATTCGCCCCTCTTTAGATACCCATCAGCTACCTGCAGATTGGACGATCGGGAAGAGCCCACTTTGTAAGTCTGGTAGCAAAAATTCGCCCCTCTTTAGATACCCATCAGCTACCTGCAGATTGGACGATCGGGAAGAGCCCACTTTGTAAGTCTGGTAGCAAAAATTCGCCCCTCTTTAGATACCCATCAGCTACCTGCAGATTGGACGATCGGGAAGAGCCCACTTTGTAAGTCTGGTAGCAAAAATTCGCCCCTCTTTAGATACCCATCAGCTACCTGCAGATTGGACGATCGGGAAGAGCCCACTTTGTAAGTCTGGTAGCAAAAATTCGCCCCTCTTTAGATACCCATCAGCTACCTGCAGATTGGACGATCGGGAAGAGCCCACTTTGTAAGTCTGGTAGCAAAAATTCGCCCCTCTTTAGATACCCATCAGCTACCTGCAGATTGGACGATCGGGAAGAGCCCACTTTGTAAGTCTGGTAGCAAAAATTCGCCCCTCTTTAGATACCCATCAGCTACCTGCAGATTGGACGATCGGGAAGAGCCCACTTTGTAAGTCTGGTAGCAAAAATTCGCCCCTCTTTAGATACCCATCAGCTACCTGCAGATTGGACGATCGGGAAGAGCCCACTTTGTAAGTCTGGTAGCAAAAATTCGCCCCTCTTTAGATACCCATCAGCTACCTGCAGATTGGACGATCGGGAAGAGCCCACTTTGTAAGTCTGGTAGCAAAAATTCGCCCCTCTTTAGATACCCATCAGCTACCTGCAGATTGGACGATCGGGAAGAGCCCACTTTGTAAGTCTGGTAGCAAAAATTCGCCCCTCTTTAGATACCCATCAGCTACCTGCAGATTGGAAGGCAGGGAAGGTCGTCCCACTTCAGAAGTCCGGTAGCGAAAATTCGCCCCTTAACTACTGCCCCTTTCCTTCACCAGCATGCCTTGGAATGTTCTTGCATATATGTTGTACTCACATTTAGCAAATCACATAGAGAATAATTTTCACAAAAGCACAGCATGGTTTCCGAAAAAAAAACTTCTCTTACGAAACTCCACTTCTTTCTTTTACTTACAGCCTTAATCTTGTTCTCGACAAAGCTTCATTCGCAGACATTTTTCTTTAATTTCGCCAAGGCCTTCGACAAACTGTGTCACAAATTGTTTCCATTTAAACTTAGTAAACTTAGTATTGATCCTAACCTGTCTGCATGGTGTGAGCATTTTCTCCTTAATCGGTCACAGTATCTTGTGTCAAATAACCATGTGTGCCTATTTAATCTTGTAGACTCTGGTGAGCCCCGAGGATCAGTTATTGGCCCTCATCTTTTCTTAATTTACATTAATGATTTATCCAATGGTGCTTTTTTTCGAATGTTTATCTTTTCGCATATGATTGTGTTGTCCTCCGTGAAACCTCAGACAAAAATCTCATAACAAATTCTTACAAGGCGACATAAACACTATCTATGACTGGTGTGAAGTATCGCTAAAGCAACTTGGCGTAACTAAATGTAAGTGCATGCGTGTTAGTCGCAACAATATTCCTCCGCCTAACTATTACCGTAAGGATACTTCCCTAGAAGTCATAACCTCGTATAAATACCTAGTCGCCCACATAACCTCGTCACTTTCCTGGTTGTTGCACATCAATAAGGTAATTAATAATACTAACCACATGCTAGGTTATCTCCGCCGACATTTTTCTTCTGCGCCCACATCATTCAAATTCATCATCAGCAGCAGCAGCCTGGTTACGCCTACTGCAGGGCAAAGGCCTCTCCCATGCTTCTCCAACTACCTCGGTCGTGTACTAATTGTGGCCGTGTCTTCCCTGCAAACTTCTCAATCTCATCCGCCCACCTAACTTTCTGCCGCCCCCTGCTACGCTTCCCTTCCCTTGGAATCCAGTCCGTAACCATTAAAGACCATCGGTTATCTTCCCTCCTCATTATATGTCCTGTTCATGCCCCCATTTCTTTTTCTTGATTTCAACTAAGATGTCATTAACTCGCATTTGTTCCCTCACCCAATCTGCTCTTTTCTTATCCCTTAACATTACACCCATCATTCCTCTTTCCATAGCTCGTTGCGTTGGTTCTAGCACGTAAAACATCATAATTTAACAATTTAATTTAGCAGCATGATTAGGTAATTATTGAGTATATTCTGCAAATACTGAACTTTTCCTTAAATGTCAACAGAAGATCGGCTTGCGAACAAAGTTAATTATGTATTTTGTGAGCTGGTGACGGATTATATATGAAAGTACCGGCTCCTAACAGTATTCTGGGGGATTGTAACCAATTACTTCGCCTTCGTATACACAACTGACCAAATTGTTTGTTTACGTAGGGAATCTTAAAAGGTAATGCATTTCGAATGTCAATAAGAAAAGTACCCATGCGTCTTTCTGGGCGGAATCTGTTATTAAGCCTTTTAAATTAGAAGGTGCATGTGGAACAACAACAGTTACGGTTCCGGTGTCGACATGAGGACCACGCACTTAAGGCTCCTGTTTCTGCAGGTTGGTGAATTTTACCATTATAGATCAGTTTGCGGAATGTCAATGTCGGTACCAGAACCCTACACGTCACCTGGGGGGCTTGTTGGGCTCGTGACTGATGTGTGGTGTGCTGTGTGTTCAACATTTTCTTTGATGAAAGCGCTTTTACTCATAGCCGGAGATGTTGAGGAAAATCCCGGCCCTTTTTCAGAAAAGGCGGAACATGAACTATTAAAGGCAATAGAATGCCTACCAAAACTACTAGAGGGCCAAGAGAAGATACTCGCGGAGCTTGAAGTTTTGAGGTCGCAGCAGAAAACACTGCATGAGCAAATTGAGCAGATGTCATAAAGGTTGAAGCTCTGACCGAGGGCAATGGAAGGGAAGGTTTGCGGGCACACAACACCAATCTGGCTGATACCGTGCGCAATGTATTGGCAAAACAAGACGATATTGAAAACAGGTCGCGTAGAAATAATTTACTTTTCTTTGGTTTGGATGACACCGAAAAAGAAACATGGAACGAGTCCGAGTCCAAGGTGATTTCGCTTTGTGCAGACAATCTCGAACTAGAAATTAACCCCTCCGCCATAGAGAGGGCGCACAGAATTGGCAGACACGCAGTTAACAAAAAAAAGGCCTGTAATTGTGAAGTTCACTGCTTTCAAAGATAAGCGAAGGGTCTTGACTGCTGCCTCTAAGCTTAAGGGAACTAACTTTTCAATAAGCGAAGATTATTCTAAACATGTTCGTCAGGCAAGAAATTCTCTGCTCGCATATGCACGGGAACGGAAAACGAAGTACAGGCTTAGGTATAACAAGCTGGTGATGGGTGGGAAAACATATATTTTTGATGGCTCTAGTGGTTCTGTTCGAGAATGTACGCAATAGCAAACAACACAGCCTTCTTCCCGATTTACTAGAAATAGACCCGAACAACTTTCTTTTATTGTCGTAAACTGTCGAAGCCTGAAGAATAAAACTAATGATTTTGCAGGCCTTCTATCGATATCAAAGCCTGACATTGTTATCGCCACCGAATCCTGGCTAGACTCTGACATTGCGGATTCTGAGGTATTTCCATCAGACTATGCTGCATATAGAAAGGACCGAAATGCGCGGGGAGGGGGGGTGTTTGTTCTAGTTCGGGACACAATTGAAAGTGCACCATTTCTTCCAGCTGACGATACCTCAGAGTCTGTACGGTGCAGACTATGCTTTTCAGATGGGAACGCCCTTACTGTCGGTTCTTTCTACAGACCACCAAATTTGAACACTGTTGAACCATTTATCAGCCTTTCAAGGTCACTCTCAGTCCTGTCATCTGAAACGATAATTCTTGGTGGTGATTTTAACATGCCAGATGTTGAATGGCGTGACCTATATCCTGTACAGAATAATAGGTCATTGCTTCAGTCTGCATTTTGCGAGCTGATAATGACCTATGGGCTCTTCCAGTTCGTTGATTTTCCTACTCGTTTTGGATGTACAGACGGAAATGTGTTAGACTTGGTCTTTAGTAACCAGAAAGATATCATAGACTTCATTGTACCAGTACCAGGGATTAGTGACCATGAAGTAGTTGCAGGTACTATTCGTTGCAGAAAAATAGAATTTACCAAAATGCGGCCGAAAAAGGTATTCTTTTATGAAAGGGGTAATTATGAGGCTATTTCTAATGAGTTAAATGATTTCCTGCCTATATTTGCGCATTACAGTTCATTTAGTAGCATCGACAGTCTGTGGGTCATATTCAGGGATAAACTGCTTTCATTGACCTCAGATTTCGTTCCGTCTAAGGTGGTTTCGACTAAGCGCCGCAAGGATAAACCCTGGATTAATAAGGATTTACGTTCGTCAATTCAGAAAAAATCCCGAACTTACAAAATATATTGCAAAACTAAAAACCCAAGCATGTACAAAAAGCTAAGGGATATCAGCACAAAACTTAACAGCGAATTGAAGGTTGCGAAGGATGCATATCTACAAGCCTTAGCAGATAAACTAAAAACAAATCCCAAAGAGGTCTGGCGGTATATTAAGAGCAACAAGAAGGATGACACTGGCATCCCGGCCATCACAAATGACGGTAACCTAATTAAAGAGGACAAAGGAAAAGCAGAAGTATTCAACAAGTATTTTCATTCAGTTTTTACAAAGCCATGTAGCATTGCTATTTCTTACACACCGACACCATTACCGGAAATGGAAAACGTTGCCGTGAGCAAGGAAGGAGTGGAGGCTTTGTTGTTTAACCTAAACCTGCATTCAGCTCATCGACCCGATGGAATTTCTAATCATGTTTTGAAACAATGTTCGAGACAGATAGCACCTTTCTTGGTAATATTATTCAACAAGTCACTAGATAATCAAAAACTGCCCGAAGATTGGAAGACAGCCAACGTGACTCCGACATTTAAAGAAGGTGATCGTACACACGTAGGCAATTACAGGCCGATATCTTTAACTTCCGTTTGCTGTAAGACTCTCGAACATGTCCTGTACTCTAATCTGATGAAACATTTTCAAACAAATAACTTTTTCACTTCGGCTCAGCATGGGTTCCGCTCTGGTTTTTCGTGCGTAACACAACTAGCCGAATGCACTCATGACATTGCACTCGGCCTCGACCATGGTGAACAGATAGATGCACTCTTTCTTGATCTGCGGAAAGCATTTGATGTCGTCCCGCACAATCTACTTTGCTTAAAATTATCATTCCTAGGCCTTCCTGAACATATTTTTGGCTGGATAAAGGATTATTTACACCTGCGCAAACAGCAAGTTGTTCTTAATGGGGTAAACTCGGCTCCAATGCAGGTGCTATCGGGAGTGCCTCAAGGCTCTGTGCTTGGGCCTCTTTTGTTCCTAGTTTATATTAATGATTTAGTAGTAGGCCTTAATTCAGCAGTTAGACTGTATGCCGACGACTGCGTCATGTATCGTGCAGTGAAATGTTATGCCGATATGTCTGTCTTACAGGACGACCTTGAAAAAGTTTCTATTTGGTGCAAGCGGTGGCAGATGATTCTGAATACTGGTAAATGCTGCCATGTGCAGTTTACAAAGAAAAAGAAAAAAATCCCCAGTTCCTATTGCCTAAATAATATTGCACTCAGTACCGCTAAGGATGTTCAGTACCTCGGAGTTACGTTTTCTGAAACGCTTGACTGGACTAATCATGTTAACTCAATTAGCGCGAAAGCTTACCGTCTTCTTAACTTTTTCCGACGAAATTTTAAGCATTCTCCTTCATGACTGAAGGCAACCTTGTATTTAACAAACATCAGGCCTATTCTAGAATATGCATGCGTTATCTGGGATCCATACACTATAAACCTCACAGAAAAAATAGAACGCGTCCAAAAGCAAGCAGCACGCTTCGTAACAGGAAATTATAATTTTACTACCAGAGGATCCAGAATAAGGGAAGGGTTAGGTTGGAAAACTCTTTCTTCACGCAGGAAAATCCTAAGATTCAAATTCCTTTACAATATATATAAAAGTAAAACTGGTATCGTCAAAACACTGTTCATCAAGGAGCCGCATTACGTTTCATCTAGGAGAGACCACGCTAACAAAATTAGAGCTTATCAGTGCCGTACCAATGTGTTTAAGTATTCATTTTTTCCTAACACGATTAGCGATTGGAATGAGCTCCCTAATGAAGTGATGGCAGCTTCTAGTTTTGAAAATGCTATTGAGAGTCATATTCTTTGATTGTTCTGTTATTCATCTCTGCACATACGCTACTTCTTTTTCTGTTTTGTTAGTTAGTTACCTTGTCACTCACTTTGTTTTGTACTTTGTTAGTTTCTATTCCGCTTTTGCGAATTTCAGTGCTTAAACTATGTTCTATTTACTGATGTATTCTTTTGATGTTGCTGAATATGTTTCCATTGTGACCACCTGTATTTTAACCCCCCTACGATAATGCCGTACAGGCGATGTAGGTATACCGAATAAATAAATAAATAAACAGTAAAGAAGAATGCGCGGACTACATCTTTTATTCGTATTTATACCCCACGATTTAAGAGCACTACTCAAGATTTACGTCACCAACTTACAGCAATACCTACGGCGAATGCTCAAGACAGCCGCGCACCTACACGCTAAGCTATATAATGTCAGTGTATCGCCACGTAATTGTCATTTTCTGCTTGTGTTCGGTTCCGCGCCGTAAAAGCAGGTCATGTAATGAGCATATCCCTTAAATGGTAAGGCATGTCCTCAATCCATACCGCGACGCAACATAGCCAGGGCAAGATGACTGTATCGCCGGCGGCTGTAGAAGTCCTACTTGGCACTAATGTCCAGCCTCGACAGCACTCTTCTGGGAACACCGCATGACCTTTTTTGTTTTGCGTTCTACGGGACACTCTCCTTCACCTCTCATACCATCAACCGGACAGATTCTGCCTCCAACAAAAGGAAGCGCCACACCGGCCATTCTCTCCTGCACATGTCCCATAACCCTATTCCAAACGTCGGCAGTGGATTCTACAAAATTTTCTGACAAGTATATGTCCGCTTTGTCTGATTCGGCGGCGGAAACCCTTGCAACTACCTCATAGCAAGTGACGGCAAAACGGTCCACGAGTGACGTGACAATAGAGGGTAGCGTCCCCTGCGACGGAAGCAGCGTCCTCGTTTCATGGCAGCGGGCACCCGTCGTAGTTGTAGTAGCTGCGTCTACCACAGAGCAAGCGCGTGACCTTTCCCTGTTCCTTGTCGAAGCGTTCTTCGTTGAGATGTCCCTTCTTGGGAAGGGGGAGGTGAGGGCATCTAGCCACACGCTATCGCTAGTGGAGACGTAAATTTCCCTCATTTCATCCGCAGCCGTTTTTGTTTCCACTCTCGACCCGGCCCACTGACAATCTTGACGAAATATCTGAGGAGGTAGCTTTCGGTACACGGCACAAAGGTCTGCGCAGCCCCAACCTCCTTGAAGCGAGGATTCGCAGGCGTGGTGACGCACAATTTTTCTCGTTTCCGTGGCTGGCAGGTGACGAGTTGTCACAGTTTCTTCGATGCAGTCCAGGTGACACCGCGTCACTTGTTCCACAGCACGGCATACACCGCAAGGAAGCCTGTCAAGTGCGTATGAGAAGCCGCGGCCTCGGCTCCCTTGGTTATCCGCATCCCAAAAGCTTCTGGAGAGCCTAGATGGAATCGTCGTTCTCTTACGGCTGCGTGGTACGTGGGGCCTCAAAGACGCGTGTTTTGTGTCTTTACTGACGCCAGTGCTCTTCCGCACCGGTCTGTTGCAGCCACGGTTTTTTGTCGGGCGTCTCCCTAAGGCCGAGCATTGCTCACGGCATTGGAATAGTGATGAAATGCAGTCCTGTGGCGTGCACTGATGTGCTCTGCTTTTTCTGCCTGTCGCGGTAAACTTGGTGGACAGGCTGGGCCACTTGCGGTCAGTGTCGCCGGCGAACGCATCGGTGACGGGGCTTTCCCATCTTGGTGGGTCATTCAGCGTTTCCTTCACGGGTGCAGTGCCTCGAATGAGGGAGCTTTCTGGTTGTAGCCACAAATGAGCATCGGGCCCACTGCTGAGCACTTGCAAGGACTGGAATCTGGGAACTCGGTCTTCGTACGCGTGCGTAACACTGTGGTCTGCAGCCTGACGCGTAGCTGTCAGGTGCTCCATGGAGTGCTGTCGTAGGTATGTTGCTGGGTCAACAGCGTCACACAAGCCTGAGATTTTGATGATCGGCGCACTTCCACCGGAATCGGTCACCTCGGTTTCATACACTTCGATGCGCACCGAGTACTCGTCGACGAAGCTGCCGTCCTCACCAGCAGACGTGCTGCGGCTGCCCATGACCCCACTGTTGATAGCCTGGGGGCCCGGCTCAGCAGAAATCACGCAGCTGGAGCTGCTGTCTTCTTCTTCTTGCACTGGCTCGTTTTTAGCCAGCAAAGCCAAGGCATCAACAGGGAAACGAAGAAAACGGTAGCGAGCGTAAACAAACGCATAAACAACGTGCAGTCTCTATCACATAGGAAAAACTCAGTACAATTTGGCAAGCGATTGAGCACAACACAGCAAATGGGGCCATTTTGCAGCATTTGAAGTAACAAAATGCAACTTCAGTACGGATACCACCAGTAGGCTGTTATGCGTACAAGACTTTAATTTAGAATCGCTCAGAGTTTCGTGAAGGTGGAAAAGCACAACTACTGCGATGATATAGAAAGACGGCGAATATATGTGCTATCGAAACAAGGCAGGAATGAAGAATCGATACGAAACACCGTAAGAACTATTGACCTCATATTAGGTGTCTTCCTCTATTTCTTTTTACATAAGGGCCCTCACCAGTCTTCTTGGCAAATTTTTCGAATTCACTGAAAGTCACAGAGTGCCATCTAGGAAGCGTTCGACCATCTATATCTTTGGATAGCTTGCGTAATGTTAAAAAGTTTGGCGAATTTTTTATTGCAGCCCGGAGGCCAGCTTCATTGCCATCGTGCACACTCTCCTTCTGCTTCCCATTACCCCCTCGTGGTGTTCTGCATTGTGTAGCGCGTACACTCCCACGTCATGCGGTATAGGGTTGGTGTGTCCCCGCACCACGGTGTCACACCGCCTAGCTCGACACTGCTGTACACCTCGGTCCTCGACGACCAGCTCAAGCTGATTCAGAGAGCTGAGAATATGGCAAGAGCCAGTGGATCCCTGGACTAGGAGCCCCGACCGTTAGCGATTGTTGTCATTATTCTTTTCGTAAAGTTTATCTATCTATCCTGTTATATCGGCGGTTTCGAAACCAAAACCGTATCTGACCCTCCCCCCCCCCCCCATAGAGTTTCTCACTATAACACCTAGAGGGTAATCTGGCGCCACCGTCTATGGGAGTTTCTTAAGGGGGCACCGTGCCGTCATGGGAATGACGGTATATGTGTCTGCGAGGCTCGTGTTGGCTGGTGTTGTAAGAGGCTTCGTCTAAAACGTGGATATGGCTGCGCAAATAACGCTTTCTCAAAGTAAAATCTTCATAAAATGTTTCCATTCACGCATATTACATCTTTACTCACCCACGATGCATGACCAAGCGAAGAAACGCAAGAACAGACGACTAACTGTTTCAAAGCGAGCGCGAACCTTGTCGTCTGTCCTCCAACTTTAGCGGCCCGCTGATACTCTTTACGTAACATGTAGTCGTACACACAATAACAAGTTCTCATAGATAAACAAAACATGTTTTCGCGTAATAATAAAGCTAAAACAGCTTTTTACGTGCTGTTTTAGTAGAAAATGAACCATTGTGACAGACGGAACGGTGCTTGCCAGGCGCGTGTTCAAGGTGTCCTGTCTCTACGAGAACGATGCCAATCCGAATCCACAATATACTGGCATTCCCATGCATACCACAGCGCAGCAGCGCCAGATTTCCCTCTAGGTAATGTAGTGAGAAACTCTATGCCCCCCCCCCCTCAGGGGGCACTGAGGTAACGACGCTCAGCCTATTTAAGGCGCGCACACTTGCAATAAACGCTCTCTGCCTCGGTCCCCATCTGCATCTGCTTGCCTCTCTCCGACCACCAACCCGGCGTGCCCAACGTTCCCGGCGTGGCGTTCATGGCGGCCACGCTGACGTAGCAGTTTGGCGACGAAGATAAACCCTTCCGTACGTACTACGATGCCTTCAAGATACCTTAGAAACCGTTTTGCTGCCGTCGCCGCCGGATTCTGCCCTGACGCTACTAGCGTTGGCACCTGCGCTATTTCCTGCTGGGCAACGCGCTCCGTCACCATTCCGACGTAACTGTTTGACGATGAGGATCCAAGTACATGGAGCCTACCTATAAGTTGCGGCTGCCAACTGAATTCTCATCTTTCGCTTCACCTGCCGTTATTTCAAGCAGTATTTCTTGCATTTCTATGGCTGGGGGCTGATTTCTGCTCACTACTTCTGCAACCACATTGTCCACGTGTCTCACCTCCGACGCTACTGCGGCGTCGCCTTGCACCTATCCTCATCTTCGGCTCGGCTGTTACTGCTCAGCATTAGCGCGGCGATTCCCCCTTCCCCCACCCTTCTTTTCATGCCCCGGCGTACCGGTTATCCCTTGGCTGAAATGGCGGCGTGTGTTGCAGGCATACGTCGACGCCGCTGCCAGGACGGCTACGCCGGAACAGAAAAAAAGCGCTCCTCCTCAACGCCCTGGAGGTCGAAGGCGCCAGCGTTTACTACAACACCGTCGAGACGCAGACTGAGGCCGACTAAGGGACAGGGGACGCAGGGACACTTGACGTTTATGAAGCGGCGCTTCAAGATCTCAATAAGCACTTTTCTACTGAAGTTGAATTTTGCAGCCGTGCCCATTTTAAGCGCAGATTACAAATTCCGGCGGAGACGACTACAGAGTTCATCCAAGACGTGCAGCAGCTCGCCAAATCCTGCAAGTTTGGCGCCGTCACCAACCTCATGGTCCACCATCAAATTCTTTGCGCCTTGCAGTCGCAACAACTTAGCCGTCGGTTCATTCAACTTGGCGAGTACTTCACTGTCAAGAAGGCACGGAGATTGCGAAAGAAGAAGAACGTGCCGATAAAATAATGGAGAAGCTCGGCGTTCTACATGTAGACGCCATTTCAAGGCGTCGTCAACCACAAGATGGCGGTCGCGACCAGTCTCGTCTTCCTCGGGACCTTCAAGATGGAGGTTACCTGCCCCGCCCGACTGCATGTTAAGATGGCGGTCTTCCCCACGCCGCGCTATTCCAAGATGACAGTTATCGTCTCCGCCCGACTGCGTTTCAAGATGACGGCGTTCCCCGCCCAGGCACCAGTCAAGATGGCGGCCAACGAACCGATGCTTCCCCCGACCGCCCCAACATTACAGACGCCAAGAGCGATGAGGTTGGCCTCCCCGTCATGGATGGAGACAACCGGGCGCCTGCTCTGCCTCCGCGCCGTCGGCTCTGCCCGGCGCCTGTTTCTGCGGCGGTTCGCCGCTGTACTGGGCAAATTTTCCGGGCTGTCCGGCCCGCCACAAATTTTGCCAGGCATGTGGAAAGGAACAACATTTCTTTCAAATGTGCGTTCATCGAAAAGTACATCGGTAGCAGTCAACGAGGGGGGAATCGCAAGAGGATACCGTTATAAAGACAGCCACCATTCTACACGTTGAAGACGCTGTAGGCGCTCTGTCGTTTATGAGCGTTCTCGTGCAAGTTAACAACGGCGTCGCTCTTCAGCTGATGATTGACACAGGAGCAGTCGTCCCAATTATGAATCTTCATAAATGCAAGAGGCACTTTTCACATATCCGCCTGCTTCAATGGCAATTAATCATCCAGAACTACACGGAGCAACTGGTGAAGAATTTGGGATTTTTCCACGTAACGGTCAAGTTTCAAGACAAGTCAGCTTTGGTGAACTTTCACGTGACTGAACTCGTTCGTCACTTCTGCAACTCGATGATATTAAGGCACTCAAGCTAGTGATCGATGGAGCGACCTTGTCTTGCGTCCAAGCCCTCATCTTCACCACGGGACTTCGACATTGGTTCCCGCTAGACGGAATATAATCCGACTTCACTAAACTTCTATGGTGCAGCGGACTTTGTCAGTGCACCGTAGGCCAACGCTTGTTCGACTTCGCCACCAGCGAGAGTGAACGAGTGTAGAGTGTTGGTACGTTATACCTTAGTGGACTTACACACATCATTGGACATTGGAACTGTGCCATGTCTGAAGTTCCCTCCAACTCAATCGCCAGCGAGCGTCGTCCCAGGTAAAGCATCGCGACGGCAAGCTCCACGTCAAGCCCAGGTGGACTGTACATCACGGGTCAATTTGCATGTTGAGCGCATTCCTACCAGGTATTTCTATAGCCCCGCGCATGCTAAGGCATATGACCCTCTTACCAATCCTGTTGTAAAACAGTCAGATGCAATTACTTCAGATATGCCTTCAGTGAATTCCGCATTTCAGTGCAGCTATTCTCATTCGCGAGTGCATTCTTATGCAGCTTGTGAAGTGGCTCGAATAAGTGTTTCATGTTCAGCCGCAAGGCCAGTGAGTCAGGCACGATTACTAATGCTGAGTGACGTGCCCAGTCAAAATGCTCCGCTCGCAGCGTCGACTGCAGAGCGTTTCGTAGTATTTAAGGATTCTATCCAGGCACCAGCTTTACGTCTGGTTGTGGTGCCCAGCCAGCGCGTTCTTTCGCCTTATAGGCGTATAACTGAACCGACTGGTTCAGTGCAAGCACCTTCACAACACATCACTGATGATCCCAGTCCTCATGCTTTCATTGAAACACTTGACGCTCATATCTCCGAGCCGTCATGCTCACATGCCAAGTCTTCATCTCCGGCCCCAGTTTCGTCTGGTGGGTGCTTAACTGAACGGCAAATGTCTAAGCCAACGCAGCCATTATTGGCAGCACGGCGATCAAAAAGGCCGTCCCAGAAACCGCGATTTTATTACATTATGTGTCAGTATTTCATGTGATCAGGTCATGTCAGTATTTCATGTTAAGCCTGCACATGTGTTCAGATAATTGAATTCTGGGAATTCCATGGAATTACACGTTATCTGGTGTATGTCTTAAAATGTGGTCATTTATATTTTCATTTCTTACGTGCTTTCAAGTATAAAACCGAGGGCTTTAATTTTCCGCTATTGTTCGCCAGCGAGGAGAGAGTAGAGAGCCAGTGTTTATTGTCATTCAGAACTATATAATGATGCCTCTTTGCTTCTTGTGCAATGTACTTTCTACAATTCAGATTGTTTAATGACACAACTTCTCAAATTAATGTTTAAAAAAATAGGGATGATGTTATATCGGCGGTTTCGAAACAGCATCAGACCCGCTCTCAGGGGGCGCTGACGTAACGACGCTCCGCCTATTTAAGGCGCGCGCACTTGCACTAAACGCTCGCTGCCTCAGTCCCCGTGTGTGGCACCGTGCCTCTCTCGCCGGCAGCCATCCTGGCGTACCCAACGTGGCGTTCATGGCGGCCACGCCGGCGTAACACATCTCTCCTGCATCGACTCGCGTCCGCAAGCTACTTTCTTCCACGCCTTCTCCCATACCGAAGCCGAGGGGCCGCATCACGCTCAGGTCGCGAGCCTTGTCGAGATATCGTCCTTTTAGCTCACTTCTCACAGGTTCCGCATACCGGGAATCTGGTATCTTCTGACCCCTTCCAGAAAGAAAATGGTTTATTAGTTGACTTGTAGAGGCCGTATGAACATGACAATGGTACATATGCCTCCTTCACAAAAACACGTAGCAACAGTCAGTTACTAAGGGTACAACGAACATACAATCAAACATGAGAATATTTAGACGTAAGTGGGGCGGAGAATGTGAGCGCTGTGTCGCTGTCGCCCTGTGCAATAGAGCACCGCACGGCCTCGGCCTGGGCCCGCTTTATGAAGCCCTGGCCCATGATACCATGCTCGGGCCTGACCTGTGCTTGCGGTCCCAAGCGTGGGCCAATCCCTTGCCCGTGTTACTAAACCCATGCCCGGCCCATGCGTTAATTACTAAGCTTCGCCAGGGCCCGCATGTGCGATACCAGGCCCGGACTGGGCATACTGGAGGAAATGCGGTGTGTATCGAAACACTGCGTTACCCGCTGGGACAGCTTAGAGGTTACGCGGTAGCGCTGCTGAGCTTTAGGAAGCGGGTTCGATTCCCAAGCACGGTGGCCGCATTTTAATGGGGGCAAAAACATTCGGGTACTTAGCTTTAGGTGCGTGTCAAAGAACTCTAGGTGGTCGAAACTGATCCCATCCCCATTACGACGTGTCTCGCATTTGTATCGGGGTTTTGGCACGTAATACCCTAGGATATAACTGAAATGGTGCTTATGCGGTACATGAAACGTCATTACAATAAAAGCATAGTGGCAACCAGAACTAGCAAAATATTTTTTAAACAAAGTACACATAACAGGTAAAAGATAGAAGCAATCCCAGAGCATTCTCTTCATTGCTCTTGTGCAGCCATCACGTTAAAAACAATAATCATCAGACAGATTTTCGAAAAAGGATCTTGATTAATAATTTGTTGCAGCAAAATAAAAGAGCTTAAGGTTATAGGAATTTTTTCACATAATCTCAACCGAGGATTGAAAAGAAGTGGTTAACCACAGCTGGTTGATACCAACGACCTATGATTTGCTGTCATGTGGCGCACTTCAAAATATTTTATTACGATAGCAATTATGTGGACACTCCAGGCGCATTCCTACCGTCGCCGTCGCCGTGGCGTTCCGTATAAAGTCTAAGGGCGATAATATCGTCGCCGTGTGCCGTGTGCTGTTTACGCGAGTGAAGGCATGCGAAGGTGAGCCGACAAACGCGGCTCAATCTCGCGTGTGCGAGCGAGCAAGGCAGGCCGGAAGCGCGCCCTTTCTGTCACGCGCGAGGCACGGGGGCGACTTTACAATTGCTAGTTAGTACAGCGGGGCTGGGCACTTGCGTAGGCGTCGGACGTCTGAGCACATGCGCGAGTAAGAGCGGGTGCAAGACAAAATGTGGGGCTTTGCTACTTTAATATATGACGCTGCCTAGGCAGTACGGAGGAGTTTCTTAGCGCGTGTTCTATGCGTTTGTCTCTTGCTAGCAACTGTAAAGTAGCGCCGGCACTGCGGAGCGGGTGAGTTTTTTTCCGCACCCACGCTGGCTGCCGGCGTGGTGAAACAGGTGATAACGTCACAAATGTTTCCGTGGGAGCAGTAAGGGACGCAGTGAGGTCCGCATGTATTGAAAATCTACAAGGCAGAGCGCCTTAGCAACAGCTGTTGAACGCGAGTGGCTGAAAGGGTGCTGGTGATGCTCGATGCCCCTGCAACTGCTATGAGAATACGCCGCGCCCCCCTAACGCGTTTTACGATGACCTAACGTTACCCTAACGAGGCCGAGACAAGAAGACAATAATGCTCACGACGTAACTGCTGCGAGAATGCGCCGCGGCACCCTAACGTCTTTTACGCTAACCTAGCCTTACGTATCGTTAACGTAACTTAACCCAATCTGAGCTAAGCTAACGTTAACCTAAACTAACATAACATAAGTTAATGTGGCCTAGACGTAATGACAATATACTGCACGGCGTAACCGCTGTGAGAATCCGCCGCGCCACCCTAACGCCTTTTACGCTAACATAACGTAACCTAAGCTAAAGTAAACCTAACCTAAACCTAAGCTAACCTAACCTAACTTCGAGGAGACGTAAAGCAAATAGTCCTCACGGCGTGACACCAGGCAATCGCGTTCAACCATGGTTGCTAAGGCGCTGTGCGCTTATTCCACTCAAAGGAGACCACTCAGAAATGTTCCTGAAAAGTCCAGGAGAGCAGGCCCAGCCTCTAGTACGGTCAGTATCGCTTCCCCGGAAAAAACTTTCTTTTCTTTAAGTTAGAGTGCCGTAAGACGCGACAAAGTTATTATCCGGCATGACTGACAAAGCACCAGCGCCGCACGCGCGAGAACGTCGGTCCGACGTACCTTTATACACAGCGATGTCCAAATGGGGCGTCAGTGCGCGCTGGTTCACCTCTTCCACCGCGCCAGCAGTCAGCGTCCGAGCGTAAACAAAGGTTCAGGTACTCGAACCCACTTCGCAATGCCGGCACGCCTAAGGACAAATGCGTACAACACGCGCAAGGAAACTTCTCCACCGTAGCATAGAATAAAGAACCAACATTAAAGAAGGGAAACTGTACCTTCCACAGTGGTACGAAAATAAGAAGCGGCAGCGCATGGAATTTAGCGGGGGGGCCCGACAGATAGCGCTACCTAAACAAGAAGCGGAAACTTAATTTTTTTTGCGCAATATTCAATATGGCCGCTTTTTGCCGGTGGCGTACGCTGGGTATGTGCCGTGATCGCCTTGCTGGCTTTGCAGCATGCCTCAGCTGCCGCATTTTAATTGCCAGGAAACCAAAGAGCCTCTGCTGACGCCCATACAAACAAGCCACAAGTGAGTGAACAGGACGTGCGACTTTATTGCCAGAAGAACAGCAGTCCACCTTATCGTACAAGAGCAGAAATAAAATTTGCATGTCGAGTTGTGCTGAAACCATTAACGCGAGCTCGTAAACTGCTCACTGTCGTTGTCGTACATGACGGTCTGGTAACGAGCGACAATCAGCAGCGCAAGCAAATTGGGCAGTGCCCCACCTGCTTGCATTGGCAGTCGCCGTAACTTGCATTGCGAAACAATCGGGTGACGCAAGGCATCTGCTGCCGCAGCCAACACAGCGGCATGGACTACCCGGCATTTAGCGTTATCTCCTTTCCAACCTGCACGTTCTTTCGAGGGCCGCTAATGTGTAACTCATGCTTGGTGCCCCACATTCTCAAAACGGGCATCACCATTTGGCAGCCACTTTTGTAGGCCTTTCCAGCTATGTGGCTATACACTTCATACACTTCGTACCATGTAAACACGTGTGCTGGTCTCCGTTCACGCCACATCACGGCCGATGAAGGCCCACAAGCATAATTTGGCCACGGCTGCAGCAGGAAAGGTAGAACGGGGAGAGGACTTATTACGGTGCGTGTAAATTTGGAGTCTTTGTCGCTTTGTAGACCGAAGGAGCAGATGGTTACTTCGAGAGGCTGTTGCCCATGCAGCTGACCAGGTTGCCATATCCAAGAAGCATAACACAGCGACCATTATCAAATAAGACTCGGCATTCAATCACCGCATAAGGTTCGGACAATATACTGTACATTGGATAAGACCCACATGACAACAGTGGGCATTCACACACTACAGGTCGCTTACAGCACATTCAGCTATCCGACTTCAGGCACAGTGCTCGCCTACGTCGCACATGGCGGTCTAGTAATGAGTGACAACCACCAGCGCAAGCAAAAGGGGCAGAGCCCCACCTGTTTTCCTGGACAGTCGCCGTAACTTGCACTACAGACTGGTGAGCACGAGGTCGCGGGATTGAATCCCGGCCACGGCGGCCGCATTTCGATGGGGGCGAAATGCGAAAACACCCGTGTGCTTAGATATAGGTGCACGTTAAAGAACCCCAGGTGGTCAAAATTTCCGGAGTCCTCCACTACGGCGTGCCTCATAATCAGAAAGTGGTTTTGGCACGTAAAACCCCAAATATTATTAAAAATTTTATATCCAGGCCAGAGGTCACTAGGGAGGTCGATGATGCTGAACGCTACTTTGCTTCTTAAATGGCAAAAAACAACAATGTTTGGTAAAAAAGAGTACCATGTAAAATTATGAATGCTAATTTTGTACTCTTTGTGATGTAATAAAAACGCTTCTTTTATTGTTGAAGAAAGTTTGTAGGTTAAAATTGCGCTTACTGCGGCGCCTCTAGCGGAAGATAATGCGCTCACGGGGGAACCTTTCTAATTGGTGTACTATGCCTGCTTCTTTAGCAGCGCCGCGTCGTCGATTTTTTTGCCCTCAGTGGCCATTTGTTGAACTAGAGGGTGAGCGGGGCCTGACAGTAGTGCCTAGGCAGAGTCAGATATTTAAGGAGGCCCCCAGATTTTCTCTCTCGCACCCTTTCTTAATGGCGCCTGCGCAGAAACGTCGCGTGCCTCGAGAAATGACACGGCCTGCTGTAAAAATGTGCACGGGGGTGAGGCGAGGAAGACTGGGGGTTCTTCTCCGGCCACTGCTGCTTGCGATCTGCGCCGTGGCCAAGGTGCGCGCCCGCGCGGCCGTCAAGTTCAAAGCGATGTGCGATGTTTGCAGAGTGCGCGCAGTGCAGGTAGCTTCGTATGCGCTATCCTTTCGATGTTTCGTTCGCGTTGAAGGGAGCGATACACGAAGGTCAGTGCAATCGCTGCTGCTGGCGCGATTCGCCACTCCAGCATTTTGACAGCGAGTTTCCGCGCTCATCGGGAAGATGTGTTCATGTTTATCTGTGCGCGTTTGGCACCATGCTTGTTAGGTTAGTTAAAACATGTTAGTGGGCTACTTCGTTTGAAACCATGATTCAAACACACATAGATAGCGCTGTCTCTGTGTTCCTATTTCCTACTACGTCCTCCTTCAGTTGTGCTTACCCATTATGTCATTGTTAATTTAGTTAGCAAGCGAATGTTTACAGATTTGTGCAACTGCTATCCTTAATTTGTATAGGTATCTACTAATTTGCTATGACAATTGGTGATTCGCCTTTAGGGCGAAGCAGGGACGTTTTATATTCCACTTAATTATGGAATTAATTGAATTCAATTATTCGAATTTTTTTATATTCACTTGAGGGCCAAGCGCGTATCGTTGCGTTGGAGAAACGACCGATCCAAATTTTAGCGCGAAAGCATGGCTTACTGGATAGTTTGTCAATGTCCGGCAGTGGTGGTACCTTCAATGGTAAAAGCGCTAAAATGTTGTTATGTATGAGATCGATGTAGAGTGTTGAAAAAGGTCCTATTGTATGGAGGGTGTTTATGTAAGCATATCCAGGTGGGATGAACTAAGTGTTTCGAAAAGAAAATTCGCAATACGTTTCCCGTAGGCGGACTCGGGCCCAGGCCGCGCCTAGCGAGCTTCGCAGTGAGCGCCAGAGGCGTCCACTTCACAGCAGCAGGTGTTGAGGCGATGCGAAGGAGCCCTTCGCGCGGCGCGCCTTGCGGCTCGTGACAACGCGGGGGAGGGCTCGCCACTCGTATGTAAAAAGGTGGGCTTGTCTCCATTGCGTGACGCAAACTTGATCCAGCAGCAGCTACCTCGGCGGCGCCTGCGAAGCCGCGCGGCCGACCGCCTCGGGGCCAGCGCAGCGCGACTCGGCGTGCGTTTCCGAAGCGTGCATTCGACGTACTTTACGGACCGTGATCGTTGGCGTTGAACCTCCGCTAACAGCGAGGACGCCGTAAGTAAACAAGAGATTGCGATGGTTCTGAGTGTGCGTGTTCCGACTGAAAAATTGGCGAGCCCGCAACAATTCCGGGGCTACGGCGAAAACACCAAAGAAAACAAACTGGGGGAATACTTTGGGAAACTAACATTGCGAAACGACAGTGAATCGTAATAATCCCCCAATGTGTTCCCTTTGGTGCTTTCGCAATAGACCCCGGAAGTGTTACGGGCTCCCCAATTTCTTCTGGGAGTGTACAGGCTGCGTGGTGATTTTTGTCTGTGTGTGTGTGTGTTTAAAGACGGCCCATGAAGTATAAACTAAAACCACAGGACTGCGCTCATAAGCAAAGTCCGCCTCTTCGAGTAAACCAGCTCATGGAATATCCTTCTGCGATCTGCCACAAGCAATTTTTACACGTTTTTAGGAGTATTCGCTGAAACACAAGGTGCTTATACAAACAGGCGAATTCAGCAGCAAACAACATAACACATATGCTCAAGCGGAAAGAGACACTCCTTCTTTTGGTGCTAAAATAATATAACATTATCGAGGGCGCTAATAGTGCCATCGCAAGCGCGGTAACAGGGAAATGATTCGAAGAACCGTCTTTTGTATAATTTAATTTTCCTTACGCAGAAACAATATTCGTTTCTGTGAAACAGCAAAAAAACTTCATCTGTATTTCTGTTTTCTTTGCTAAGGTATACTAACAGTCAGATCTTTCTAACTTTCACTTTAGTGTGGCACATAATGTCTCGGACCATGCAATGCATAACGTTGGCGTGTGCTCGAAGGCTCGAATTTGGCCCTTTAATGTGTGAGTCCAAGCCCGTGGATTCAAGCACGAGCCCGGCCCAGGCCCGCGGCCTCGTTCCTAAGCCCGGTCCCGCGGCTTCAAGCCCGGGCCCGGCCGCGCGTTTCTATTTGCGCCCAAGCCCAGTGCTTCACCGCTGTGCCGCCATGCGCCGCTCGCGTGTACCACGTTTCTAAGTATTTTTCCCCTGAAGCGCCACGGCGAGCGCCCTAGATCCGTCTAGGTACTTGGTGGGACTGGTGAGGTGTTATGCCTGGGCGCACAATCTGCTCAGCCAGCTGTCGCTTAGAGAAAATACGTTTTTCAAAACACGCTGCCTAGACTATTTCGAAAAAAAGTTGCGTGCGGAAGCTGAAGTAACACTGGGCTAAATTTTTCAGTTTGGATAAGGGGATAAAGGGATGTAATAAGAAGTTCGTTGGGGTGTGAGAGGCGCTTCGATCTACAAAAGCTGGGATGATTGTGGGGCATGGATGGTTTCTCACGCCATCAGCCTTATATGATCACTGCAATCAAGCGTCCTTCTTTACGTCACCCTCTCTCTTCCAGCCAAAACATTAGCAAGGCGCAGGTGCTACGCACGACGCATATTAAGCAAACTATCGCATGACGTCCAGGAACAAAAAAAAATGCAAGCTGTAACCCTTCTGGGAATAAGTATGCGTAAGCATTACACCACTTGCTCCGCGCAGCGCGGTGTCATTGCTAATGTTATGCGACCGGATTATATAGGCCACCACTAACGACAGTGTAGGGGCGACACGAACTGCATGGTGCAGACGGCGGCGCAAGGAGCATTGATGACGCAAGCAAAGTACTGCAGGTGGAGGCGTCAGGTGGAGCTGATGACGTTCCGATCATTATAAGCCGGTATTGTTCTTTAGCGCCTTATCCATCCGCGTCGAACCTTTATTAACTGCGAACGTACTCAGGCGGCGTCTTCGTATAGCACCGCCGCACGGACTGCACCTTGAAAGCGATCTGCGATGCCCACAAAGATCGAGTGCCGACTACTCATAGCTTTGCGCGCTGTGTTCTCGTCGCTTACTTGGTGTTGAAGAGACGCGTGCACTCGTTTCTTTAAAGCGATCTTTGAAAGTGGCAGAGTGAGGCGTGCGCTGAGAGCGACGTCAGCGCTTTGTTTCCGCCGCTTCGTTGACGTTGAAGAAAGAGGTAGCGCAAAGGCGAATTCACTCACTGCTGTGGGCGTTATCTCGAAAGGGGTCGTCTTATTACATGACGGACGGAGCGGCAGTTTTCTCGTTGGGTAAGCACAGAAATGCCCACGCATAAAAAATTTAAACTTACCTGCACGGCCTAAACTCTGCGAATGCGGGCTGGACCGGGCAGACGACGCGTTCAGGCACAACCAGGGACGTAAGATCAAACACCTAGAAGGACCTAGACCGTGTGCCCTGTGGCACTTCGCCGAAAAACTACCTAGAAACGTGGTAGCGTGGGCGGCGCATGGCGGCGCAGCGGTCGAGCACTGTGCGTAAGTAGAAACACGCCGCACAGCCCCCGCCCACCAAAAAAACGCTTCGGACGGCCCGGGCACGTGTGTGCTCCACTATGCGGTGCTTCCAAGTGCTATCCATGGCCTCCGAGATTGCGCATGCCAGTGGGTTTCGGTACCGCCATCCCATTCGGTGCGCTGCCCAGCACAAAGGCGATACACGGAATGCGCGCCCGACTCTCACTAGGTGGCCCTGTTCGCCGAGGCTGCGGGCCAGCAGCCATAAAGTTAGAGCTGCCAAAATGGGTGGAAAAAGACAATATACCGGGAAAACTACCGAATGAGTTCATAACAGGCAAATGCCTACAGGAAAATATATCTTTACAAGAGCAGCGCATAGGGGTTTTAAAAGCATAGAATAGATCTTTATGAATAGCATTTCTAGAGAGTAGGTATTCTTAGCACAATGTGAACAGAGGAATTGCTATGAGACATTGTGAAGCACGAGGGCATAGACAACAATTTCCTGAAATTTAGGAACAACTGAGTAAAAAATATATATGGGAAGGCCGCGAATGGAATGAAGTCGTCGAAATTGACCGAGGACACAAACAAGGATGCCTTCCATCTCTATTATTGTTTACGCTTTATATTATAGGCATAAAAAGACGAGTGGAACCCAGTCAAATAGGT
Organism: Dermacentor variabilis; assembly: GCF_050947875.1. Classification (NCBI taxonomy): domain Eukaryota; kingdom Metazoa; phylum Arthropoda; class Arachnida; order Ixodida; family Ixodidae; genus Dermacentor; species Dermacentor variabilis. Next base: position 18,963,357 of record NC_134573.1, on the reverse strand, counting down.
TTTGATTTATCTTGTATCCATAATGAACATCATCATCATTAGCCTGCTTTATGTCCATTGCAGGACGAAGGCCTCTCCCTGCGATCTCCAATTACCCCTGTCCTGTGCCATGGGATTCCAACTAGCACCCGCAGATTTCCTAATTTAATCTCTCCACCTAGTCTTCTGCCGTCCTCGACTGCGTTTCCCTTCTCTTGGTACCATTTTGTAACCCTAATGCGCCCATGGTTATCCAACCGGCGCATTACGTGACCTGCCCAGCTCAATTTTTTCCCTTGATGTCAATTACAATATCGCTTATACCCATTTGCTTTCTCTGATCCAAACCGCTCTTTTTCTGTCGCTTAACGTTATGCATAATGGTCCTTGTTCTCAAGCTTCTTTGTCAGTCTCCAGGTCGCTGCCCCGTATGTCAGCACTGGTAAAATGCACTGATTGTACACATTCCTTTTCAATTATAATTGGAAGCTTCCAGTCAGGAGCTGACAATCTCTGCCGTATGCCATCCGACCCATTTTTAATCTTCTATGGATTTCCTTGTCATGATCAGCGTTCCCTTGGATTAATTGACCTAGGTAAATGTACTCCTTCACAGACTCTGGAGGCTGACTAGCAATCCTGAACTCAAGTTCCTTCGCCCGGCTATTCTTCATTATCTTTGTCTTATGCATATTAATCTTCAATCCCACTTTTATACTCTCTCTATTAAGGTCCTCAATTATTTGTTGTAGCTCGTCTGCATTGTTGCTGAATAGAACAATGTCATCGGTTAACCGAAGGTTGCTGAGATATTCGCCATCAATCCTTACTCCTAAGCCTTCCCAGTTCAGTAGCTTCAATACTTCTTCCAAGAAGGCATTGAATAGCATTGGAGAGATTGTGTCTCCCTGTCTGACCCGTTTCTTTATAGGTATCTTCCTGCTTTTCGTGTGTAGAGTTAAAATAGCTGTAGAAGGTCTGCATATATCTTCCAAGGTACTTACATAAGCATTCTGTGCTCCTTGATTACGTAATGCCTCTATGACTGCTGGTATCTCTACTGAATCGAATGCCTTTTCGTAATCTATGAAAGCCATATAGGGAGGCCTATTGTACTCTGCGGATTTCTCGATAACCTGAATAATAACATGGACCTGGTCCATTGTAGAGTATCCCTTCCTAAAGCCAGCATGTTCGCATAGTTGACTAAAGTCCAGTGTTGCCCTTATTCTATTATAGATTATTTTCCTAAATATTTAATATAATACTGGGAGTAAGCTAAGGGGCCTATAATGTTTGAATTCTTTACCGTTTCCCTTTTTGTGAATTAGTATAATATTTGCATTCTTCCAGTTTTATGGAACCATCGCAGTTGATAGACACTTCGTTTAAAGAGCCGCCAGTTTTCCAAGCATTATGTGTCCTCCATCTCTGTATAAATCAACTCTTATTCGTTCTTCTCCTGCCACTCTTCATTGTTTCGTGTTTTTCAAGGCCCTCCTGACCTCATCGCTAGTTATAGGAGGAGTTTCTGTATCCTCTTCATTACTGTTTCTAATGGAGGTATCCTGACTCCTCTGGGTATTGTACAAGTCAGTATTGAATTCTTGCGCTTCTTTTAGTATATCTTCGAAATTGCTGATGATATTATCGTGCTTACCTTTCCGTGCATACATCTTCGTCCTATGCCAAGTTTCTTTCTCACTAATTTCAGGCTGCGCCTATTTTTAAGGCTTCTTCAGTCTTTCTCAAGTTAGAGTTTCGAATATCACTTATTTTTGCCTTGTTGATCAGTTTAGACAGTTCCGCGAATTCTATATAATCTCCTGAGTGGGACAGTTTCATTCTTTGTCATTTCTTTATTAGGTCCTTTGTTACTTGGGGAGCTTGCCTACTGGTTACTTGGTGTCTTGCCTCCCACTTCAATTGCTGCTTCTGAAGCCAGCGTAGTTACGGTCTATGTCATTAGCTCTATGTCATTATCATCTCCGTGTTCTAAGGCGGCATGTTTGTTTGGAAACAGTAGCCGGAATTCGCCTGCTTTTACCCTTACTACCTCCAAGTTGACCTGTTTCTTCTTGACCAATTTTGCTCTTTCTCACTTCAAATTGAGGTGAATCCTAGCCGTCACTATCCTATGATCACTGCATTTTACCCTACCTATCACTTTTACATCCTGCACTATGCTGGGATCAGCAGAAAGTATGAAGTCAATTTCATTTCTTGTTTAGCCATTAGGGCTTTTCCAGGTACACTTTCTGTTGATACGCTTCCTGAAAAAGATGTTCATTATTCGAAGCTTATTCCTTTCTGCGAATTCTACTAGTATCTCTCCTCTAGCGTTCCTAGAATCGACGCCGTAGTGGCCAATAGCTTGTTCACCAGCCGGCTTTTTCCCTACTTTTGCATTGAAGTCGCTTATTACTACAGTATACTGAGTTTGAACTTTTGTCATCGCTAATTCAACATTTTCATAAAACTGATCTACTTCCTCACCATTGCGACTGGATAGTGGAACATAGGCTTGTACTACCTTTATACCTCTTATTAAGTTTGATTACGACTACAACTACCCTCTCATAAATGCTGTAGAATTCGTCAGTTTGCCCGCTATGTCCTTATGGATTAGGAATCCTACCCCGTATTGCTTCTTATCTAAGAGACCTCGACTACACGACTACGACTACGACTACGACTACAACTACCCTCTCATAAATGCTGTAGAATTCGTCAGTTTGCCCGCTATGTCCTTATGGATTAGGAATCCTACCCCGTATTGCTTCTTATCTAAGAGACCTCTATAGCAGAGGACATGTCCGTTATTCAGCAATGTATAAGCCTTACCAGTTCTAATCTCACTAAGACCGATAATATCCCAAACTATGTGTGATAGTTCCTCAAGGAGTGTGGCTAAGCTATCTTCACTCGCGAGGTTTCGGGTGTTAAACAATGCAAGGGTCAGTTTCCATTGGCGGCCTGTCCGGACCCAGATATTGTTAGCACCCTCCGCTGCCCTACAGATCTGACCGCCACCTTGGTCAGGTGCTGCGCAGCTGCTGTGGACTGAGGGCCATTGGGTAATCGAGTGAGTTATTTGGGAGGGAGTTGCCGAATACTGCACTAGGGAGGCCAATTCCTTTAATGATGAGTGAATGTCTTGTGGAAGCTTAGTGGGCCTTCCTAATTTGGTTGTACCTGGATTAGTATAGCCCCACTCGCTCTCGGTATCTTTTGCCGGTGACAGGTGTCGCTCCAAGCCTGTAGATGTGCACTTGAGGAGGCGAATTTCAAGCTCACCATCGTCAAAAAATACCTTATAGAGGGATTTGAACTTTCGACTATGGCAACCAAGCATTTGACATAGCTCAGTCAGATAATATCATAGGCGGCGAGGCTGCCTTATTGCCGACAAGTAGAGCCCAGAGGGCTCTACCTGCCTAAACGCTTCTGTGATTCATCCGCGATAGATGTTTTCCTGATCGCGAAGGGTAACTCAATATAGAACGATTTCTAAATGTTTCTGGCCTCGTAGTTCTGGAATCGCACGTGGGCAGACGGCCGTGAACTCGGCTAGACGAAACCCTACAGGCGTATCGAGGACCACTCACAATTGCGAATACATGCGCGTGCTATACAGGAGTACAAACGGAAACCCTATAAAACGACTATAAATGCAAATGTAGCAGAAATAACTGAACCCAAACTACGACTTTCTTTTTTCACTTGGTGAAAATCTGTAAGTGAACTTTGTAACTGTTGACATTAAGTTATTTATTGAATACGCCTGCCGTGAATACGTCTGCTTCACCTCTGCCGCTGTTCGGGCCAGTATTGCACAGTCTTCGGGATAGGTCTACGTATGGGGAGTTCTTAACGCGTGCTTTACCTCCACCGTGGTTCGGGCCGGTATTGCACAATTAATTAATTTGTTTATTTATCCGAAAATACCCCCAAAGGCCCTCATTACGAATTTACTATAAGGGGGGGGGGGGATCTCAGGCGCACATGTACAATCTTCGGGATAAGCCCACGCATGGGGAGTGCTTAACGGCTGCTTCACCTCCGCCGCGGGTCGGACCGGTATTGCAATATCTGCGGGATCGGCCCTGGTATTGGGGAGTTTTTTGCTTACAACGACGCGAAAATTTCCTTGAACGATAGAGGTATCCAGCTTCACTGTATGAATTCATCGTAATATGAGCTACAGAGCCCTCTTCTAAGATGAAAACTGCTGTGAATGCGTTATTGAGAATTTGGGCACATTACACAACAGGAACACTGCCTCCTTCAGCATTGATTACACTAACGTCAGGGTTATTCGAAGGGTTTACTGTCGGCGAGAATTTACGCGGGTTGTTTGTTAACATTGATGCCAAGTCATGGGGGAAGAAATGGCGACGAGCAGATATCAGCACCACCTGGTATTCCCTATGAAACGCTTTGTAGCGTTCCCAGCTATCCGATTGCCTGTTCGTAATGGCCTGTCTGTAAAGGCGCTTTTTTCGTTGTTAGGACGACGGAGATGCCATTTAAACCAAGGCGAGGTGTTCGTGCACGTTATAGTGATGATGGGTATGAATCTATCAATGAGAGCAGTAAGTTTCTCTCTGAATAGGTTCAAGTTGATCTCCACTGAACGTGTTGAGAAATTGCGAAGAAAGGTCTCATCAACAACTGTCAACTCAGCCTTCGATTCGCCGAAGTTAGTACGGTTGTAGCACCTGATTTGTTGTTGCGAGGGGATTTTTTTATGAGGCACGATGTTCACCTTTTCGGTGATTATAGAATAATCGGAAAGGCCTTCTAAGTGTTCACTATTGGAACAAAGCTAAGAGTTATTGGTTAAAATAAGATCAAGAATATTCGCATAAGTTGCGGAACCACGGGTAGGTTCAGAAATACGTTGCTGCAATGAGAAATCGAGGCGACACTGGAAGAAGGCCCGTGCTTCCGGATCACTAGCAGGAGAAGTTAATGAGAACCTTCGCCGATGACTTGGTAATTTATACAAGCGTACAAGGAATCGAGGACCAGCTTAGACTAAATACTACACTAATCAATATAGGCCGCTGGTGTGATATGTGGGGAATAATATTTAGGCATAACCTTTACAAGCGCGTTAAAATGGAATACCCATATCGATAATACATGCACGAAGGCCTTCCGAACACTCTGTTTCTTGCGAAGAAAATTAACTGCAGCACCATCGTATGTGAAACTAACAGCATATAAAACTTTAGTAAGGCCAATTCTTGAGTATGGTAGCATAGTGTGGAACCCGCACCAGAAAGGACTCTCACAGAAATTAGAAAGTATTCAAAATAAAGCGTTGCGATTTATATACCATAAGTATTCTCGACACGAAAGCGTAAGTGCTCTTAGAAGGCAGGCAGCACTGCCTACCCTTGTTTGTCGGCGTCGTGTGGCTGTCATGAAATTTCTTTTTATGCTATGTAATGACAACATTATTATAGATAAGCGAGATTACGTGCAACCACCACACCGACACTCTAATAGAACCTGCCATAATAAACACATCAGGCAGTATCCGACACAGTGCGACACGTTTAGATATTCATATTTCCCATGGGCAATTGAAATCTGGAATTCGTTGCCACAAGAAATTATAGAATCAGATTCTGTGGATGGCTTTGTCGGAAAATTGGAGCCATATTTTGGCTGTTCATGAAAGTATTTGAGTGCGTAGTTCAAAGGTAATGCATTGGTTGAGTGATTGGACACTAGTGCACGTGCGTTTGCATACTGACTTATGATTTCAAATGTAAATATTGCAATGTGCTGAATAGTGGTGTTTTATAGATCCACGATAACTACAATAATATTATACGACTAATATTGCAATTGTTTTTTCCCTGATTCATGTGAAACAAAAAAAGTGTCTTGTGTTGAATACCAGTGCTGTTGTATGGAAGTTTTTTTTTCTTTATATATTTTGTTTTCTTTTTTCTTTTTTTCCTGTTTTTCCCATGCTCATGTGTATATATTACAATCCACTTCCTGTTTGGGCCTGTGCAAAGGCCTACAGTATTGTTAAATAAATAAAAATAAATAATTAATTGTAGGGAATTTAAAATCACCTTTTATTGTATTCTGGTCACCGGGATCAGGCCTGGAGTGCGGCCTGATCCCGGTCACCATAACTGGTAACGCACTCCCTCACCAGAGCAGGATGGGCCACCCTGGTGGAGTACTTCACCACAACCTCCTCTATGAATGCAACAATCAAACCCCGCCCTTAGTCCCCAGCAGCTGCGAGGCAACTGCCCACGGCGGTGGTCAGACCTGTGATGCAGCGGAGGGTACTAAGAATCTCTGGATGCGGACATGCCGCCATTGGAATATGAACCTGGCAACGTTTAACGCTAGAACGTTATCTAGTGAGGCGAGTCTAGCAATGCTATTGGAGGAATTAGCCAGTATTAAATGAGATGTAATAGGGCTCAGTGAGGTTAGGAGGTCAAATGAAGCATATACAGTAATGAAAAGCGGGCACATGCAGTGCTACTTGGGCTTAGCGGAGAGACGATCACTAGGATTGGGATTCCTGATTAATAAGGATATAGCTGGTAACATACAGGAATTCTATAGCATTAACGAGAGGGTGGCAGGTCTTGTGAAACTTAATAAGATGTACGAATGGAAGGTCGTACCAATCTACGAGTTTACAACCAGTCATGATGGACCAGAAAGTCGAAAGGTTCTATGAAGACGCGGAATCGGCGGTAGGCAAAGTCAACACAAAATACACTATACTGATGGGCGGCTTCAATACCAGGGTAGGCAAGAAGCAAGCTGGAGATAAGTAAGTGAGGGAATATGGTATAGGTTCTAGGAATAGCAGAGGAGAGTTATCAGCAGAGTTTTCATAACGGTATAATTTGCGAATAATGAATACCTTCTTCCGCAAGCGGAATAACCGAGAGTGGACGTGGAGCAGCCCGAAAGGCGAGACTACAAATGAAATAGACTTCATACTCTGCGCTAACCCTGGCATCATACGAGATGTGGGCGTGCTCGGCAAGGTGTGTTGTAGTGACCGTAGCATGGTAAGATCTCGAATTAGCTTAGACTTAAGGAGGCAACGGAAGAAACTGGTGCATAACAAGCCGATCAATGAGTTAGTGGTAAGAGGGAAAATAGAGAAATTCCAGATCAATCTACGGAACAGGTATTCTGCTTTAACTCAGGAAGAGGACATTTGTGTTGAAGCAATGAACGACAATCTTACGGGCACCATTAAGGAGTGTGCAATAGAAGTCGGTGGTAACTTCGTTAGAAAGGATACCGGTAAGCTATCGCAGGAGACAAAGGATCTGATTTGCAGCCCAAAGCTTCGAGCTAACAGGGTGCTGTTTTTCTAGGTGACTGTGTAGCAATGTGCCTCTTTAAGGTCTTTTGAATCGCTAGCTGGCTGCAATTTGCCATTGTGTCCACTTTCCTTGACTGTCTAGTTATGGGTATTTATTTGTGCACTTACCGGGCCCGCATCGGCTGTTTCGTTCCACCGAGAAAAATTGCGGAACCATGTAGCCTTGTGTGGCTCCGGTCATGTTCGTTTGGTAGGCGCTACTTCGTGGGCCGACGCCTACTACTTTTACTTTTTTCTCTTGGCCATTCACTGATCTGTGCAGGAAACGTTGAAGTTAATCCGGGTCCGGATAAGGTTGACCAACTTGTGACACTAATGAAGGAACTTAGTGTCGAACGATCGATTTCACAGGGAAGTGACAAATAAACTTAAAGATATCCACACTGCTTTGACAGACGTCAAAAGGCGACCCTCGAAAATTGAAGAACGACTTGAGACTGTTGACAACTTGAGTGAAAGCATTACGGCTGTCGGTTCTGTTCTTCAAGAATCTCATGTGCACTGGAAGAACATAGAGCAGAAACAGATTCAACAAGCAAACGTCGTTGTGGATAACCTGAATAATCGAATGAGGCGAAATAATCTCGTATTCAAGGGTATTCCAGAACAATCTGCTGAAAAGTGGGGCGATACGGAAAAACTTATTTCTGAGTTTCTCAGGGAAAACCTGGGTATTGAATCAGGTGAAATAGAGCGAGCCCATCGAGTCGGTCACCGTAAACCCGATTGCACTCGGCCCATTGTGGTTAAGTTTTCGAACTTCAAAGACAAAATCAATGTCTTGAAAAACTCTTTTAAACTAAAAGACCTCGCGACCCCTCGAGTCTGGATCTAGGATGATTTTTCACCGAGAATGCAGCTAATCAGAAAAACACTCCGTGATTTCGGACGCACGAAGCGCCAGCAGAACGAGAAGTATAAATTGCAGTTCGATAAGCTTATAATGGGCAACGGAACTTTCACAGTCGACCCTTCAAGCAATGAAGTGGTCGCCATCCCTAGACACGAGGCTCCCGCGAATGGCAATTGACGTTTCAATGCAGCTGACAAAAAAACTGTCTGTTATTGTCGCAAATTTTAGAAGTCCTTTCAGAAAACAGGATCACCATTGTGCTTTTGTTGAGTCCAGCTCAGCTGATATAATACTGGGAACAGAGACATGGCTAAGGTGCGATGTGTCCGACAATGAACTATCTCTTTCTAAAAACTTTATTTTGTTCCGAAAAGACAGAGTAGTAACACCAGGCGGTGGTGTTATAAGTGCAGTAAAGAAAATTCCAAGCATGCCTACTTGACACGGGTTCCTGGGGTGCTATGCAGGATGCGCCGAGTTTGGCGAAACTCGGTATCTTCACGAGCTCTGGCGACACCCCAAGATGAAAGCACAAATGGTACCGAGACACAGTTTATCTTTCGACAAGCCTCCAGTTTCATTGGTTTATCTGGGTTCACTCTGGGTGGCTATCATTCCTCAGGCGTTGCCTTCTGGGCGGTCGACAAACTAGGGCTCACGGGATCATACCCTCGGTGCATGGTCGTGCCTTCTTTCAGTTGTTTGTCGTTCCACCGAGTGCACTACATGCACAAGCGAGTTGTAAGCAAATGCATTTAGTACAATATTATTAGTTAGTTTAACATGGTTTAATATCATTTTAAAGCTTACAGGATGTACGCTGAATGTGTATTCGACTAAATTGTAATTTAGTACGCTTCGCATTATACCACGAGGGAACGCTGTGGTGGCGTAGTCACATACATTCATCGGGCGAGCATGGCGCCTAAACATCGAAGAGGCCCAGTGTAAACAAACTCGTACAACGAGCTTGCAGTGCGCGACGTAGTGATCAGGCTCGACGATGACCACTATATCTTGGATACTTCTATTCCTCTGTGCGCATTCTTTCCGTGCACCCCGAAAGATTGCCAATAGCTTCGGCGATATTACAGATCGCAACGCGCACCTACTGCTCACGGCACAATCTTGAACAAAACCCTTATCCGGTGCTGCTTCTGTGAGTGCGCCGAGTTCCTCCACTCTGCGTGACTGCGAGCGCCACGAATATTGCATAGTGTGTGCAAAAGGAAGACAGCTGATATAGCTACGATGCGACAAGGAGGTGGTGGCGACGATGGATCTCGCAACCAACACAGTGAACGAGACATCGACAAGCTGCAGATAAGTATATTTCTACTGTTTCATATTTAGCATAATAATAGTGCCTGGATTAAGTCACTTTCGTAATAACGAACTGAATGTCCAGCACTTTAAAAAAGGCATTGAGAACCAATGAGTGTTCGTGCTTTTACATGCACGTGGGCCCGCGAAAGTATGGAAAAGATAAAGGTAACCTTCACTAACTTGGTGAGATAACACAAATTCATCAGTGACATTCAGCCCGCAGAATCTATGGAAGAGTATTTTTATCCAGGTGAAATATCAATAGCAGGTACATAAAGCTGGAAACTTATACAAAAATTTCATGGGTTGAACAGCACATGGGAGGCTTCACCGAATCGTGATCGCCACGTTACCGATATCCTTGAAAAATGTTAAGAATCATTGCATATATTCTACCCGTTATGCAATATGGGACATGACCCTGGAGGTTAACAAAGAAGCTTGAGAAGTCGAGGATTGTGCAGAAAGCGAAGTAACAAAAATTGTTGGAGATAGCATTAAGACAGGAAGACAGTGGCGTAGTAAACCGTGGTAAGTGATATGCTAGTTGAGATTAAGAAAAAAGATGGAATCGGCGGGCAGGCCATGCACGTCTTCAATCACTTGTTGCCAATTCATAAGAGGGGATTACATAAGCGTGACAGAACGGATATCAAGGAGAGAAAGCTGCAGCCGAGGATGGAAGAAAATTGCGTAATGGGACAAAAATATGATGTTTGTAGTCATAGGATGCAATCAGCTCGCATAAGACGGGATTGTAGGGAGCGGCATTGGTTTTGCAGTGAACAAAAGTAGGTTTGTGGTGCTGACAGTATAGACTCGTGAAGGTGCGAGGACACCTCAGCTGCTGGCACACTAATAAACATTACAATTGGCTCTAAAAAAACAACCTGTTATGAAAAATAAAGCAACGTTGTCCCAACAAATTGTTTTATTATGCATACACTAAAGACTTCCACAGTTAAGGGCATTTAGTACCAATAGTGCAACGAGCATTTTTCTTTGTAAATAATGGTTTATATGCGGTTCATTCATTCCAACAATCCACTTTTTTTGCAGCAAAACATTCTGCTGCTGGAGGCGCTCAACCGCCTGGTGGCAGTAGGCGAGCGCCAGGCACGTGCTCTTGAGAGTGTGGCAAGGTTCAGAGGGCTGCTCTGCAACAGTAGCATCAGTGGCCTCACTGCTCTTCAGTCGAGCCCCGAGAACACACTTTATAAAGGAGCTTTCAGTTTATTATTTTGTTTATTATTCAAGAGCATGAATAAAATATTGCAGTAAACATTGTGCTGTGCATATTGGGACACTTGTAACATGCAGTTGATGTCTCTTCAAATGGGCAAAAGCGTAAGACAACCTGTGCCACTCTTGGACCATGTAAATGAAAAAGGCACTAATGCAGCACACACGTCATTGTGCTGTTTGTTCTTTTTATGTGCAAGAATACAGTGGGTGTTGATTAGCCACAAGATGAACGGTGTGTGTATTTCACAATGAAAAGACAGGAAACGGCATGAGCTTAATAATGCTATCACTTATAGACTGTGGATATGAATGCATCACTCCCCGATTCAAACGTGTCATTACATGCATGTTCGATACCACATATTCTTTAACAATGTTAACAATGTCATATATTTGCACGTACTAATTTTCACACAGCGTAAGCCCATGCATAGCTCACTTGTGATCTATCCATTTCATAGGCCAAATAATTGTACACTTTGTCGTTTTGTGTTGTATGAAACGCGGCATCCTCTAGTCGGATACAACTTCAGAAGACAGGAGAGCAAATGACCAAAGCGCTGCAGCTGATTGGCTCCACGTCTAAAGAAATAGTCCGTCTCCAACGAGCGGGTAGTATTAGTGCGTCCCGCGGCACGATGTCAGTGTAGAGTGTGTGCCCATTGGTGCAGGCTTGTGTGCAGATTCTGCGGCCTCCTAAAGTTGTATCCGACTATAGAATAATGTAATGCCTTGCACTGGTTGCATATACTTTAGCAACTTGATAGCACACAATGATCAGGAACAGAAATCTATAAGGGCATCCAAGCAAAGCTGGCTGGCCACACTTCCATTATGAAGGGCTGTAAGAAGGTCTCGCCAAATATTCCCATGACATCCTTGAAAAAGAGGTGGTGTTTGGTACTTCTTTAGAATCAAAAACAGATTACAGTGAATGTTGTGTACCACGTTAAAACAAACTGAGCTTGGTCATCTGCACAGCATGTGATGAGAGCTTGTGCTTCACATTGGAAACAAACTGCTCTGGCCAGTGTGGCACCTATTATGTCATTACTGTCAACATACAAATTACACTTTTCAAAGGCTATTCATTTCACCATTATTTTTGTATGACGGTTTTTTCAAGCATTGCTTGTATTACATGAGCAGGTGGATTTGAAAGCAAAGCTTTGTTTCCAAACCTTAAGACTTCCATAATTGTGTAGCAAGGCACTGGCATGTTGTCAAATAGCTCACACTTCCTTGGTCCTGCACCAAAGAAGCCCAATGCTCTATTTGAAGTTGGGTCGCACAACAATTCGACGGCACACAAATAAAAGTAACACACATAGCAGAGCGTTCTGCTGTGTGTATTTCTCTTCTGTGAGTCCCGTCGAATTGTTGTGCAATTCAACTTCAAGCTTCTATACCAATATAACCAGTCTTCAACCTCTCCAATGCTCTAGTTATTAAGCCACAATGGCGCACATCTTTGAAATGTCCCAACACGGATTAGCTCCAACAAATGACCACAAGCGTAAAATTTTGCTGCACAGTGCACGTGCCATATTCTGTACCACTAAACTTGCAGGAATCAAAGGGGCAAGCATTACTGCAGCCTTACTGCTGCCGTTACCATCATCATCATGACACCAATGGAAAGACAGGGCTGCGTTTCAGTAAAGGGAGTGCCGGAGGGAAAGGCGCGACAGCGACGCTCACAATGAAATTAACAGTTACCAGACATGTTCAATGCCAAATTTGCTGCATGTTGCTCATCCTACTTTGGCATAGCGGCAAGCTTTTACACATTTGAGCATGTCATGGTTTGTGTAATCATTGCTCTAAAGCTGTACAAAAATCTTTTCGCTCTGCAATCTTTATTTTCATCATGGCAGGTTAAAGACCCACTTCTCATTGGCATCTGCACCACATTTCTCCCAATATGTAATTTTGCCTTGGTGGTTCATGACATCTTCACGCACACCAAGTTCTGCAGAGCATTGGATCTGCATTGTTCTACTGCTGAAGAATTAGGGCCCCATTATGAGACGAAAATATACGATTTGTCCATACAGAATAACGCTGCCCCCCTCCAAAGTAAAATACACTGAACCACTGGCACATGCACCAACAGTGAACACAGCAAACACTCTTAAGTATTCTCTTCATGCAAGCCAGCACACTAAGATTCTCAATGCATTTTTATTTCGCCATAAATGTATAGGCTCAACCGGCTTGGTGTGACATCCGCATCTCGCACTGCAACGAATTGCGCAATGCCTTGCTGTTTCATAGTGCGGCCCATAGGTGACGCATGACCAAAATTCAGCGTTATGCATACTAAGTAACTTGTACTACGTTCTAAGTAATCTCATAAAAAACCCCAAGTTCTTTATGAGATTAGCATTCACAGGGTACTTCACACAATTTGTGATATCCGTTTATCTGTTTATACTTCATTAACCTCTTTCCCCATAAAGTGAGCCATTTGGAAGGCACAATGACAGACAAGTAGAACAATCGGCAAAAAGTCAGCAACCAGCGAAAAAGTCAGTATCACAGGCTGCCCATGTGTGATGTCGGTAACACAAAAGTTAAGTCGGCTACACAGAAGTGACAAATTTGGCAATATGGTGTGTATAGACATTGCTTCAATGCTAATCACAGTAACGCTGACATTGAAGGCGCCTTAATTCCTACGTATGCTCCGTCGACACACCCGACTACGTTCGTAATGTTTCCGCGAAGTAAGAAGCGTTCTTTTATATATGCCCGCTCAGCCGCAGTCTTCGGGAAAGCCAGCCACCGCTTCCGCACTGCCGCATCGATAAGCGCGTCAGACACATCTCTGACACAGAGGCTCACAGTAGTTTGATAACGTCCAATGTAACGCCCGGCGCCGACGCTTCTCTGAAAACTCCCAGTCCCGTAGAAACGGAGGGCCCAGAGGACTTGCTCTTCGACGGTGAGCGAATGAAGCCCGCCACGCTGTCTCCACGGACGAGAGTCTTCGCCTAGCACGTCACACAGCCAGCGCACTGATGTCTTCGACAGGCGAAAATGACGCTGAAACTTCACGGCGGTCATGTACGCGAACGGGTCCAGACGGTCATACTGAAGCTTGCTGCCGCTGGATGCAATAACACAGGCATTGACACAGGCTGCTGCCGCCGCTATGTTCCCGAGTTGAACTCGGAGTGGGTTTCGCGATGTGCGAGTTTAGCACGAGTTCGCCTGTCAATCAAAGCCAGAGGTCACGCCCCGCGCGAGGCATGTAACTCTTGTGCGCGCACCCACCACCGTTGGGCCACGCCCAATTTATCTTTCGGCAACAGCGACGCGGTGCCGAGCTGAGAGGCATCAACAATATTCACCACCGACATAAAACACGCACAACGCACTGTCATCGGTGATGCACTGCGCGCTACTATCAAAAACAAAGCGTCGACTGTCGCTGGCTTATGCATATATCTTCTAGGGCTGAGATGGCCCCACAGCACGGTTTCATTGCCTGCATTGTGGCGACGTAGCGCACACTAAATAATCATCGGCACGTCACTGTAGCTGCTTGCAAGGCGTCGATGCGCCGAGGTTGACGACGATACTGAGGAGTGCGTATCGCAGCAGTCGTTTGAGATGGCTGCTCTGTCATCGGTGATGTATCGGAGCCACAGCGTCATAAACACGATCAGCGTCCGAGAATCCCTCGCTCTTCTAGACCCAGTGCAATGGCATTTCTTCATCACAAGCACTGCGCACTCAACAGTTCCAACACCTTCCTCAGTTCGAAGTCTCATTTCATAATTGCACACAAGAGCCCTCACCAGCAAAAATGCGATTGCTGCGGTGTCGTTACGATATCCTTCTGCGATCGCTACTGGCTCCAGCGTTTCTCCAGCATAAGTAATCCGAAAGTACCTTGGTGTGCACAAAACACTCAAATACTGCGTACATGTGCTCAGATGCACTTTCACTGGGCAAGCGATGACAAGCGATGAATTCTGTCGCTGGGAAACACGCACTTTTTCGCAATGCATCGCCGAGGTTTCGCGCACAAAGATAAACTGGTACATTTTCACTGAACTTCGTCACTACGGACCGCCATTTTGCAGCGACAGCCGTTGCTCCCGCATTTATGACTAGTGTCTCGTTTTTAGTTGGTGAAGCGGGGGCCTTAAAGCGCCTGCGATGAACAGCCCTACCGCGGCGCTGAGTTTCTATTCCCCTAATAGAGAAAGATAGAGAAAGAGCGGTGATGACTGACTTTATTGAGAATAACACTGTAGCGCCCCTAAGCGACTTCTCACCGTATGAACTGCTTCGTGCGTGCGACCCGCTTCAATCTATACGCTTCTAAGCTTTCGCCTCACTGTCGCCACTCGCGGCAAGACGTGCAAATTTAATAATTTGCTCGATCTCCGTTTGTCATCAGAAATTTCTAGCATTCAAAACGAAAAACAGACACTTAAAGAAATAAAAATGTTTGTTATTTTATTTGTTGTATTTTAACGTATTCGTTTGAGCGAAAGCGTAGGTGCAAGAATGCGCCGCATGCACCCTGCTCGCATTCGATGGAGGATAGAAAGATAGTGCCCGAAAGAGGAGTCATGGCCTTGACGCGCCCGGGAAAGGCGTGGCAAGCGGCTCACGGCAAGTGTGCAGACAGACAGCGGGACAGTCACAGTATTGCTAAGTTGCGATAATCCGTTGATAAGAATACGCGGCCCTGGCGCGTTTCGTTGTGCAGCCGCCTGCGCTTGAAACGTGGAAGCAGCGTGCCGCGCAGGGTGCGCTCATGTTGTCATACGCGGCTTTTTGTCGATATATTTTTTTGC
This sequence comes from Dermacentor variabilis, assembly GCF_050947875.1. Classification (NCBI taxonomy): domain Eukaryota; kingdom Metazoa; phylum Arthropoda; class Arachnida; order Ixodida; family Ixodidae; genus Dermacentor; species Dermacentor variabilis. The sequence goes on along the minus strand of NC_134573.1, from coordinate 18,947,747 downwards.
CTGCAGCCTTTGCGCGTTCCATACTATCTCCGTTCACTGACTGCCATCGAGCAAACTCGGGTAAAACTCGGGTGAACGAGAAACTCGGCGCATCCTGCATAGCACCCCTGTATTGAAATTTTGTGGGTCATCCTTCAGATTTCATGTGTAACTTATGCCGTTGGTATTTGTTACCGTCCTCCAGACTCACAAGACACTTTCATTAAATGCCTTAACGAATCGCTAAGCTTTGTATGTAACAAATTTGCCGGCTCACCTATTATTCTTCCTGGTGACTAACTACCCTAGAATTACCTGGCGGACGCTTACAGCTGAAGGCGGCCCAAGGAAAGCTGAATGCAAGGATTTTCTTGACGTCATTTCTTCGTACGGATTAAGCCAAATAGTTTCCTTACCAACGCGGGCGGATGCTATCTTGGATCTTGTGCTGACCACTGAAACTGTCCACGTGTCTGTTCATGAGTTAGATAGCATTAGTGACCACAACGTCCTTCATTTTGATTACGATATAAAGCGCAATACAAATCTACAGGAAAAGAAAACCATTTATGATCATGCGCGAGCAAATGTTGGAATGATCACCAGCGGCATGCATGATCATGATAGCAATGATAACTGGATGACTGTTTGTAACAAGCTGACTGAACTTAAAGAAAACTACATACCAAAAATACAAATAACTCTGTCTACTGGAAGTGCGTGGTTCACCTCTCACGTAAGGCGCTGTATTAATTAAAGAAGCGCGCTTATTCAGAAGCTAAAATTTCATCATCTGATGATGCTTGGAAGTGCTATCGGGAACAATCCAAGTTATGCAAAACCAAAATTAAACAGCTAAAGACAAATTTTTCAACCATGATATTTCTAACATGTTAGCAAACAACACACAAAAAATTCTGGAAAGTAATAAACCTCAAACCATCATCATCAGGCTTCATTTCCATAAAGAAAGACAATGAATTCCTTCCATCATGAGAGGTCGCTACTGCATCAACTTATTTCTTCTGTTCTTACAAGTGAACTTCCCGTTCCCGCTAACAATGAATTCGGTTCTGTTACGCCCATCATGAATGATATCATAATCACCCAAAAGGGCATTGATGCTGCTATTGATCGTCTTTCTAACAGCTCGGCTCCCGGTCCAGACGGAATCCGTCCAAAACTATAAAAAATTACTAAACCAGTGATATCTCGCGTTTTCGCCGCTCTTTTGCGACAATCTATTCATTTAGGATGCGTTCCTGACGAATGGAAAATAGCTAAAATAATTCCACTCTTTAAGTACGGTGACCCGTCATCTGTCTCTTACTACAGACCGATTTCACTGACCAGTATTCCACGTAAACTATTAGAACACATTATATCATCAGCAATTTTAAATTACCTAACCGAGCACAATCTGCTCTTCATTAACCAACACGAGTTTCAACAGGATCGCTCATGTGAGACGCAGTTATTCGAGCTAGTCTCTGATCTGCACCAAGCTATTAACGACTCCCCAGAAATAGACGCCATATTTATTGATTTCGCGAAGGCTTTTGGTTAGGTAGCTCATAACCGTTCAATATAGAAACTTCGATAATTTAATAACAAAATAGTATGAATACGAATAGAATTAGTAAATATTTAACTAACCGGTATCAATTTGTCTAATAAATTTTCTTCTCCGCGATCACTAGTTAAATATGGGGTGCCGCAGGGATCTGTATGGGAACCAATTTTATTCCTGCTATACGTCGATGACATCAGCAATAATATGAAATCTACAATAAGACTATTTGCAGATGATTGCGTAATTTACAGACGAATAATGAACTCTTTCGACACTGACATTCTGCAATCTGACCTAGCGAAAATTACCGACTGGTGTAAACAGTGCCAAATGGAAATAAATGTTTCAAAAACTAAGCCTGTAGCTTTCACTGGATCTATTAACCCTAGGGTTACCCGTTATATGATGAACGGCATTAGTATTTTACATGCGAAAGCAATAAAATACTTGGGAATTCATTTATCTTCAAACGTTTCATGGAATCATCACATCGATGCGATTACTAGCAGCGCGTGTAAAACCCTTGGCTACATTAGGCGCAACCTTTACTAGGCAAACAGCCCACTAAATTATTAGCCTATACGACACTGGTTCGTTCGAAAATGGAGTACGCGTCTTTTATTTGGAATCAGATTTGGAAGCAGATGCAAAGAAAGCCTTGGCAGCTATGCAAAGGGGGAGGTAGCTAGGGAGAATCAGGTAACAGCAGATTTGTTGAAGGATGGTGGGAAGGTTGTTCAAGAAAAACTGCCCACCCTGTATACGCAATATACTAGGAGAATACCAACAAATTTCAAAGTAGAAAAAATCGAGAAGCAGACATAGACAAAGAGACAGGAAGGTGGCTGGACTAAGAACTGAACTTCATTCATGAAAACGACGTCCCCCAAGTCCGTACCAAACATGCGCAGGGCTCAACAAAACAAAAACACAGTCATTCACGCAGTGACCTGTTTGTCCTATGTGATATCTACCACATTCTAGATTACATAGGACAAACAGGTCACTGTGTGAATGATCGCATGCGTGAGCATGAGAATCTAAAACCCACAGGCACAGGAGGTAATCTTCCGCAGCATTGTAAGGAGTGCGGTTGTAATCCTATCTTCAGTGGCGTTCGATCTTGGTGAAGGCTAAGACCCAGCAGGAAAGAGAGCTGGTTGAAGAATATCGCATCTATAAACTTGGCCCCGAGAAGTTATCACGAGGATCCCATCCTCGTCGCCAGTGTCACGATCCACCCCGGGTCGTGAACAAGGGAGGGCTTGTGGCACCCTCCGATAGACGGACGCCTGGTGGGGCTGAACGATGACAGACCTGTGCCTGACCGTGGACCTGGGAGAGTTGCCCGGAGTAGCTTCGCAGCATCACGCTCGAAGCCTCGACGGACACGCCGGAGAAAGTACGCTTGAAAAGTTTCCCGGCCGTTACAGACACACTGGCCCTGTGTCCAGCTCCATGGAAGTTGGGTGCCCGCAGATTTCGACGGTCAGCATGTATGGCGGCACAGACGACGGTACAAAGCCTGTGTGCCACATGTCAAAAATTGGCGTGTTTGCGGCCACGACATGGAGCCTGGCCGGGGAAGAACTTGAGCTTGCTGCCGCACGCCTCCGACGCGTACCCTTGCGACGGCGACCCTGGCCGCGGGCTTGTGTGGTGCCTGGGCTTGAACCAGGCTGCTGCTGCTATTTGCTCTTCGTGGATGTCTTTACAGGCACCAGGATGCCCTCTCGCTGTAACCGTTGCAGCTCCGGGGTGACCCCGTCCTTCAGGGCGAACGGCAATGGGCGAGGCTTGAAAAAACGTGGCAAGGCTCCCTCAGCTACATAGATGCCAGCCGTCGTGCCGGCAAATGTGCCCACCCCTGGCTGGAAGAGGGACTTGAACTATGTCAGGAGGCTGGGGACGTCTTGCACCACATGTAGGCTGGCTTCCTGGTCATTACAAAATATGAAGACGCCAAATAAACAGACACACACAAGAGAAGAAAACGGGACAGGGCGCCACTCGCAACTGTTTTATTTACAGAACGCAGGCACACATATACTGTAGTCAACACATGCGCACAGAGCAAACATTCTTTCATGCATCTAATCAAACATTCATGACGCACCACGCTCAAGAAACCTCTTCTCGGCCTTATATAATGATATCGAAGTATCGCTCACGCACAAGCTGCCTTTCTTGCCTATGTGATAGGCTTCAACCAGTTCCCTTGCTCTAGCATCTTTACTTCGGGCAAGAATCCGCACATCTGAAAAACGTGGTTCACAAGAGCGTGAGGGACAGGTCGCGATGAACCAAGTTTTTCAGATGTGCGGATTCTTGCCCGAAGGAAAGATACTAGAGCAAGGGAACTGGTTGAAGCCTATCACATAGGCAAGAAAGGCAGCTTGTGCGTGAGCGCTACTTCGATATCATTATATAATGCCGAGATGAGGTTTCTTGAGCGTGGTGCGTCATGAATGTTTGATTAGATGCATGAAAGAATGTTTGCTCTGTGTGCATGTGTTGACTACAGTATATATGTGCCTGCGTTCTGTAAATAAAACAGTTGCGAGTGGCGCCCTGTACCGTTTTCTTCTCTTGTGTGTGTCTGTTTAATTGGCGTCTTCATATTTTATAATGAATAGCTACCAACTAACCCAACAAGGAGTGCTTTTAAAATAATGGCTTCCTGGTACTCTGGCACACGAACGCCCAGTGCATGAATCCAGTTTCGGCCCAGCACCGTCCACACTAATGGAGCGTTTCCGCTTCAACAACAGGAGCCTCCGGGAAGGAGAGATCCTCGGGCAATTCATTGCTGCGCTACGAGGGTTAGCGAGTGCCCGCGCCTTCGGGGAGCAACTGGACTCGCTGCTCCGGGACCGTTTCGTCTGCGGAATCAGCAACCCCGCCATGCAGACGCGACTCCTGGAGCTTCCCGACCCCTCGCTGGACGACGCCGTGAAGGCAGCGCTGGCAATGGAAGCTACCGCCGCTTCCCCCGACGGTGAGCCAGTCGCACAGGAAATCTCGCCGGCGTCCTTGGCGGCAGCTTCGAATGCCAGCGTTGCCTTCACGGCGTCGTCCAGCGAGGGGTTGGGAAGCTCCAGGAGCCGCGTCTGCATGGCGGGGTTGTTGATTCCGCAGACCAAACGGTCCCGGAGCAGCGAGTCCAGTTGGTCCCCGAAGGCGCAGGCACTCGCTAACCCTCGTAGCGCAGCAACGAATTGCCTGAGGGTCTCTCCTTCCCGGCGGCTCCGGTTGTTGAAGCAGAAACGCTCCATTAGTGTGGACGGTGCTGGGTTAAAATGCGAGCGCAGTATTGCAAGCAGCTCACCCAGCGCCTTAATGTGCGGCGTGGCTGGCTTGAGAAGGTCGAGCAAGAGGCTGAAGACGCAGGTCCCGCAGCTGGCCAGGAAAATGTCCCGCTGTTTGGCCTCGGGTGTGCCGTTTGCCCGAAAGAACACGTGGACTTGCTCCTCGTAAATTTGACAGGTGGACCCATCTCCCTCGAACAGCTAGAGCCTTCCGTACAGCGGCATGGCGACAGCAACGGGGGGCGGTGTTTCGCCGTTTGCGGCGGCGTGGGACGATCCGTAGGTACTCGTCGCCATCCTCGTCGCCAGTGTCACGATCCCCCCCCCCGGGTCGTGATCCACCCCGTCGTGATCGTGATCAAATTCTTCCCCGGCCTGGCTCCTCGCCGTGGCCGAGAGCCCGCCGATTTTCGACATGTGGCACACAGGCTTTGTACCGTCGTCTGTGCCGCCATACATGCTGACGTCTAAATCTGCGGGCACCCCATTTTCATGGAGCTGCACACAGGGGAGAGCGTGTCTGTAATGGCCGGGAAACTTTTCAAGCATACTTTCCCCAGCGTGTCCCTCGAGGCTTCGGGCGTGATGCTGCGCAGCTACTCCGGGCAACTCTCCCAGGTCCAGGTTCAGGCACAGGTCAGTCATCGTTCAGCACCACCACGCTGTGGAGCGTCCGTCTATCGGAGGGTGCCAAAAGCCCTCCCTTATTCACTACCCAGGGTGGATCGTGACAGAAGTGTGTAAGCGTCCATCTGTGTTCCTTAACAAGAAAGGGCTCTTATTTCTTGATAAGTGTAGACATGTAAAGATAAGGTGTTGACCGTGTTTTTGTTTTGTTGTGCCTTGCGCATATTCAGTACGGACTTGGGGGACGTCGTTTTCATGAATGAAGTTCAGTTCTTGGTCCAGCCACTTTCCTGTCTCTTTTTCTATGTCTGTTTTTCGATTTTTTTCTACTTTGAAGTTCGCTGGCATTCTCCTAGTACAACCATGTGCCAACTTGCCCAATAAGCCGCTCTCATATATACGCAATGCCTTATGACTTCGAGCGTACCCGAATATTGGAAGAACGCCAACATAATCTTAATCCATAAGAAAGGGGACGCCAAAGGCTTCAAAAATTATAGAACGGTGAGCTTGCTGTTCGATGCCTACAAAGTATTTACGAAAGTAATCACAAATAGATCAGGAACACCTTAAGCTTCCGTCAACCAAAGGACCAGGCATGATTTCGTAAAGGCTATATTCCATACTCCAATAGACTAAATACACACTATCAATCAGGTGATAGAGAAATATGCAGAATATAACCAACCATTATATGTATATATATATATATATATATATATATATATATATATATATATATATATATATATATACCTTTCATTGATTAAAAGAAAGCATTTGATTCAGCCGAAACCTCAGCAGTCATGCAGACATTACGGAATCGGGGTGTAGACGAGCCGTATGTAAAATACTGAAAGATATCCGTAGCGGCTCCACAGCCACCGTAGTCCGCCATAAAAAAGAAGGGCGTCAGGCAGGAAGATAGGATCTCTGCAATGCTATTCAGAGCACGTTTACAGGAGGTATTCAAAGACCTGTATTTTGGGAAGAATTGGGAATCAAAGTTAGTGGAGAATACCTTAGTAACTTGCGATCTGCAGATGATATTTCCTTGCTTAGTAACTCAGGGGACAAATTGCAATGCATGCTCACTGACCTGGGCAGGAAAAGTAGAAGGACGGGTCTAAAAATTAATCTGTTTGAAACTAAAGTAATCTTTAGCAGTCTCGGAAGGGAACAGCAGTTTACGATTGGTAGCGAGGCACTGGAAGTGGTAAGGAAATACATCTACATAAGGCAGAAAATGACCGCGGATCCGGATCATGAGGCTTGAATAGTGAGAAGAATAAAAATGGGCTGGGGTGCGTTTGGCAGGCATTCTCAGATCGTGAACAGTATATTGCCATTATCCCTCAAGAGAAAAGTGCATAACAGCTCTGTCTTACCAGCACTCACCTACGGGGCAGGAACCTGGAAGCTTAAGAAAAGGGTTCTACTTAAACTGAGGACGACGCAACCAGCTATTGAAAGAAGAATGATGGCTGTAACGTTAAGGGGAGATACGAAGAGAACAGATTGGCTGAGGGAACAAACGCAAATTAATGGCATCTTAGTTGAAATCGAGAAAAAGAGGAGAAGACGATGAAGTGTGGCGACGTGTCGGATGGGCTCCACGTCTGCTCCGCACAGAAGCTACATTTTCGGCGAAATCACCTCTGCATCCAGATTCTACGTAATCATCGTGTGCCTGAAGTCAGCCAGAGCACGTCAACACCAAACTTGAGGGTGTAAGTGCTATATTTTGCATTTTACGGCCACATCAAGTTTCGAAGCGGGGCCGCCCCGCTAAACCCACTTCACTAGTGGCGAGGCCTAGCAAAGGCTTCGCCCGCCGCACCGCTGCAGATGGCGAATGTGCTGCTCAATGCCGACGCCGACAAAGCCCACCAATCGTCTACCGGGTCCCCGGAGGACGAGGACATGGAAATTCGCGAATCCCAAGGACTCCTTCGGGCTGCTGAGGAGAACGAAGAAGACAGTGAGCCTTGGATCAATGTTACCAGTCGTGCCCGTCGCCGTCGGCTGCAGACACGCTCGACCACGCCCCAACTTTCCCGAACGCCACCGAAGCCCGTTCTCCGCCACAGCCGACCGGCGATGCACAAGCCCCGACAACCCCCCCTTCCTGCCGATGATTACAAGTTGGCGGTTCGTCCACGGAACGGCCTGTAGCTCAACAAGGTGAGCCCAGGGAAGTTAGTGGACGCCATCACTAATGAGGCAAAGCTAGAAATCGGCTCCACCGGATTCAAAATACGCATCGACGAAGACCAAAACATCCTTGTTCTGAGCACTCCCTCAGAAGCTACGGCCTCAGCACTACGCAAGATGCAAAAAAATACAATTGATGGAACAACATATGATATTGCATCATATGGAATTTCCCCCGATAACTCTTGCAAAGGGGTAATATACAACATCGATCACGACACCACGCCCGAAATGTTACTTAAACGCATTGAATCTCCTGGATACGAGGCGCTAGCATGTAGAAGACTGGGAAACACAACCACCATGGTGATCACATTCTTGGGAAAAACAGTACCATATTACATCAAATTTTCCGGCCTTCTGCGGTGCTATCTCTACAAGAGAACCGGGCCACGTTGCCGAACCTGCAACGAGACAGGCCACAGAAAGCACGTCTGCCCGCGGCCCCCCGCCACACCCAAGTGCAGAGAGTGCGGCACTTCGCTAGCAACGGAGCAGCACGAGTGCCACCCTCGGTGCTCTCTGTGCGGCGGGAATCACCCGACCGCAGCGAAAGCCTGTCCCAACAGGTTCCTGCCGCCCGTCAACCGCCGGAAACCGCAGCAGACCCTGAGAGCAGGCTCCTCGTCTCCGAGGCCGCGTGGCGAGCGCTCAGCATCCCGCAAGTCGCGGTCCCCGAAACAACGCGGAGTTGTCCAGGGGAGGAGCAGTTCCAGGCCGCGTTCCGGTTCCAGGCGTAGGACCTCATCGCGACGACGGACGCCATCCCATGGCAGGACCTCGAGCCGTGGTCGTTCCGCAAGCGGCAGGAGGGGAAGCAAGGGAGCAGCGCTGGTCACGCAGCAGGTGAGCTGGGCACAGGTTGTTTCTCCCAAAGCTCGTCCCCCCCCCCCTGTTGACACAGAGCTGGCACAGGCACATGCCAAGATTAGGCGTCTCACTGAAGAAAACGCAAAACTCAAATCAGAAATCACTAGCGTACACGCAGAATTCGTAGCACTTAAAGATGAATTGCTTGGAAGAAATAGCACTACCCCTACACAAAACACTTCAACCCCACCCCCGTAGACGCGAAAACGGGAAGAACAGCCAGCTCACACAGACACTTCAAACCCGACACCGCAACGACCAACCGCGCAGCCCACTGCACCGCAGGGAGTCATACCCGTCCCATATGCCACTCTCCAGAAGGTAGAAGAGGTAGTAGCAAAAGCTATTCAGAGCCTTCAGACATCTCTACAAGCTACCATGCAGCAACGACTCACAGCTATACAACAGTCAGCGGCACAACAACAACAATTCGCAACTCAACAACAACACTAACACTCAGTTGGCGGAACGCATCATGAGACTAGAGGAACGCATACTAGCACTGGAAGCTCGTCAGAGCCGGCGCCCCAAGAAAACAGCTCATCAGACCCTACCAGAATTGCCAGATTCTCTGGGCTCCCCAGAACCCCATCTTGTGCACGCATCACCACCCCTTGATAACCAAGATGGCTCCGCCTCAACATATATGCAGTAAGCGCGGGGGCTCCCCAGGCGAAACCACGGTGTGGCAGTGGAATTGCCGGGGTTACAAGAACAAGTATGGATCACTGATACAATACATCACCACATCAACAAGACCACCTGAAATCATCGCACTGCAAGAAACGAACACACACGTCCGCCTACCCGGATACGTCACTTATGGCACCGATACAGGCAGCAGCCTTAACACCCTGGTCACTAAGAAGCTAGTGGCCGTTCAACACCATCTCCAGCAATCCGAACCGCTTGCCATTCTGCTCGAAATTATCCCACAGGCAACAAAGAAGGGTCCCATGTTTGTTCTAAACGTCTACTGTCGGCCGAAAAGCGCGCCATCGGTCCTCAAACTGGTTTTGGAGCAAGCCACGCACGCCTCAGGCAACCATCCGCTTCTAATTGTGGGCGACTTTAATGCAGCCCACCCACTCTGGGGTTATACGTACACCAACCCCAGGGGAAACATGCTTCACAAAGTTATTGAGGACATGGATCTCACACTCGTCAACGATCCAAAGAATAGCACGAGGCTTGGCACATGTGTTCAAAGAGACACGAACCCCGACTTAACCCTCACCAGAAATATCCCCCAAGCTTGCTGGACCAATCTGGAGGAGTACCTAGGCAGCGACCACGCGCTGCTAGCCACCGCTCTCCATGGGCTCGAATACAAAGCCAGGATAGGCACGGCTCGCCTCACGGATTGGACCAAGCTGCGGGAGATAAGAGAAGAGCTGCGAAGGAACAGAGCCAACAGCTTCAGTCAATTAAGGACTGGATCACTCAGCTTCAGAAGGATGTGAAGGCGCACACCAAAATGCTTGAAACATCCACCACCACTCCAAGCATCGGCGCTCTCTTGCTCCACATGTGGGAAGCCCGGCGTAGCCTGCTGAAGCATTGGAAAAGGCAAAGATTAAATCGCAAGCTCAAGAGGCGAATAGCACTACTCACACAAGAGGCTGCGGAATACGCTACCACGCTATGCCGAGAGAATTGGCTATCCCTCTGCGACAGCTTGAGAGGAAGACTGAGTACTTCCAAGACGTGGAAGTTATTGAGGTATTTAATCAACCCGGCCAGCAGCAAAACGGAATCCCACCACAATATGGCCCGAGTAATTCACCAATTTCCTGGAAACGAGGCGGACCTCCTTTTGACTCTCAAAGCCCAGTACTTCCCCACACAGCCATCGGAGCCTCTGCCACCCTACTCCGGCACCCCTAACGAGCTCCTAGATGAGGACATTCATCTACATGAGGTAACAGCGGCGACAATGGGCTTGAGACGCCACACAACCCCGGGAATGGACCAAATTACCAATAAGGCACTCGTAAATCTTGACAGCCCCTCGCTACTAGAGCTTACCGCTCATCTTAACGAAGTATGGAGGAAAGGAAACCTTCCCGAGGACTGGAAAATAGCCGAGGTTCGTCTGATACCGAAGCCAGGCAAGCCACCAGCCATTGAGAACCTACGACCGATCTCCCTCACTTCGTGTGTAGGAAAGCTCCTAGAGCACATCGTTCTCAATCGGTTACAACCATTCCTGGAGGACTCGGGGAAACTTCCAACAACGATGATAGGATTCCGTCCACACCTCTCAACTCAAGACATCCTACTTCAGCTGAAAGAGGAGGTGATTGTACCAGCGACACGCAACTCCCCCACGGCTATCCTCGCCTTAGATCTTAAAGGGGCGTTCGATAACGTCAAGCACACAGCAATCTTACAGAGGCTAAACGCGCTGGACTGTGGGGCCAGGACGTACTCCTATATCAGAGATTTCCTCTCAGATATAAAAGCCATCCTAAAGGTCGGGGACAAAGCCACAAACCCCTTCCTACTGGGTGGGCGCGGCACACCACAGGGCACAGTGTTATCCCCTCTCCTTTTCAATATCGCCCTAATAGGCCTACCGCCGCTCCTCGATAACATCCCAGGGATCCGGCATGGCCTATATGCCGACGACATTACCATCTGGTCGTCCACAGGGTCCATCGGGGAAATGGAGAACCACTTGCAGGAAGCTGCAGACGTGGTGAGCGACTATGCTAAGTCATGCGGGCTCAGCTGTGCCCCCCAAAAGTCGGAGCTACTCCTGGTCTCACCGCGAAAGAAGCACACATCCGACTCGCCCACTATCAACATACAACTGGAGGGACACACCATCGTTCCGTCTCAGAGCGTAAAGATATTGAGAATGGTTTTCCAGTCGGATCGCACCAATACAATATTAATTCAAAACCTTGAGAATACAACAGCCCCAGTACGCACATGATCCGGCGAATAACAACCAAGACAAAAGGCATGGGGGAGGCGGACACGCTTCGGCTTGTCCAAGCCTTCGTCGTGTCTGGAATAACTTAGGCTATTCCATACGCACTACTCAACGAAACGGAACTCAAGAAAATCAACACAATGATCAGAAAGGCATATAAGCAGGCGATGGGCCTGCCAATCAGTACGTCCACAGAACGCCTACTACGACTAGGTGTGCACAACACGGCCGAGGAGCTGATCGAGGCACATTTATCCAGTCAGCGAACAAGGCTGGCGATTACGGAAGCAGGGAGGTCCATTCTCTTACGCCTGGGGCTCTCTGCCCCTCTGAGCCATCCGCCGCCTCAGACTGTGAGCTTACCCCATGTCATCCGGAGAAACATCACCGTACGTCCTCTACCTCGCAATATGCACCCAGTGTACCACGCAGAGCGAAGGCAGGCCCGCGCCCTGGCCATACACAAGCGATACGGAATTTTACCCTCTACAGCCTACACGGACGCGGCTTCTTACTCCAGACGCGCAGCCACAACAGCCACCGTAGTCGTCAAAACAGAACATCGGAGCAGCATTTCGCTCACACGAAACAATCGCCTCCAAGCCGAAAAAGCTACCATAGCCCTCGCGCTCTCCCAAACAGAGGTTGAAGTCATAGTGACCGACTTCCAAGAGGCGTGCCGCAACTTTGCTAGCGGCAGAATTCATACCACTACGCTCCGGATCATCAATCAAAAGCCGCCGACGAGATCAGTCATGATCATCTGGGCGCCAGCTCATCAAGGCATTCCTGACAACGAGGTCGCCAACCACGTGGCTCGAGATCTGACCCACCGAGCCGACGCCGAGGAATCTGAACCTGAGCGCATGCACCCTCTAGTCTCTTACCAAGACATCACACAACACTACAAGCTAACCCGCAGAACATATGCACCCCCACACAAGTCACTACCTAGAGAGCAGGAGCGATTCCTCCGAGCTCTATAGGTTCACACGCTCCCCCACCCAACCAGAAATCACCTCATACACCCTACAAAATTCTCTCCGCAATGCCGCTTCTGCGCAGAGCCCGGGTCCCTCAGGCACATAGTAGGGGGTTGCAGAGCGGCACCATTAAATCCTCCGAACCCTTACCCCACTAACGAGCTTTGGGAGAGAGCCTTGGCCAGCTCCGACCTCGAGGATCAGCAACGGCTGATTGCGAGGGCCCAGGACGTGGCCCGAGCTCAAGGCATTCTGGAATGAGGACGCCTCTCTAAAGCTGCATTTACCTAATAAAAATGTTTATTCTCTCTCTCTCTCTCTCTCTCTCTCGAGAAAAAGAAATGGGCATGGGCAGGACATGTAATGAGAAGGGAAGATAACCGATGGTCATTAAGGGTTACGTACTGGATTCCAAGGGAAGGAAGCGTAGCTGGGGGCAGCTGAAAGTTAGGTGGGCGGAGGAGATTAAGAAGTTTGCTGGGACAACGTGGCCGCAATTAGCACATGACCGAGGTAGTTGGAATAGTACAGGAGAGGCCTTCTTGCAGTGGGCGTAGCCAGGCTGATAATGATGATGATGATGATGACATCAATTGACGATAGATTAGCCACAGTGGAAATTGTAAGCTTATAACCTTAATTTTCCGAGATATCTACAACGTTTGGGACCAGCGTTTCGATCCGTTCGTTAGCGCAGGGCACGGAATCTCCGTACGAGTGGCATTCACGGGCAAAAGCGCTGAAGAGGAGGACCCACTATATCATTCCAGCTCTTCTCTACAATTACCGCCGGGAACGAAAAGGGAGCCACCCGGTGACCTAACAGCTTGTCACTATGAGCGGGTCATATAGGTCTTGAGGCGGTTGACGTTGACGATGTCTCGTCCACGACGGCGCATGTCCAAAGACGGTTCAACGGTCTCGACCACATAGTTGGCTGGAGATGTGCCTACGACGACGCTGTAGGGGCCTTCACACTTGGGCAATAGTTTCGGCGAGAGCCTGCGTGCAGTGGAAGGGACTGAGAACCACACAAGCGCTCCCGGGAGGAACGTGGATGCAGCAGTGGTGTCACCACGAACGCTTTTCTGGCGTCATTTGAAGTAAAGGCCCGCGCGAGATCACAGTAGCATTCGCCATGTGTAACTGTGGGAAAAAAAGGCGCACACTGAGATGCATCTGCGCTTGCATGGAAGGATTGTGTCGATTGTGTGCGACGTGTGCCGACCGTACGATAAGTAAAGGGGTGAGTAGCCAGTGGTGCTCAATGTGGCGGTATTATAGGCGTAGGTTGCGAAGGCCAGAATAGCATCCTAATTGCGTGGTCAGAGGCTGTGTACACTGCGAGCATGTCGCCAAGCGTACGGCTAAAGCGTTCTCTGAGGCCATTGCTCTGCGGATGGTAAGCAGTAGTTGTGCGGTGCACAACGTGGTACTCTTTGAGGATGGTTTCAACTACTTCCGACAAGAAGAAACGTCCGTGTTCGCTGAGAAACTGCTGTGGTGCACCATGACGCAGTATGAATCGGCGAAGCAGGAAGGAGGCAACGTCGCGCGCTGTAGCCGCTGAGAGAGCATGCAGTTTTGGCGTGTCGCAGAGGCGGTAAACATTCATAACGGCCCAGTGGTTTCCAGCCGGTGTCAGGGGAAGTGACGCGTAGAAATCAATGCCGAGGCGCCCGAACGTCCGGGTAGTGTAAGGTATCGGTTTAAGACCAGCTGGCCAGAGGTGCGGTGAAGATTTCCGGCGCTGACAATTGGGGCACGAGCGAAAGAACTTCTTAACGTAGCTGTCCATCCCGCGCTAGTAGTACCGCTGTTGAATACGTTGCTAAGTTTCGAATACTCCCGAGTGTGCACACTGAGGGTCAGGGAGCAATGACGCGCATATGTCAGAACGCAGACTGCGCGGTACTACTAACAACCCCTGGCGGCCATCGGCGGTGTAATTGCGTTGTTGATGTAGGTCGTCGCGAATGGCAAAATAGTGGGCTTGACGACTGGTGGGCTTGACGACGGCACAGCCCACCCAAATGGTGGGTTGTGCCGATGGATCAGAATGTACCAGCGAGGCGATCCACTGGTCCTTACGCTGTTCGGAAACGATGGTGGGAAGGTCAATGGAAGAAACGAAAAGCTGGGATACGCAGCAGTGGGCATTATCGTCGGGCAAGGGAGAGCGCGAGAGGGCGTTGGCGTCAGAATGCTGGCAGCCACTACAGTAAAGCACGCGATTATTGTAGTCCTGCAGGTGAAGTGCCCAGCGGGCAAGCTGGCCTGAGGGGTCCTTCAGTGGCGACAACCGACAAAGTGCGTGGTGGTCTGTGATGACGTCAAATGGGCGGCCACACAAATATAGCTGGAACTTATTAAGAGCCCAGATGACGGCGAAACATTCTTTTTCCGTCACGGTGTAGCTACGTTCGGCTTTCGTAAGTATGCGACTTGCATACTTACGAAACGTATTCAGAAAACCCTTCTTTGCGCTGCGCAAGGACTGCGCAGAGGCTAACATTGCTCGCATCAGTGTGCAACTCTGTAGGGGCCGTCGGGTTATAGTGACGCAAAATTTGAGGTGACGTCAGGAAACTGGCGCAGGATTGCGAACGCTTTGTTGCTCTCTGACGACCAAGAAGTGAGGGGCCTGCTGCTTCCAAGGAGCCTTTTCAAGGGCGATATGATAGTTGTGACGTTTCGGATGAAGCCTCTAAAGCAGGAGCACAGGCCTACAAAACTGCGAAGGTCATTGACGGATGTAGGTTTAGGGAATTCGGCAAGGGCTCGAACTGGGGCTGGACAGAGAAACTGCTGTTTCTCTCTGGAATTTCATCTCTGGAGACGACATTACCTAGAATTGTCAGCTGCCGAGCAGCAAATTGGCACTACTTGAGGCTTAGTCGTAGCCCTGCGTTTGGTAGACACGCTAAAACATACGGTTACCGTTAAAGGTGCGTGGAAAAGTCAGGAGCAAAAAAAACGAGATAACACAAGCATATGTGCCACTTCAAGCCGCGCAGAACTGTGTCCATCATGCGCTCAAACGTTGCGGGCACATTACAAAATCCAGAAGGCATTACGTCAAATTCGTATAAGCCGTCGGGTGGGACAAAAGCTGTCTTCGGCCGATCGGCGTCTGCCAGGGGTACTTGCAAATACCCCGAGCCCAAATTTAAAGTTGAAAAGAATTCTGCGTCTTGTAGACTGTCTACGGCGTAGTCTCAACGCGGGAGAGGGTAGACCTCCTTGCGAGTGCTCATGCGGTAATAGTCCACTCAAAACCACACACAACCATCTTTCTTCGTAGCCAGTACGACAGGGGATGCCCATGGACTGTTGGGAGGTCGTATCACCTCGCGACCTGGATTGGGAAGAATTGGGAATAAGAGTTAAGGGAGAATACCTTAGTAAATTGTGATTCGTGGATGATATTACCTTGCTTAGTACCTGAAGGGACCAATTTCAGTGCATGCTTACTCACCTGGGGAAGCAAAGCAGAAAGGCGGGCCTAAAAAATTATCTGCAGAAAGCTAAAGTAATGTTTAACAGTCTCGGAAGAGAACATCAGTTTACGAGAGGGAGCAAGGCACTGGAAGTGGCAAGGGAATACTTAGGGCAGGTAGTGACCGCGGATCCGGATCATGAGAATTAAATAATCAGAAGAAGAATAATTGGCTGGAGTGCATTTGGCAGGCATTCTCAGATCATGAGCAGCTGGTTGCCATTATCCCTCAAGGGAAAAGTGTATAACAGTTGTGTCTTACCAGTACTCACATATGGGGCAGAAATCTGGAGGCTTACGAAAAGGGTTTTTAAATGGAGGACGACGCAACAAGCTATGGAAAGAATAATGATGGGTGTAACGTTAAGGGTTAAGAAGAGAGCAGATTGAATGAGGGAACAAACGGGAGCTAATGCCATCTAAGTTCAAGTCAAGAAAAAGAAATAGGCATAGCAGGACATGTAGTGAGGAGGGAATATAACTTATGGTCATTGAGGGTTACGGACTGGATTCCAAGAGAAGGGAAGCGTAGCAGGGGGCGGCAGAAAGTTAGATGCTCGGATGAGATTAAGAAGTTTGCAGGGACAACATGGCCACAATTAGTACATGACCGGGGTAGTTGGAGAAGTATAGGAGAGGCCTTTGCCCTGCAGTGGGCGTAACCAGGCTGCTGCTGCCGCTGCTGCTGCCGCCGCTGCCGCTGCCGCTGCCGTTGCTGCCGCCGCCGCTGCCGCTGCCGCCGCCGCCGCTGCCGCTGCCGCCGCTGCTGCTGCTGCTGCCGCCGCCGCCGCCGCCGCCGCCGCCGTTTTTTCTGTTTAACCGAAGCCCCGAAGTGCTCTGGCATATACCTTCACATGTAAGTAAACGAATGTATCTCCTTGTTGAGAATATCACGTGAGTAGGCAGCTCTTGTGGTGCATCACAATCTTTTGAGAAGCGCCACAGGAGAGTATTTTGCTGCATGCGGAGCGGTGTTTTTATTTGCAGGTTTCCCTTCAGTAGGAAATATCTGGACAGGCGGACCAGCGCACCGGAATTGTACTGGCGAAGCCACAAGCAACTCAAAGAATCTGTTTAATTGTTGCACTTTGAAAAATCATGCTTCTACAAAGGCCACATCAGAAAAACAGCCTGATGCCGAGTATTTCTGTGCCACGAAGTAATCAAGAGGCCTAATGCGGACGAAATCGAGTGCATCGAGACTTAGAACGACAGAAAGCTGAGCTAGTTGGTAAGGATTCATTGTGCAAAACAGAGGTGAGGCGTGCAGACAGGACACAAGAGTTGAGAAGTGGGCGGCGCCCGTGTTGTTTGCTTGTAAATACTCTACTCTTGTGTCCTGTCTGCGCGCCTCACCTCCGTTTTGCATAACGAGTGCATCAACCCACATATTAATAGCGTAGGCATTCTATTAACTGTGCAATATTTTCAACACTTCCTTGCATGCCATTTCATGTGGAATATCTTTTCTGGTCACAAATTTCTGCAGCGAATCTCTTTGCATGATCGAGCCGGGCCTGTGGGACCGTTCACTTGCACTTGATGCTGAGTCTTTTACATGTATCCATAAACTGCAGATATGCACATCAGATCTCTGCGAGCATTTTCAAAATTCAATTATTTTAGGCAACAGGCACATATGCATGACATAATCCCGAATACCACTAAGCTGCTGGGACACATTTTTGTTGACCATACTCACAGGTAAAATAAGTACATCATGTGGACAGCTCCAGCTCATTTTCCATAAATTAGTGTGTACAAGGGGTATGCAAAAATAATTTTTTTCTCGCGCACCGATTGTTTTGCTGTATAAGCAAGAGAACCCACCACGTTAGTTTAACGTATCTTGTACATCACACTAATATTTGCTTTAATTTACCAAGTGAGATGAGTTACTTTTATGGCTCATTCAGTCATATCACACTGCAAGCTGCATTCATCAATCTTCAATTGGATTTTACAAATGTTTAATGAAACATGTTTCCCTTTTATGCAGATATGCAATGGCAAGCCCTTCCGTGTGTTCCAAAGGTAAAATTTAAGCTCTAAATTAAAGAAGACATTTCTAGTCAGAAACAAGCAAAAATGGTGAATGCAGAGTATTAGAAGCCCAAGGTACAGAAATTATGAGAAGTGTCGAATGATTTTAACGAAAGAGTCGTATTTGAAAATGCAAGACTCTTTTAGTGGAGGTCAAGCAAGTCAATATAGGTAGAATACTCTGCAAAATTATGCGAGTGAGGGGATGTCAAACAATGGCTCAGGAAATGCGTTGTTTTCCTGCAAAACAAAAGCTGATTGCCATTACATAAGTCACTTTAGCATGATGAGACTGCTGGTTGATAAATTCAGAAATAAACCAAAAAAACAAGACACGCAAAAATAAAAAACAATTTAATGATGCTCTCTCCACACTGGGATAAATAAAAACAAACACATCACATCTAATTTGGACATATCAGACGCCTTGTGAAACACTAAAGGAAAAATTCAGTTTCGAGCTATGGCACTTGTCGCATAGATGTGGGGGGCCTTGCACTAATAGTGATAGTTACCACTGCATTTAGAAATTGAAAGCATTCGTGCAGACAAGGATGATGCTTTATATTTTTGGCTACCACTTCAAATGCCTCCACCAAGTGTTACAATGCTGCACGCAGCCACACTAAGGATCTCGCAACAACACCTGCAGGTAAAAAGCAGAAGCCGTCAAAGTGCTGGTGTGTACTGGACACCATGTTTGAAAACTTTTAGGCAAGAAGAGTGCAAGAAGCAGACATAACGACTGCATTTATTTCCATAATTCCCCATTTGAATGGCCTTTTCTCTTTTCTTTTTGCTTAGACAAAGCCTACGCCTAGCCACAGCAGCTCCCTCATACAGACTCCGCAAGCCAAGAGGCCGTGGAGGCAAATGCAGGTAAGAGGCAAGAAGCAATAGTACTGGTATCGACATTCATATAATTTCGTTATTTTTCTTTCGTTTAGGCAGCCAGCACACCTCGAACAGCCACTTTGACTGCGGGTGTGTCACCCTAGTCGCCAAGGAAACGTTTAAGGGAAAGCGACAGGCAATGTGAACAGCCACTTCTCCATGTAAACGATACTCTTTCTCTCGGATGACTCCTACGCCTCGTCACACCAGCACACTTGTGCACAAAGATGCGGGCGAGGCACGTGCAGGTCAGAGGCAAGAAGCAGTGGCACTGGTGTCGACATTCACCCAATTTCTTTTTCTTACACTGAGGCAGCCAGCACACCTCGAACAGCCACCTTGACTGCGGGTGCGTCAGTAGATTCCTGTTGTACATATGCTCATAACAAACTTCAGTAAACTTGAACTTGATCATAAACTTCAAGGCAAATGGGACATTGATGCATTGTATTATTGAACATTTATTGTACACATACAATATATGTTATACATTGCAGTGCTACAGAGCGTATTTTGAAGCTTCCCCCTATATTTTGCACCTTTAATTACGTATGTGTTGTGTGGCCCTCAATGCAGTCCATGTTGTAGAAGCTCCTTTGTCTGTGTATGCACATTGGTTTAAGCTTGTGATATCCACATACTTCTCTCACATATACAAAATAAGGTTCTATGTATAGTCCTCAGTGTTACAATAAAAACTGAAAGTAAACAATCCGATTGTGGAATTGTGTTTATTACTGTTATTCCTATGAGTTACTGACAAGTTGACATACTGAACTGGTCAATCGGTCCATAGCCTCCTCTGTTTATAAAAAATAAAGGAGGCTATGATCCGTCATGGCAAGGAATTGTATGTATACATAAAAAAGGGGGTATGTGCGTGTGTTTGTAGTGGGGGGTATAGGATTAGGGCGGTACGAAAAAATGTACCAACACCGTCCTCTAGACCCATTCCGTTAAGGTACCGTGACAAAGCGTATTACGCATAAAGTTCATACAACCAACTCTGATATTACTACACAGGCCAGGCGACGCGAGGTACATTTGTCATGACGCATTCGCGACTGCACCGGATGCCCTCCATATTATTCTCGTTAATCGTGCTCACTGCAACGAGGCAAAAGAAAGATCATGGGCGCAGGCGCCTTTAAAGTATCTCGACCTTGCGAGGCACTGCTGCGCGTGCCAGGGGAGCTGTCCGTGCGAACATTCCCTGGCACAGACCTGCCTCGGTGGCTCCAACCTACGTACCATTCTGCTTCGAGCTTTGATCCCCCCACTGTCCCTTGGGTGCCCTGGAGTTCCTGCGCCGCCTGCTTTATTATAATCTCAGGTGCTCTCCTGAGACTACCGTTTGTCGGTTACATGTGCCCTACAGCTGGATCAGTACTCACAATAATAAAAAACCCGATCTATCGTCGCGACGACAGATCGCGAAAGCGGCTTTTGCAACATACCGCGCCCGTGCGAAGAGAATTACGGAATGCCAACGAGGAATCTGACCACAGCTTCGAGCTCGTGACCTCGTCGAGTGACACTCCAGCAACAGGCGTGACCGCTGAAAACCGCATACCGCCGGAAACTTCAACAGGATCATCCTTCGGTTGCATAACTGCCACCTGCACGGCCAACATGGACCACACCCACACCGTCCCGCAACATAGAATAAAGAAGCAACTTTAAAAAGCCCAAACACACGGCTGCACGCACACCACTTCACGACACTACAAGCGAGACTCCATGCTGCTACGCTGCTACTGTTGCCGGATTAAAACTGACTACTGTCACCAAGTCTAGCAAGCGTCTCAGGAGCTGGCAACCTCGGCGCGTAGCAACATGGCGGCGCTCTTGCGGTTCCCGATTTCATTGCATGGGCCCTATGGGTAGCTTGTCCTCTAGAGTCAGTATAGTAACTCTATGGCGGCGGCAGCGGCGGCGGCGGCGGCTGCTGCTGCTGCTAATGCTGCCGCCGCCGCCGCCGCTGCTGCTGCTGCTGCCGCCGCCGCCGCCGCCGCCTTGCCCCCTGCCACGCCGCAGTCGCGGTCTCCGAATGTGCTGCAGCCTGCCACGCCGCAGTCGCTGTCTCCTGGTGTGCTGCAACCTGCCACGCCGCAGCCGCGGTCTCCTGATGTGCTGCAGCCTGCCACGCCGCAGCCGCTGTCTCCTTATGTGCTGCAGCCTGCCACGCCGCAGCCGCTGTCTCCTGATGTGCTGCAACCTGCCACGCCGCAGCCGCTGTCTTCTGATGTGCTGCAGCCTGCCACGCCGCAGCCGCTGTCTCCTGCTGTGCTGCAGCCTGCCACGCCGCAGCCGCTGTCTCCTGATGTGCTGCAGCCTGCCACACCGCAGTCGCTGTCTCCTGATGTGCTGCAACCTGCCACGCCGCAGCCGCGGTCTCCTGATGTGCTGCAGCCTGCCACGCCGCAGTCGCGGTCTCCTGATGTGCTGCAGCCTGCCACGCCGCAGTCGCCGTCTCCGGATGTGCTGCAGCCTACCACGCCGCAGCCGCGGTCTCCTGATGTACTGCAGCCTGCCGTGCTACAGCCGCCTTCCTCCAGCACGCAGGCGCGGTCTCCTGGCATACTGCAGCAGCAGTCTACGAGCTTGTCTTTATCCTCAACAAAGCGACGACCAAAGCGGCAGACCCGAGAGCGCCGGCCACCGGCATGGCTCCAAGACTATCAGACCAACTAGTTAGCGGTCTAACGTTGTGTACATAGTCTGTAAATATGTGTAAATAAGTACAGTGTGCGTGCCTTAAGGTTCCTAATACTTACTAACATCATCATCATCATCATCATCATCATCATCATCATCATCGTCAGCCTGGTTACGCCCACTGCAGGGCAAAGGCCTCTCCGTATTAGCCAATACGAACGACTCGCCAATTCCACCACGGGCAGGCACATTCTAGGCACCCTAGGCATAACCTACACCACCCAATTCGGACCAAAAGTACCCATCCCTCCAAACATTCGTGCTCAGCTAGTTATCCCGCCCATACCTCGCAATATGCACCCTGAACACAATTCGGAGCGACGTGCAGAAAGGGCTAAACAACTACAAAAGCGCTACGACCAAGCCGCTGACGTAACCTACGTGGACGCAGCTGAGTACCTCAACCAAAACGCCACGGCGGGCGTCGCAGTCGCGGGTTCGCAGTATCGCCTCTCCGCAGCCGCATCAATATTCGCCACGCAACCCGAAGTAGGAGAAGAAACGGTTAGTCTCCCGACCCCCGCCACCCCTTAAACCCATTAAGGACATAATAAAGTTTTATCTCTCTGCCATACTTCTCCAACTACCCCGGTCATGTACTAATTGTGGCCATGTTCTGCCTGCAAACTTCTTAATCTCATCCGCCCACCTAACTTTATGCCGCCCTCTGCTACGCTTCCCTTCCCTTGGAATCCATTCCGTAACTCTTAATGACCATCGGCTATCTTCCCTCCTCATTGCGTGTCCTGCCCATGCCCCCCATTTCTTTTTCTTGATTTCAACTAAGATGTCATTAACTCGCGTTTGTTCCCTCACCCAATCTGCTCTTTTCTTATCCCTTCATCATCATCATCAGTCTGGTTGCGCCCACTGCAGGGCAAAGGCCTCTCCCATGCTTCTCCAACAACCCCGGTCATGTACTAATTGTGGCCATGCCGTCCCTGCAAACTTCTTAATCTCATCCGTCCACCTAACTTTCTGCCGCCCCCTGCTACGCTTCCCTTCCCTTGGGATCCAGTCCGTAACCCTTAATGACCATCGGTTATCTTCCCTCCTCATTACATGTCCTGCCCATGCCCATTTCTTTTTCTTGATTTCAACTAAGATGTCATTAACTCGCGTTTGTTCCCTCACCCAATCTGCTCTTTTCTTATCCCTTAACGTTACACCTATCATTCTTCTTTCCATAGCTCGTTGCGTCGTCCTCAATATAAGTAGAACCCTTTTCGTAAGCCTCCAGGTTTCCGCCCCGAACGTGAGTACTGGTTAGACACAGCTGTCATAAACTTTTCTCTTGAGGTATAATGGCAACCTGCTGTTCATGATCTGAGAATGCCTGCCAAACGCACCCCAGCCCATTCTTATTCTTCTGATTATTTCAGTCTCATGATCCGGATCCGCAGTCACTACCTGTACTAAGTAGATGTATTCCATTACCACTTCCAGTGCCTCACTACCTATCGTAAACTGCTGTTCTCCTCCGAGACTGTTAAACATTACTTTAGTTTTCTGCAGATTAATTTTTAGACCCCCCCTTCGGCTTTGCCTCTAAAGGTCAGTGAGCATGCATTGCAGTTGGTCCCCTGAGTTACTAAGCAAGGCAATATCATCAGCGAATCGCAAGTTACTAAGGTATTCTCCATTAACTCTTATCCCCAATTCTTCCCAATCCAGGTCTCTGAATACCTACTGTAAACACGCTGTGATAGCATTGGAGAAATCGTATCTCCCTGCCTGACGCCTTTCTTTATTGGGATTTTGTTGCTTTCTTTATTAAGGACTACGGTGGCTGTGGAGCGGCTATAGATATCTTTCAGTGTTTTTACGTACGGCTCTTCTACACCCTCGGGTGCGATCTTGTACGCGTTCCAAAATAGAACGTAGGCGATCCGTTCTATCGAGCCGCACACGAATGGTCAATTTGAACCGCGACGAACGCCATGATCTCAATTATCAC
The DNA here is from genome assembly GCF_050947875.1 of Dermacentor variabilis. Lineage (NCBI taxonomy): Eukaryota > Metazoa > Arthropoda > Arachnida > Ixodida > Ixodidae > Dermacentor > Dermacentor variabilis. Next base: position 18,924,141 of record NC_134573.1, on the reverse strand, counting down.
GTGAGCCGTGACTTCTTGCTGCTGATAATCATTCCGTGTCGTCTGCTAACGGACGAACGCCACGGAACGGACGGAGAGTCCGTCCGAAGCGATCGAACGGATTAGAACGGCTACCAGACGGCTTGGATTGGATTAGAACGTAAGTGCTTGGGACAGTTGGCAAGCTTCGTATCCGGTTCAATCTGATTCCGCGCTCCCAACAGTTGGAGAACATGGCGTTTGCTTTCTCTGGGGGGTCGTGCCTTTTCGTGTCGCCTGTGCGGCTGCTGCAGTCGCGCAGAGACGACGACCCGAGGTAGATGATGCATTTGAAGAGTTGACGGAAGAAGAGTTACGGCAGTATTTTCGTCTCTCCAAACGAACAGTGCGCAGCTTGTGCGACGAGCTTTACCCTATCATTGGATGCCAGCGAGCCAGTGGCCTTTCCACAGAAAGGAAGGTGTTCTGCGCGCTGCGATTCTTCGGCACCGGAAGCTTCCAGAGGAGCGTTGGTCGCGAGGAGCACGTAGGCATGGCACAGTCGGCAGTGAGCAGCACCATTCACGAGGTGACGGAGGCCATCATTTCCGTGTCTGCCCGGAGAAAGTTGGTGGACTTTCCTTTCGCACCGTCTGCCAAGGATGAGGCAAAGGCGGCGTTTGCGCGACGCGGCGCCATTCCAGGCGTGTTAGCGTACGTCGACGGCACGTTGATCGCCATGATGAAGCCAGAGGTACTCAGCCCGGCCGACAAGGCGAGCTTCATGTCGAGAAAGGGTTATTACGCCCTAAACGTCATGGTCGTAAGTACCGTTCGAATGTTTTACTTCAAACTGTGGTCGCCATTTTTACTCGCCCATAGTTTCAATTGTTCAGTCTAATGCCCGAGCTGGCATGACTAGTAATGTAGCTATTAAAAGAGGACATGCGGGGCACTGTTTACGAGCTCGTTGAAGTCTGACATGTCGGGAGTAATGATGAGTGCCATGTGTTTGTGTGCATAATCCGTCTGCCGTTCCAAAATTGTGTTTTAAATGGGCAGCAGTCGTAGCAGAAATGGATACACTGTAGGGAAGACACAATGGAAGCATTTTGAACGCGGAAGTACTTACATCCATTGCATGGGCTGGCTTTGGCTTGTATGGGTGTTCTTGCGCTATATCGGGCCTCAAGTTTTCATTTAGCTATCAATTAGTGCGAACCATAGGCGTCCACACAAGGGGGGGCGCATTGCCCCCCCCCAATTGCAAGACCCTGTGCACGCCTATGGCTGAAACGGTCTGCTACTTGTACCAGCGTACATGTATTCTTTTCTGCATATGAATGGCAAAACTGATTTCAAGCATATCTGCAGCGCTATTTTGTATTGCTCCCCATTGCAGGTGTGCAACGCGGAACTTCGCATTCTCGTTGTCGACCCCCGGTTCCCTGGTTCATGCCACGACTCTTGGGTGTGACACCATAACCCACTGCGTGCACGCCTAGCCGCAGAACTGCAGCCTGGCGAGTATCTGCTTGGTTAGTATTCGTAATGCGTACCCCTAACTAGGGCAGAGCACTCAGCTGTGACTTTCTGTAATAGGAGACTCAGGATATGCCCTCGAGCCATGGCTGCTTGTTCCAGTACCTGTTCCAGTACCTCTGAACGCCACTACAACCGGGAGCACGCATCCATGCGCAATGTTATGGAGAGATGTATCGGGGTGTTGAAAAGCAAGTTCCGCTGCTTGCAGCACTTTCGGACACTGCTATACAGCCCCGATAGAGCAGCGCGAATTATTTATGCATGCGTTGCTCTCCATAACATTGCCTTGGACGCGGGCGACTGGACACTGGACGATTATGGTGCGGAAGTGCCACCAGCTGAGGAGCCAGAGGAGCCAGGAGACATCCAGGTGCTGGCACCGCACGACGTGTTCCTCAGAGGAAGGCAGCAGCGCAGCGCCGTTGACAACCTTTTCTGAGGGACACAGGAATGGTGAGCTTTCATAATATATAATTTTTTATACAAATTGCAGTGCCCTTAGGCTATAACAGGGCTGTGTTTGTACAGCGGAAAATACATTAAAAAATTTGTATACACAACAAGTGCACCTCCATACGGATGGTCAATGTTCCAAATCCACACATCCGACAGATTATGATAATTTAAACACAGACGAAGTGCACTTATACAAGGAATCCTTTAAATAGAATGCCACAGCCGTGGACTCGGAAACAATTGTACCCTCTTCACTATGCAAGAGTCTCCAAGGCTGCCACTTATTAACAGTAGTACTCGTGAAGCAGTCGTAAGGCAATGCTTCATGCCCCTTCATCTGTGAAGAACTACATTTGCTGCTGCTCCCAAGCTAGCATTGTTTTGTGCAATATGCACATCACAAAGTGCTTCTTTCCTCATGTAACATTAGAAATACGACGCTACAACAGCTTGTATGTGTTGTGTGCATCCTGTGATATGCCACTTTCTTATATGCAGCATTTGTTACTTTCTACTCATGTCCAAACATGTGTTTGTTTTGGCATAGTTGGTGGTTTCAGTAATGGGGAAATAGGCACAAAGTCCTTCTTTCCTAGTGCAACATGAAACACGACAGCAACGTGAAAGTGCAGCCTTTTCTGTAAATATCACATGAAAAAATCATTCTTTGTCCACACAGCTCGCGACTGGAATGACCTTCCCTGTGACATAGCACTAATCCCCGTTCCAGCCCATTTCAAGACTGCCATCGAGCAAGCCATGTCATCGTCATGATTCTCATGTAACATTCATTGTTAACCGCCGTTCTTGCGCCCACCCCTCATGTAATGTCCCGCCAGGGACCCTTGAGGCTCAAATAAGCAAACAAATATGAAATGGAAACATCCCTTGACCCATCATAGTCATGACAGACTTGATGGAAGCAATACATATGATTGGCACTCTGTGCTCATGGTCACCATCAGCAAAAGGTGCTCAAAATTTTCATAAAACACACCAGAATGAACGCAACCGCCGCCTCCTGTGCATTCGGACGCTCAGTGTACATTGGTAGTAGCGAGGCAATATGCTTGCTAGCCATCTCTTGGGCTAGGCGTATAAAAACTTCTGTGCAAGCATGAATACGCAGGCGAGACAAGCAAGTAAAGCGTAATGAATGCGGATTCAAACACAAACAAAATGTAACACTGAGTGTAGTGACAACATTACACTCGTCACATCATGTCCAAATGGAAAACGTAAATTAACGTAAAGCGCAAAAAATAGATAGGCCAACTTTATCACACTCTATGATGACAAGTAGATCACAAACCTTGTAGTTAAACATGCTTCAGGTGACAACAAAGCATGTGACAACATTGCAACATCAGCATCACACAATTCGTTTTCACCACGGCACATAAAACTTGCAGTTACATTTACGTGACCTTGTAAGAAAGTATGACTTTCACAGGTATGTCCGTTCCCTTGTCAATGTTATGAGTCACTGACTAGAAGCATTCATTTCTCGGCAGCAATTGTAGTGCGATGCTAAACAACAGGTGAATCATAATTGTAAAAAGGTGAGTGCACTTGCCAGCTGTGATCAAACATGTTACATAAAACATGAATAATTGGCTCTACAATCTCACAGCACTCAGAAAGTGTCACACGTGAAAGTTATTCTTGCAATGACTCCATTGGAACGAAGACTAGAGGAAACCAATCACTGGCGTGGTGCAATGATGATGGTCATTTCCATTTGTGAAACTATGCAACTTAAAGAGTGACTAGTTTGGTGCTCTGAAAAAAGAGCACATCGTAGTTGTTGCACCTTAGCCTCACTGCGCCGAAATGAAAATATCACAGTGCAAACACTACGCGGTAACGCTTCATAATGAGTGCAGTAAGCTACAACACAGTGAAGCAATATAAATATCACAGTACAAAACCCATACACAGAAATCGACAACTATTTGTAATGATTCCAGTGGGAATGACTAGGCGCCTTCGAAATGTGTAAATAAAGAAAGCACGCTGGCATTGCAGCTGGATAAGCATAAATAGAAAGAGGCAAATACTACAGAACAAAAAATGGATGCACGCATTACACCTTTCAACCAAAAAATCCTCCTGTATTACTCAGAAAGGAAACTTAAACACTAAAACTCAAGCAATAAATAAATAAAACAAACGAAACTGATGAAACACAAATGAATAAAATGATATTGAAAAAATTATAAATTAACTTCTGTCTTGTTGCAGGTGCGCAGCGATGTCTTGCGCTATGGCGCGCACCTGCTCCAAGATCCCTTCCTGAGCTGCATCCGTCCGTTCTGCCGCGACAGCGAGGCGGGTGGTGGAGGCCTCGATTATCCGCAGCACCTGGAATGAATAATCATGGTGGAACTGTTCGCATGAGTTGCTGATTACTCGCAACCAGCTAACGGCTGCAAGCTGCTGTTGTCAAGAATTGCAACGTGCACGATTCCCTCTCTGCTGAAGAGCCACTGGCCTGATGGCATCCTTTGGCAGTGTCAAGCGTCGCGTACAAGCTATGCCCTCATCCTTTGGACAGACAAAGACCTGCTGGAACTACTCTTCCGTCATCTACTCAAATGCGTCTCTCACCACCACACAGCCCTTTTCAGGGCTAACCAACCTTTGCCCGGCGACTGATCGTTGGCAAGACACGAAACCGAGCCCTCTATACAACGCATATTTCTTGTTTACATACCAAGCTGATTTGTTTTTCAGATTCATGATTTGCTTATAACAAAGCATAAAGAATATTTATGTCCTTCGTGTAAAATGACACCAAAGGGCCTACCAACCTGCAGCATCTCGTCGCCCTGTTCCACGCTGCGGGCGGACTGCGACGACATCGTCGTCAAGGTATCCACCCGTCGCGGTCGCTGTCGACGTGGTGGCCGAACAGGGCGCTGCAACCCTGAAAGCATGCAGCATTTTCTACAGTTGCACTGCATTTTATGGTACGAATAAAAGTGGCTATGGCCATAATACCCTAGCCCAATAAGCCGTAACGGCTTATTGAGCTAGTTTTAAAAAATACGAGAGCTGATTTTCTGTAACAGCTTGAGGATGAATAACTTACCAGGTGCAGCGGCCTCCCTTTCGGTAGGTGACGCACCGCGCGGTGGATCCTCTGCCGCTGTACAGTAAACACATTAAATGTTTACGAACTGCACACACATTTGGCGATAATTAAAACACTCTTTCCTCTGATGCTTGCGTGTCGCTGTGCTCCTCACGCCCGCAGCCTCGTCTGTAGCTTGGACGACGACTTCCATGGCGGAGGTGGGGACGTCAGCCTGCTGGAAAGTGTCATAAGCGTGGCTATTCATTACAATGCCTATGTTACAAGTTTTCGTACTACACATTTGCGGAAATATTCTGCAATTATTGAATGCTTAATGATCCCATGTATTACCGTCCTCTTGCACTTCCCTGAAGGCATTTCAATTCTGTGTTGATCACTTAATCCCCCTTTTCCCGAAAGCGCAGCCCACTGAGATTCTAGTTGGTTAACCTACCTGCTTTTCCATTCTCTCCTACGCTATTTTCCTGTTTACCAACGGTGTCGCGTTCCGCTAAAGGTACCACTTACAGATAATGGCAAACTCTAAACCGGCACCGTTCAGGAACCCATGATACTACGGCGGCAATGTGCTTACCTCTTGGTAGGGGAGGTCGGTCACGCCGTGGAGGCGGACCGTCCCGGTCAGTTGTAGGACTCGGCCACGAAAATCGTGTAGCCGCCCCCCTCCTGTGCTTCTGAAAATACACGCCAATGTCGCAGGACAAATCGCCCAGACCATTGGACAGTCGCTCACCTTTGTTCTTGGGAAATTGCGGCAGCGTCGCAGCGGGCCTCCAAAACCTGTTTGCGCCACCACTCCTGCCACTGCTCAGTGGTTTTGACAACAGGGCCTTCGCTGTTCAGCGCGTCGGCAAGCGGCTGCCACAGCCGTCGGCGGTCGCCAACAGTCAAGCGCGGCCCCAGCTCTCTGGATCTTATGGCCAGCTGGGGATGCTGCTCCATGAAGGCGACCACCGTCTCTCTCTGTGCCTCCGACACACGTGGCCCCTTCACCGGTGCTGCCACGTTTAGCGCCATGGCTTCCAGTGCTCGACCAAAGGAGGCGTTGGCTCGACTGAATGACTGAACGAACCGCTTCAAAATTCGCGCCGAGTGCTTGAAACGGGGTGGTGGCTAGCGCCATCACTAAACGTTTCGCAACACTGCGACACCACCTAGCGACATTTGAAGACATTAACCGCAATAATTTGTTTCAGTCGTTTTGCATTCCAAATTGAATCTTTGAAAAGCAACAACGACACATTTTGCTACTCAGTCATAATAGCAAAATATTTCTCAACATGTTGGAAATGCTTCTCTATATATTATACGGTCCCCAAGCAGACGTCAAAAGCGTGACGCAGGCTTCCACTTCGCTCATTGGCTGTTTGCTCCCTCTCGTTCTCGCGAACACTGCGCAAGGAAGGAAGGAAATCAACTTTATTCTAGGTCCTGCAGGCCACGAGAGCTTTGGGCTCTAATGGAGTGTGCGTCTGCCACGACGGAACCGGGAGGTTGAGTTTCCTGGCGGCGTCGTGAACCTGCTGGACGGCCCAGAGTTGGGGAGCTAGTTCTTTCCTCCGGATTGCTTCTTCAAGCTTGCGCTTGTCCTGTTCGTAGTTTATGTGAGCTTGCGAGCACGGCCAGAGTAAATCATATACGTTAAGGGATCTATTGCAATTGGTGCAATTAGACTTGTCGCAGAGCTCAGGCATGTAACGGTGTAGTCTGTTTTGCGTGGGGTATGTGTCTGTTTGTAGCATTATGAGTGTAACCGCTTGAGCTCGAGTGAGCGTGCGGTGTGGTGTGCTATAGTCTCTACGTTGTAGGTAGCAGTGTTTAGTGATTTCATTGTATGTAGTGGGGGAGTCCTTGTTCTCCGAGTGGTCAGGTGAAGCAGCGCGGTCTGTAAGCGCGCGCGCAGTCTCGTGTGCCGCCTCGTTAAGGTTGGGGACGTCACCGATATTTTGTCCTAAGTGTGCCGGAAACCAGTATATGACGTGTTTCTTAATCTCTTTCTTTGTAACAATTCTGAGAGCCTGTGCGCAGACCGTGCCCTTTTGGAAAGCTCTGATAGCGTCTATGGAGTCGCTGTAGATATGGCAAAGGTTGTCGTCAGTGAGCGCAACAGCGATCGCAACCTGTTCGGCCTGTTCAGGCTTACTTGCGATTACCGCGGCTGCATGTCTTGTGGATCCGCGGCCGTCCACAACCGCCACTGCAAAAGCTTTGTTTCCCGCGTATGCAGCCGCGTCCACAAAAGCTGAGCGTTCGCGGTTCGCCAAGGCTTGGTTAAGGAGGAATTGTCCTCTCGCTTGTCGTCTGCCCTTGTTGTTTTCGGGGTGTACGTTTCTGGGTACAGGTCGTACCGTGATCTTGGCACGGATGTCCCGTGGGAGGTCCGCAAAGTCTTTTTCTATGTTTCCTTGAGCAAAGCCTAGCTTCCTTTGGATCGTGCGCCCCGGAGGCGTCGTCGAAAGCCTAGCTAGCTGGGCGCGCTGCTGGGCTTCGGCAATTTCTTACAGGGTGTTGTGCATGCCCAGATGCTCCAGCTTCTCGTTGCTGGTGCTGGTCGGAATGCCGAGGGCTTGCTTGGAGACCTTTCTGATTTGGGCATTAAGTCTGTCTCTTTCGGATCGTGACCAATTGAGCATTGCCGCAACGTATGCGAAGTGACAGGTGACGAACGCGTGTACGAGTTTGATGAGATTATGTTCTTTGAGGCCCCTGTGTCTACTTGCAATTCTTCTGATGAGCCCGATAGCGTTGTTGGTCTTGGTGATGAGCTTTTGAACCGTAGAGGCATTGACGTCTTTAGTCGCTACGATCATACCCAGGACTCTGATTTTGTCGACGCACGGTATGGCGTGTCCCGAATTGGTTCGTACGGTAATTTCTTGATTATAATCGAAGTCTGACCAGTATGGCCTCCGGCCCGTCTGCGTGGGTCTGCGTACGAGCAGCTCCGACTTAGTAGGCGAGCATCTGAGTCCTGTGGGAATTAGAAATTCTACGGTATTCACTGCTTCTTGCAAGATGTCCTGCACCATAACCCCAGTAGGCGAGCATCTGAGTCCTGTGGGAATTAGAAATTCTACGGTATTCACTGCTTCTTGCAAGATGTCCTGCACCATGCCCGGGGTTCCTTTGGAGACCCAGATGGTGATATCAATATCATCTGCGTATATGGTGTGCTCGAGCCCGTGGATCTGTCCGAGTTTCTCAGCAAGTCCCGCCATGGTAAGGTTGAAAACTTTAGGGGAGATGGCCGAACCTTGGGGGGTGCCCCTCCTCCCCAGCGAGAGTGTCTCCGTGGAGAGGTCGACAAATCGGAGCGTAGCCGTCCTGTTATCCAAGAATGACTTGACGTACGCGTGGAATCTAGCTCCGAGGTTGAGGTAGCAAATGGTGTCCACAATGTATTGGTGAGAGAGGTTATCGAATACTTTCTCGAGATCCAAACCGAGAATGGCCTTGGCGTTTGTAATGGGGTCATCAATGATTTGGTGCTTGATTAAAATCAGTGTCTTGAGTTGATAGACCGGGTCTAAATCCGATGAGCGTGTGTGGTAACAGTCCCTTGTTTTCGAAGAATTTAGAGACTGTTCTGAACGGCGTGTTCCGCAGCCTTACCCACGCACGACGTGAGTGATTTGGGTCTGAGGTTCTCGACGCCCGAGGGCTTGTTGGGCTTTGGGATGAGAACCGTGGTGGCATTCTTCCATTCCTGCGGGACCCTACCGGAAGCCCAGACCTGATTGATTCGTTCCGCTAGGAACCGGATGGAGTCTTCGTCCAAGTTACGAAGGGCCTTGTTACTAATACCGTCCGGACCTGGAGCCGACCGCTATTTCGTGACGTATAGAACAGACCACCTCCGTTCTATTTTGGAACGCGTACAAGATCGCGCCCCTGATTCCGCAATGCCTCCATGACTGCTGAGCTTTCGACTGAATCAAACGCTTTCTCGTAATCAATGAAAGCTATATCTAAAGGATGGTTATACTCCGCACATTTTTCTATCACCTGATTGATAGTGTGAATATGGTCTATTGTTGAGTTGCCTTTACGGAATCCTGCCTGGTCCTTTGGTTGACGGAAGTCTAAGGTGTTCCTGATTCTATTTGCAATTACCTTAGTAAATACTCTGTAGGCAACGGGCAGTAAGCTGATCTGTCTATAATTTTTCAAGTCTTTGGCGTCCCCTTTCTTACGGATTAGGATTATGTTAGCGTTTTTCCAAGATTTCGGTACGCTAGAAGTCATGAGGCATTGCGTATACAGGGTGGCCAGTTTCTCTAGAACAATCTACCCACCATCCTTCAACAAATCTGCTGTTACCTGATCCTACCCAGCTGCCTCCCCCCTTTGCATAACTCCCAAGGCTTTCCTTACTTCTTCCGCCGTTACCTGTGGGATTTCGAATTCCTCTAGACTATTCTCTCTTCCATTATTGTCGTGTGGGCCACTGGTACTGTATAAACCTCTATAGAACTCCTCAGCCACTTGAACTATCTCATCCATATTAGTAATGATATTGCCGGCTTTGTCTCTTAACGCATACATCTGATTCTTGCCAATTCCTAGTTTCTTCTTCACTGTTTTTATGCTTCCAGCGTTCCTGAGAGCATGTTCAATTCTATCCATATTATACTTCCTTATGTCAGCTGTCTTACGCTTCTTGACTGAATTCGAAAGTTCTGCCAGTTCTATTCTAGCTGTAGGGTTAGATGCTTTCATACATTGGCGTTTCTTGATCAGATCTTTCGTCTCCTGCGATAGTTTGCTGGTATCCTGCCTAACGCAGTTACGACCGATTTCTATTGCACACTCCTTAATGATGCCCACAAGATTGTCGTTCATTGTTTCAACACTAAGGTCCTCTTCCTGAGTTAAAGCCGAATACCTGTTCTATAGCTTGATCTGGAATTCCTCTATTTCCCCTCTTACCGCTAACTCATTGATCGGCTCCTTATGTACCAGTTTCTTCCGTTCCCTCCTCAGGTCAAGGCTAATTCTAGTTCTTACCATCCAATGGTCACTGCAGTGCACCTTGCTGAGCAAGTCCACATCTTGTATGATGTCAAGGTTAGCGCAGAGTATGAAGTCTATTTCATTTCTAGTCTCGCCGTTCGGGCTCCTCCAGGTCCACTTTCCGCTATCCCGCTTGCGGAAGAAGGTATTCATTATCCGCATATTATTCTGTTCCGCAAACTCTACTAATAACTCTCCCCTGCTATTCCTAGTGCCTATGCCATATTCCCCCACTGCCTTGTCTCCAGCCTGCTTCTTGACTACCTTGGCATTGAAATCGCCCATCAGTATAGTGTATTTTGTTTTGACTTTACCCATCGCCGATTCCACGTCCTCATAGAAGCTTTCGACTTCCTGGTCATCATGACTGGATGTAGGGGCAAACACCTGTACAACCTTCATACAGCCTGTACAACTTACTAACAACTAACCACTAAATATAAAGGGGGGAGTATGTTGTATTGAGTTTCCTTATTCATTTGAATTCTTTACTCCAAAGAGGGCGCTTCTGTTCTTCGTTCTTTATATATATATATATATATATATATATATATATATATATATATATATATATATATATATATATATATATATATATATATATATATATATAAACAACGAAGCACAGAAGTGCCCTCTGGGGCATAAAGAATGTGGAAATTCTTCGAATAAAGAACTCGAAGGTAGGAGTCAAGCTCCAGCAGCCGTCCCAATGTATAAAAAGCCGTTTATTCAACACATACAACCATATATATATATATATATATATATATATATATATATATATATATATATATGCCTCATATATAGAGCGTCACAATAGTTTCTCACATAGCCCTCCTCGGCGTATCCGTGTCCAAACCCAAACACGGTCGCCGGTCTCGTATTTGACGTGGCGTCGTAGCAGGTTGTAGTGTCGGCTGTCGGTACTCTGCTCGTTCTTGATCTGCAGGCGGGCGAGTTGTCAGAATTCTTCGGTGCGCAGGAGATAGGTGACGACGTCGATTCTCTTCGTCGGTGGCGTGCGGCAACATGGCGCCAACAGTAGTCATCAGATTTCTGCCGTAAACCAGCTTGAAGGTGATCTGTGTAGTTTCCTGCACCACCGTGTTGTAAGCAAAGCTTACGTACAGCAGGGCCGCGTCCCACGTCTTGTGCACGACGTCGACGTAGATTGCCAGAATGTCGGTGAGGGTCTTGTTCAGGTGCTCCGTGAGACCATTCGTCTGCGATTGGTAGGCAGTTGTCCTCCGGTGGCTTCTCTGGCTGTATTGCAGAATGGCTTCGGTTAGCTCTGCTGTAAAGGCCGTTCCCCTGTCGGTGGTCAGTACTTCTGGGGAACCATGGAGCAGCAGGATGCTCTCGACGAAAAATTTTGCCACTTCGGCTGCGTTACCTTTCGGCAGAGCTTTAGTTTCAGCGAAGCGGGTGAGGTAGTCCGTCGCCACGATGATCCACTTATTTCCGGGTGTTGACAGCGGAAAAGGTCCCGACAAATCCATCGCGATCTGCTGAAAAGTGGGCAAGGAGGCTTGATCGGCTGTAGTAATCCCGCTGACCTTATCGCGGGTCTCTTGCGTAGCTGAGTCTCGGCATGTCTTGACGTAACGAGCGATGTGGGCGGTTAGGCGTGTCCAACAATACCTTTCCTGTATCCTCGATAGCCTCCGGGAGAAACCGAGGTGCCCAGCGGTCAGATCGTCATGTAAGACGTGCAGTACTTCAGAACGCAGCGCCGACAGAACAAGAAGGTAGTTCGCGCGGAATACTGAGATGTTCTTCACGATTAGGTTGTTTTGAAGCGAGAACGAAGACAATCCGCGCTTAAATGAACTAGGGACAACGTCGTTATTCCCTTCTAAATACTCGGCAAGGCCTTTTACCTCCGGGTTAGCTCGTTGCTGTTCAACGAAGTCTTCCGCACTTACTATACTAAGTAAGGCGTCGTCATCATCGTCGTCTTTCGGCGGCGGGTCAAGGGGGCCGCGTGATAGGCAATCGGCGTCACAGTTTCCGCCCGGACTTGTAGATTACAGTGATGTCTTATTCTTGCAGTCTGAGGCTCCACCGCGCCAGCCGTCCTGAAGGGTCCTTTAAGTCAGCTAGCCAATACAATGCGTGATGGTCGCTGACCACTTTGAATGGCCTCCCATATAGGTAAGGGCGGAATTTTGCTGTAGCCCAAATGATGGCCAGGCATTCCTTTTTAGCCGTAGAATAATTGCCTTCCGCTTTTGACAGTGACCGGCTAGCATAAGATATCACCCGTTCAAGTCCGTCTTTCCTCTGGACTAGGACGGCACCGAGGCCTAGGCTACTGGCGTCAGTGTGGATTTCGGCATCGGCATCCTCGTCGAAGTGTGCAAGTACCAGCGGTGACTGCATGCGTTGTTTGAGTTCTTGAAATGCATTTGCCTGCGGCATTTCCCACTTGAACTCGACATCACATTTGGTTAGATGTGATAGCGGCACCGCGATGCGTGAGAAGTCCTTGACAAAACGCCTGAAGTAGGCACGCATGCCAAGGAATCTACGCACTGCCTTCTTGTCGATGGGCTGGGGGAACTTTGCGATGGCAGCTGTCTTCTGCGGGTCAGGGCAGACTCCAGATTTGCTGATGACGTGGCCTGGAAACAGAAGCTCATCGTAAGCGAAGCGGCACTTTTCCGGCTTCAGAGTGAGCCCTGATGACTTGATTGCCTCAAGTACCGCCACAAGCCGCCTAAGGTGATCGTCGAAATTTCTAGCGAAGGCGACGACATCATCCAAGTAAACGAGACAGGGGGGCCACTTCAATCCTGCTGAAACCGTCTCCATCACGCGTTGGAACGTTGAAGGCACCGATCACTGTCCCAATGGCATAACCTTGGACTCGTAGAGGCCGTCTGGCATGATTAATGCGGTCTTTTCGCGATTGCTTTCATTGACTTCTATTTGCCAATAGCCAGACTTGAAGTCCATCGACGAGAAATATTTAACTTTCCAGAACCGATCCAATGCGTCGTCTATCCGTGGGAGGGGGTATACGTCCTTCTTCGTGACCTTTCTCAGATGTCGAGAAGCGACGCAGAAACGTAAGGTTCCGTCGTTTTCCTTTACCAAGACTACAGAAGGTGCCCACGGGCTTTTCGACGGCTGGATGGTGTCGTCGCGCAGCATTTCGTCGGCTTGGTACTTAATAGCTTCACGTTCTCGCGTCGAAACTAGGTAAGGGCTCTGGCGGGGTGGTCGCGCGCACTCTTTGGTTATTATGCGATGCTTTGCGACTGGTGTTCGTCGAACCCTCGATGACGTCAAAAAGCATTCTTTGTATCGTCGGAGAAGAGCTATGAGCTGTTGCTTTTTGCTCATAGGAAGACTTCGATTGATGTCAAAGTCTGGTTCGGGAACTATGGCCGTCGATCTAGATGCGGCAGAATCCGAGAGGACAAACGCATTTCTGGTTTTCACGATTTCCTCGATGTACGCGATGGTCGTGCCCTTGTTGACGTGCTTGAACTCCTGGCTGAAGTTGGTTAGGATCACTTCCGCTTTCTCTTCGTGCGGTCGAGTGATCCCGCTTGGGACGCAAATTTCACGATCGAGCAGTATACATTGGCCACCCTCGACGAAGCCTTCTACGTCTGCGGGTATTTCGGTCCCGAATGAAATCACAATGCTGGAGTGAGGCGGGATGCTCACTTGATCTTCGGTCACACTAAAGGCGTGGTCACTACGAGAGCTCTCCGGCGGGATCTCTTGATCTTCCGACAGTGTTATCCACTTCGTATTCAGGTCGATGATTGCGCAGTGTTGGTTCAGGAAGTCCATGCCGATAATGACGTCTCGTGAACACTGTTGGAGGATAACGAAGGTGGCAGGGTAAGTCCAGTCATGAACGGTGATTCTTCTCGTGCTGATTCCAGTCGGCGTAATGAGGTGTCCTCTAGCGGTCCGAATTTGAGGGTCTTCCCATGCAGTTTTAACTTTCTTCAACTGGGCGGCGATGTGTCCACTCATTACGGAGTAATCGGGTCCTGTGTCCACTAAGGCGGTGACTCCGTAGCCTTCGAGAAGAATGTCGAGGACGATGGTTCGTTGTCTTGCTTTACAATTAGGCGTCGGGTTACGGCTGCGTCGCGTTGACGTGACGCTGGTACGTGGCATTGTCAGGTCGTCTTTCGTCGGCGTATTCTTTGCTTCCAGACTGCTTCGGTATGGCGGGGTCTCGTTGACATGTCGTCTAGACAGGATTTTCGGCGTCTTCGTCTGCGGCGGAGGATCTACGTCAGTTTGAGGAACATCAACCGCACCTCCATCGGTTGCTCCGTCTAGTTTTCCGGATATGGGCTCAGCAGAGTGGCCCCGGGCTGAGCCAGTCTATGGACGGCGCTGCGGAGATAGGTAGTGGCCTGGTGATGGCGAACAGGAGGGTCGTTGAGGAGTCCACTGAGTAGCGGCGAGGTAGTCGGCGATGTCACGCGGGCGCTCTCCAAGCTGTGGACGCGGTGCATTGACGGCGAACCCTCTCAGTCCCAAGTCATGGTATGGGCATCGGTGGTACACATGGCCAGCTTCTCCGCAGGGATAGCAGAGCGCGCGGTGGTCGGGGGCTCGCCATATGTCCGTCTTCCTCGCGTAGCAGCGCTGAGCGACGGGTGGGTGTGCTGGCGGCCGCGGCGGTGGACGAAGGAATTACGGCTTTACAGGGCGCTGACGCGGGCACGGACGGCGGGCGATGGCGGCGTAGATCATCGCTTCAGGCTGGGGTTACGGCGGTTGTGGTTGCCCCTCAGGAACTCGAAGCGATCACTGAAGCTCTTCCTTTGATGATTTCGACGATTTAATCCACTTGAGACTGCTACCTTGGATACAACTTCTTCAGCTCCTCCCGTACGACAGCTCTCATAGTCTGGTGTAGATCGTCGGTGACCAGTGGTTGAACTCCGCTGTAGTTTGTGGAGTTCGTGCGGCGTTTGAATTGGTTCCGCATTTCGAGTGCCTTCTCGGTACTGGGGGCCTCACGAAGAAAATCGTCGACGGTGTTAGGCGGCCTTCGTACCATTCCGGCGAAAAGTTCCTCCTTCACAACGCGCATGAGTAGGCGCACTTTCTTCTCCTCGGGCATTTCAGGGCCGGCATCGCGGAAGAGACGGCTCATTTTCTCCATGAAGATCGCGGTTGTCTCATTAGGTAGCAGCACCCGGGTTTCTAATAGCGCTTGGGCTCGTTCTCGGCGTACGACGCTTGCGAATGTCTGCTGGAAGCCGCTTCGGAACAGGTCCCAGGTCGTTAAGGTGGCTTCTCGGTTCTCGAACCACGTCCTGGTGGCATCTTCCATTGCGAAAAACACACGTCGTAGTTTGTCGTTGCTGTTCCAGCTGTTAAACGTAGTGACCTTCTCATACGTCTTAAACCAGTTTTGCGGGTCCTCGCACGTTGAACCGCGGCACGTCGGAGGTTCCCTGGGCTGCTGCAGCACGATGGGGGAGGCCGGGGCTGCCATTGGGGTTGACTTGGCGACGATCTTCCTGCTCGTCTCAGGCAAAAGTCCCTGCTACGGGGGCAGTACTTGCAGCCTGCGCCTACCGCGCTGGTTCTTGGCGACGTTGGTTTTGTCCTCCATGTTTGGGCTTGGGTCACGGCTTTTTGGGGGCATCTGGTACATGAACGCAAAGCACCTCCACCAGGTGTCACGTAGTAGTGACAGTGAGAAAAGCACCAATACTGGGAATGACTAAAGTAGCGTTTTATAGGGCGATCGGATGTGTGCCCTCAAAAACACGCTACACTCAAAGAACGGCGACAGCCGTGAACACAGTCGGCGATCGTCGAAAATCTAATCAGCAGGTCAACGCGTCTTCTTCTATACATCAGTCGTCAAATGTTACAGAGTAATCGCTGGGGTTCGCGTGTCTTCCACAAAGTTCTACATCATTCGCGTCACGCATTCATGCAATCAGATTACACAAAGTTCGGTGACCATACAGCGGATCGAACCATCAATAACATTCCAGAAACTTGCGATACATGCAGGCGCGTCCTGTGCTGTGCGATAACATTTGTTAGGCGGTGAAACATGGTCGCCCGATATAGATAAAAAAGTACACGTGTCAATATAAAAAGTGTAAGCAGCCGTCTAGGGTTCATTGAGAGTCCAATAAGTTGACACTACGCGAAGCGGAGGTACTGTTTAGATTGAACATTAAGTACTAGGAATGAGGTGGCAACGAACTAGAGCAGCAAAAAAATCTAAAGGTGCAATGTTCGGTGCATTAAATTTGCAAAAAAAGAACAAGGCACACCAAATATATTCTGCAACCCTGTAAGAGTACTCGGAGCTCCACCTAAAAAATTGCGAATGCTTACAAAGGAATGAAAACGGCCACATCTTCGAAGACCACGCGCTGCGGTATATTAGAGATCATAAATATCAGGGATAATTCCGGCCAGAAAGAGAACGTTGTCCTCATTAAATCAGATCCAGCAGCGCAGAAGCCTGAGAGAACAAAATTTATTATAGAAAGCTTTTGCTACGAAAAGGCCGAAGAAAATGTCCCTAATAACCCAGCTGCAGGAGCAGATGAATCCCCAATGCAGCTAATGAAACAGATGTGTACAAATAGCAAGGCAGAGCTTAATATTATGCAGGGAATTAAAACGAAGAAAATTCCGTTTGTGCTGCGTGCAACCAGGATGAAGCTAATCTCTAAGGACATTCACCTGCGCTTGTTGGGGCTTACCTAATGACATGACGTAGTACAAGGGCACAACCACAAAGAAGAGACACATGTCGGAGGCGCTTCATTCAACGCATCAGCTACAATCGACATGCTACAAAGGGCAGCTATGAAAGCTACTAAAATAATTTACAACATTGAAGCAAAGTACTCCCCGCGTTCTACATAACATTTATATAAGCGCAAAACTCTTAAGGATAAGACGAGCCCGTACAGGCTAGTTACAGTAACGGCGGTGATATATTGAATAGCAATGCAAGCCTTACAATTAGAGGTGTCGAAGTGGGTCTAGAAAGACGATATGGCTGGGGGAACCACAGAATGGGCTCAGACCAGGCAGACGCATAGAGAACAATATGTTTGCACGAGCACAGTGCACAGAGATTTCAATAACTCAGAATATACTTATATAGAGAGCACGTATAGGCGGTGATGAAGTTTACGTGCCTGTAGAGAGGGAATTGCTATGAGATATCCTTAAGCACGAGGGCATAAATGACGATTTCATGGAGCTGTTGAGAGAGAAATACAGGAACAACCAGTACAAATTGTATGGGAAGGGAGAAAATGCAGTGGAGCTGAGGGAATTCACCGAGGACTGAAGCAAGGGTGTGCTCTTTTTCCATTACTGTTCGCGCTTAATGTTAAGGGCATAGACAGACGACTGCAAAACAGTCAATTTAGTTTTGATCTCTCTTAGATCCGTAACGGACAAGATTCAACAGAAGGCAACTGGGCTGATGTATGCGGGTGGCATTGCGTTAATAGCCGTCAATAAAAGGGATTTACAGAGACTTACAAATATGTGTGGTAACTCAGCGACCAATCTAGGTCTTACATTTAGCACAGATAAATTGGGAATTTCAATATTTAATGAAGAGAAGAGTAATGACATGGTGTCAATTAAAAAGCCTGTCGTAGTCATAGTCACGCGATATAAATACCTGGGTGTCAACATAAGCGAAGGAAAAGCTTACTCAAACGTCCAACAAGCTAATTTAAAAATGAAACGATAGCGTCTTGCATCCGTAACGAACCACAGAACACTCTGTCGCTTAAATAAATAAATATGAGGTAGTGTGAGGAAATTGTAAAAATTTAGCGGTGCCAGCGATAATGTTCGCAAATGCAAATCTTTGGTATAATTCAGAAATCTTGTAGGGGTTGGAGATTCACCAGGGGACAAAGGGCCGAGTGTCCTTGGAGACCCATGGTGTAACCGCAAATGAGACAGTGCAACGTAGCATGGGCAGTTTTTTTTTTTTGAAGCCAGAGAAGTGCAGGGCAAGATAAGTTTTTAACAGAGACTAATAGGAACGGATGAAAATAGATGATCGTCTAAAGCGCACACATATGTGTACCTCAAAAGCGTGGACACAGTATGACGAAAAAAGCGAAGAAAATTGACATCCAAGTACATGGTAATTGAAAGTGTAAATAGTCAACCAGGAGTCATAAAAGGAAAGTGAGAGAATCAGAGACGGTAAATTGTATGGAAAGGCTGGTGACCGAAGACTGCTGATATAAACAAAGAAAATGAAAAGAATAAATTGGGAAGGAAACTCTGTGTAACAGCGCAAGAGGGAGTGCCTTGCCATTGGAGGCCCGAGCTAGGGGCAGAAACATACCGGAGCCTTTGTGCACCACAGTATGAGGCATGCGTCTGTTGAAAAAAAAAGTGCCCAGAAGCAATTCGGCCAATCGTAATGTGATGTCAAGTTATTCAACTAGTGAGAGGTAGTGCCCACCTTGCAGAAGCACTCGGATTGAAAGAAGGTGGAAGCATTAACTGGTCGGCAGTCGAGATAAGTATGAGTCGAGATAAGTGGGGTAATGGTGAAAGAAAAGCAGGAAAGGTTGAATGACGAAGACTCATTTAAGGGCGTTATAACGGTGCGTAAAGCTTTTCCACACTGTTTGTATTCTATTGCTGTACTCAGCCTTCCAGGATTGGTCCAACTCTTTTTAGGCCACCCCCACTTTTCCGGTCACGTGATGTGGACAAAACCACAAGAACTTTCCATTTGATATGATGTGTATACGCTGATCATGAAGGATTCGACCGAACAAAAGAAAAACATTTCTTTCCAATTCTTCCCTTTTCTTACCGTTGCCCTTCCACGCTTGTTCAAAATGTTCTCAGTGTGCGCCCACTTCGCTTGTCTGTTACGCAATGACGCAATACCGCAAAAAATGCCTACATCAAAGTTACATGTACGCAATAAAGATAAATTACTATGCCAAAAAAACTGGATTTCCTTTCGCCATAGCCGGAGAGTATCCCGTTGCAAAAGGTATAGATGTTTGCCGCCTCATTACTCTGGTACTGGCTACTTGGACTAGTTGTCGAGAATGAATTTATTTGGATATAATAAAATATTTGAGTGGCACAATAACGTTGTCGAGTACTTTCGGCACGTATACAATGTCCCTCTGTGAACTCTTCTTCTCTGAGGTTCCGTTATTGTGGTATTTTTAACCTCCAGTTCCACGCCAACCCAATTTTGAACCAGCCGCGGCACGTTAAGCAAGTGTAAGCCGGCCAATTATAGACGCCGGCACCACCCTCCTCCTATGGTTATCAAATTTCATTTCGCTAGAACGGTCCCACCGATACCCTCTCCACTTCTGCGTACTACTCGCCTGTTGTCAAAAAACTAGATAAGAAAATCTTGCCAAGATAGGCAACGCTATTTGTGTTGAAGGCAAGCGGTAGCGATTTCCTATAAAATAATATTTGGGGTTTTACGTGCCAAAACCACTTTCTGATTATGAGGCACGCCGTAGTGAGGGACTCCGGAAATTTTGACCACCTCAGGTTCTTTAACGTGCACCTAAATCTAAGCACACGAGTGTTTTCGCATTTCGCCCACATCGAAATGCGGCCGCCGTGGCCGGGATTCGATCCCGCGACCTCGTGCTCAGCAGTCCAACACCATAGCCACTGAGCAACCACGGCGGGTGATTTCCTATAAACGAGGAGAGCGTTTGATTGGGCGTTAAAAAACCCTGTGGGTCACCGCCTCGGTCGGCAGTTACGTAAGCTGGACGTCAAGCGATTGTAATAAAAACCGATTGAAACCTTTTCTACGTTGAAGGGCATCAAGTGTAAGCATGTAATGGTACAGTATAGTGACAAAAGTTTTAAATACGATAGTTAAGATCGAGATCTCATAGGGCTAAACAGCGATAGACGTAGTCAAGCCTGCTTTAATAAAGCTGGCTTGGGGACTCTCTGTCTCCACCCCGTTTCGAAAGAGGTACCACTAAAGATATTTATCATCGTGCCTCACGCCACAACATTTTGTCTTCTTCTTTCTGCCTTGTGATCTTTTCCTGACGTCAACAAAAATCCTTCCACAATTATTGTGGCAAGAGGATGCAAACTAATTGGAGCGTAAAAAAACATCAATTTAGGAAGCAATGAACGCGCGTTAGTTAGCGGTTAGAAGGAAAATATAGGAATTCTGGGTCAAGCAACATAACAGGTATTCGGATTTAACTCAGTCAGAGGACCTTAGTGTTGAAGCAATAAACGACAATCTTATGGGCGTCATTAAGGAGTGTGCAATAGAAGTCAGTGGTAACTTCGTAAGACAGGATACCAGTAAGCAATTGCAGGAGACGAAAGATCTGGTTAAGAAACGCCAATGTATGAAACCCTCTAACCTTACAGCTGGGATGCTACTGGCAGAACATTCCAAATCAATCAACAGGCGTAAGACAGCTCACATAAGGAAGTATAATATGGATAGAATATAACATGCTCTCATGAATGGAGGAAGCCTAAAAGCAGTGAAGGAGAAACTAGGAATAGGCAAGAATCAGATGCATGCGTTAAGAGACAAAGCCGGCAATATCATTACTAATATGGATGAGGAAGCGCCCAAGGCAATAATGGAATAGGGAATAGTCTAGAGGAATTTGACATCCGACAAGTAACGCCGGAAGAAGTAAAGAAAGCATTGGGAGCTATACAAAGGGGAAGGCTGCTGGGGAGGATGAGGTAACAGCAGATTTGTTGAAGGATGGTGGGCAGATTGTGTTACAAGCATGTGTCGCCTCCTCGTGCATAATCTTTGTTGGCACGCCAGACTTGGTGGCCTGCCAGCCTGGGTAGGCAACAATGGTAACCGCACCGCAATAAACACCGACGAGCACAGCTGCTCGGGGTCAGTCATCGTTCGTCACCGCCACGCTGCGGAGCGTCCGTCAAACAGAGGGTGCCCCGAGCCCTCCCTTGTTCACGAACCCGGGCGCATCGTGACACTGGCGACGAGTACCCACGGATCATCCGACGCCGCCGCGAACGGCGAATCACCGCCCCCCGTTGCTGCCGTCATGCCACTGTACGAAAGGGTTGAGCCGTTCGAGGGAGATGGGTCCGCCTGGCCCATTTACGAGGAACAAGTCCACGTGTTCTTCCGGGAAAACGACACACCCGATGCCAAACAGCGGTACATTGTCATGGTCAGCTGCGGGACCCGCGTCTTCAGTCTCCTGCTCGACCTTCTCAAGCCAGCCATGCCGCATGTTAAGACGCTTGTGTGAGCTGCTTGCCATACAGCGCTCGCATTTCAACCCAGCACCGTCCACACTAATGGAGCATTTCCGCTTCAACAACCGTAGCCCCCGGGAAGGAGAGACCCTCAGGCAGTTCGTTGCTGCGCTACGAGGGTTAACGAGTGCCTGCGTTATCGGGGACCAGTTGGACTCGCTGCTGCGAGACCGTTCTGTCTGCGGTATCAACAACACCGCCATGCAGACGCGACTCTTGGAGCTTCCCGATACCTCGCTGGACGACGCCGTGAAGGCAGCGCTGGCAATGGACTGAGGAAGTTGAAGTTCGCGGCTGCGATTTCTGCTTTCTTCGAGCGCCGGACGGCCTCTTCTGCGGTGACAGCTGTAGGGAAGACGCTGACCTCTGTGGGAGCGCGTATGAACACGACGTTACCGGTGTTTGGGACAACATGGTCCACATACGTGCCAGATGCGTCCCGCAGACAAACGCCATGAACCCCATTTACATGATGGGGAGCTCTTGCGAACTAGCGGATAAATTTTGTTGACTAATGCGATGTCTCGATCGTGTTATGTTTTAAATTCTACCCTTTCCGTAATGCTGTTTCTGTACCTCAATAATAAGCACCTGTCGTCAGTGCAGACTTATATCAAACAAATACGCACGTTGCGATGTCTGCATGTTCCGTTGTGATTTTTCTGCCGATGAATACATGTGACATCGACGAATAAGTGCAGTCAAAGTCGCCTCAAGAAGAGTAATTGCGAATTTATTGGTGGAAACGCGTACACCAGTCGACAAAGTCGCCAAACGCACGGGTTAATAAGAGCGCGTGTTA